>NW_006204759.1:167679-178372 GCF_000334495.1 Tupaia belangeri chinensis | reverse complement strand
ACACACACACATTGAGTGGAAATTGCAAGCCACGAGGTCCAGGACTTGAACTGAGGTCAGCCATATGGGAGCCCAGTGATGTAACTACTAAACCATCTGCTGCCCCCCCCCCAATCATATTTTTTAAGCCATGAGTCTGGGACTTGAACCTTTTGGTGGGTGACATCCAACTGCCTTGGTCTCTACACTATCTGCTGGTCCCACAGGCATCATTTATGTCTTGAGATTTGTGCCTTAGGGTGCAGTGCTCACAGGAAGGGTCGGGGCAGAGGAGACAGTGAGAGGGAAAGCGAGAAGTCACCCTCCAGGAGGGATGGTTCACACTGCAATCCCTTCTCCTCCATTGTCCTCCTGTGATCTTGGGCACACACGCACATGTGCCTGGCATGATTTTCAAGCCAGAGTCCAGGACTGGAACTGTGGTTGGCCATGTGGGAGTCCAGTGATGTAACTGCTATGCTATCTGCCAGTCCCTGAGTTTTAAAACTCTAGAATATGCATGCTGGCATATCCTGAGAAATTTAGAATCTACTGAAGTCTCCTACCCCAGAGATTCACTCTAAAGTGGTAGGGGGTGGCTTGAGTATTAGGGCCACTAAAAGTTCCCCAAATGACTTTGATGTATAAGAAGATGAAGAACCTGGGGACAAGCAGGTGGCATGGTGGTTAAGGTGCTGGGCCCTCCCACATGGCCGACCATGGTTTGAGTCCTAGACCTGGTAGCTTGCTTTCTCACTTTCTCTCTCTCTCTCTCTCTCTCTCTCTCTCTGTGTGTGTGTGTGTGTGTGTCTGGTCAAATTAAAAATAAATTAATGAATAAATAAAATTAAATAATTTTCTTTTTAATTTAAATTGGAAGAAGACCAAGAACCAACCATTTAAGACAAGGATCCTTGGGACCAGCAGATGGCATAGCGGTTACATTGCTGGACTCCCACATGGCCGAGTGTGGTTTGAGTCCCAGACCTGGCAGCTTGAAATTTATGCTGGGCACAAGGGTGTGCATGCCCAAAATCCCGAGAGGAGAAGAGAAGAAATTGCTGCATGGCCATCCCCTCTGGGGGTTGATTTCTTACTTTGTGTCTCTCTGTCTCGCCAGCAAGTGTACATGCCCTATAACAAAAATCTCTTAAAAAAAAAAAAAGACAAGGATCCTGAGGTCTTGGTCTTAAAGACACAGGGAATTAAGACTGAAACAGCCCTATAAAGCCACCAGTCAGGTGTTAAGAGATAAATTCAATAAGCACAGGAAAGGCTACTTGTGAGAGGTGAGGCTTGTATGAGGTACCGAGGGACTGTGGGGTTTGCCAGGGGAGAGAGGAGACAGGCGGACAGAAGGACTCTTCCTGGAGTACACCATGGCAGGCAGGGAGGGCAGCTCCTGTCCCATTCACTAAGGGTTCGCCTGCACAACGGGATGTCTCCCCGCCCCGCCACACACATACAGGAGTCCTTCTGGTGGGCCTGGAGCTGAGGCACCAGCCCAGCAAAGGAGCAACTGGAGGACCCCGCAAAGATGACCTGGCAGCTTGTTCCTGGAGGTGTGGCTGGTATTGCCGGGAGTTCTCCATTCTGGCTCCGCACCCGCTGCTGGGAACAGACTCAAGACCCCCCGTGGGGTTCGGCAGGACAGCTTTGGTTGCCATGGAGACACGATCTGATCATCCACCTCCAGGATCCCTTAGGGAGGAAGGCAGAGACCGTGGCCTCCTAAACAAGCCGAGGACTTCAAAGCCTGAGACAAAGGAATTTTATTTTATTTATTTATTTTTTTTATTTTTTTTTTGAGAGGTTTTTGCTTACAGCAAGAGCAGGGCCTGAGGCAGAGGGCAAACCTGCTAACTGATCCCTGGGCCTTGAAGAGACACACTGCTCAGTCTCCAGGCTCAGAGCAACGGAAGGAACGCTATCTGTAGCAGCACGTTTTACAGTCTACACTGCAAGCCCACAGCTGGGATCTCATTTCATCCTCATAACCCAGGGACGTAGCTATTACTTCCGTCATTATACATGGGGGGAAACTGAGGCTCAAAGAGTTTTAGGGTCTCATCCAAGGCCACCCGGCTAATAAGTGGCCGAGCCAAAACGTAGTAAAGTCTGCTCTTCGAACCAAGTCCATGGTTTTCTGTGCTTTGACGTAATCGGCCACCCAGGGAGAGGGGCCTCCAGTTCCTAATTACTCAGGAATAGAAGGGCTGAGCGGCCGGACGACCTCACCGTATTAGAGGGAGACCGTACTGCCTGGGTAAGCAAGCAGTAGTTGCTCAACAAACACTTCTTCAACCATCATGTACCAGATAGTGACGGGAATGGACCCCTCACAGGACGGTGCGCCCCCAGCTCCATTACCAATGGCCTGCCACCAGTCAATGGGATTCAGTGAGATTAGTTCTGGGCCAGGAGTCAGACAGATCTGGGTCCCAGTCCAGCTCCACATGACTGCTGGGAAGTCACTCATTCTCTGGGAGCCTCCACTTCCTCATCTAAAATGCGGATGGCAAAGCTGCCCTGCCCATTTCACAGGGCTGTTCTGAAGAGCAGTGAGATAGCAAACGGAAAGAACATTTCATGAACAACAAAGCATTTGGTCAACCAGACAAAACACATCCTCTACAAACAAGTTTCTGTTCATGTGGGCGTGGGCATATTCTGGTTTCCCCACTAGGTGGCAGGAGTCTGGAGGGCAAGGAGGCCCTCTGCTATTTACTACGCATTACTCATGGCACCCCGGACAGCACTCACACATTCACACACAGATGCTCAGGAACTGCTGGCTAGCTGATACAAGCCGCTAAAAAGCCTCCTAATCTCTCCCTGTAACAACCAATTAGGGTCTAGGGGCCAGGAGGTCACCCCAACAAATCCTGCAGGAGCTCCAACCCTTATTAGAGTTAACAACTTTAACTGACTTCCCACTTCCCCTCTGAACCTTCAAGACTTGATAACAAGTAATGATCCTCGATTGATTTGATTTAAGGTTCTGCTCTTCCTGCCGTCTTCCCTGGTGGCAAATGCCACTCAGCCCCAAAGCTGCAGAAGCGGGAGTGGCCAGGAAGCGTCATCTTGGGGAATCAAGGGACCATTACGAAGATGACCTTCCAATGCAATCACACTCACCCGCCTAGGCTGGCCTCCTCAGAGCCCCTCTCCCTTACACAGTTTCATGAGTCCTCAGGGTATTTATGAAAAATTAAATGATTCTCAATCTCGAGCTGAGAAGTGGGAAGGACGTTCAGAGAACAGATGAGTAATGTAAGGCTCAGAGGGGTCAAGAAGACTCTCAAAGCAGGCCCTGCCTTCCACCCAGGGCCCCCCTTCAATCCCATAGCCACGGGGCTCCAGGCTCCCACCCCTCTCTGCAGAAGTCAGCCAAGGCCTGCCCAATATGCACACACTTGCACACCCTCACACAGACACCCACAGACGTCCCCTGCATCTCTGGCCCATGCTGCCGCGAAGCCAGCATTCAGCACGAGCTGTGGGCTGTCCACCAGAGCCTCCCGGGACCTTACAAAAATCCTTGTATTGTCGAATGGAGTTATAAGAGGGTGCCTCAAATACATCTCTGTCTACTCTCCCTCTCTCCAGAGTGCCAGAGATTTATGACTACTCCAGCTTCCTCTGTCTCCCAAGCAGAGGAGATGAGAGGACTTGCCCAAGTTAAAGCCTCCTCTTTAGATACCAACATCACCCCTCCTCCAGGTGGAAGGGCAAAGCACCAGCTTCTTTTGCTCTTTGCTCATGTCTACTCGTGTGTGCAGACACATGTGTGCTCACAGACAGGCACAAGCACACATGCACAGATACCTCTGACTCCACTGCTCTCGTAGGCAACTCGGCCTCTCCATCAGCCAGCTAGCACAGCCCTCACCTTGAGGTGTGTGGCCCTGAGTCTTGGTTTCCTCAATAGTAAAACAGAATGCTAGGATTGCTGTGAACATCCATGAATGATGCCTGTCAATAGCTGACCCCGGCTCCCGGCACACGAACGAGATGACAATGATTCTGCCACTTCCTTTAGAAGTCAGGGACATACAAAGCCCCTCAGTGCCCAGCCACCTGCCATCACCGCCTCGGCTACAGATTAAACTCCTCAAGGACCTTCCTACTTCACGAAAACCATTTGCCGGTGTGTGGTCAACATTTCTAGAGCTCAAGAATATCTTATTCTCCTCTCGTTCTGGGTACCTCCAGGACTACACTTCACAACCCTTTTGCAGTTGGGCAGGGCCATATGATCAGTGCTGGACAACAAACTAACTGGATGTGACAACTGTCATTTCTTGGCTGAGGCAGTGCAAACCATGCAATTCTTTCTCCCTCTTCCCCTGGTGCTGTGATCTTGGAGGCCACGTGTGGTCTCCATCAGGCTGGGTCCCTGAATGACCACATGGGGCAGAGACCCTTGCCTGCCTGCAATGGATGAGTGTGAGCAAGAAGCAACCTTGTTTGTGTTACGTCGTGGGGATTTCAGGATGAATGTGGTTCCCGCAATATACCCAGCCCCACCTAGCACGTCTCCACAGTCAGCTCTTTCATGTATGGTTGGCTGGTCAATCGCAGTCTCAAAGACGCTCCACACACACCTCCCAATGCCTGACAGTCTGTCTCCTATATCGTCCATGCCAGCTTGGTGGTAAGCCATAGCAGCCCTTCTGTTTAAAAAAGAATCAGGAATCCAGCACCATCTTCTGGAGGCAGAAAGGAAGGAAATCTGGAAATGTCCTCCAGCAAGCAAGCACCAAGAGGAGCCCGAAGCAACAAGAGGTTAGTGTTTGGTAGAACCTAGCACCGGAGGACCAAGCCTTTCCTATTAGCACAGTAACCCAGCCGCTCTCCCCAGGCCTGGCCAACAGGCCCTTTCCAAATTAAGCTCCAAGGATGGCCCTCGGTGGATGTGTGAAGGAAGCCCAAAAGCAGACAACGAGATAACCCTGTTCACGGCAGCACTGTGCATGGTCCAGAGGTGGAAGTCACTGAGTGTCCACTGACTGAGGGATGAATGGGTCAACAGAACGTGGCATCTACACACAATGGGATATTTTCAGTCTCAAAAAGGACAGGGACCAGCAGATGGTGTAATGACTATGTCACAGGACTCCCATGTAGTTGACTGTGGTTCAAGTCCCAGACCTGGTGGCTTACACTCACGCCGGGCACATGTGCGTGTGTGTGCCCAAGATCCCAGGAGGAGAATGGAGAAGGGATTGTGGTGTGGCCATTCCCCCGAGGAGGGATTTCTCGCTTTCTGGCTCTCTGTCTCTCTCTGTCTTTCTGGCAAGTGCACATGCCCTATAGCAAAAACCTCTCCAAAAAAAAAAAAAAGGATGGAAATTTTGACACATACTACAACAACATGGGTGAACCTTGAGGACACTGTGCTAAGTGAAATAAGCTGGTCATAGAAGACAAATACTGCCTGATTCTTTTTTAAAAATATAAAATAACTACTTATTTAATTTTGCTTATTCATTTACTTATTTTTTAATTTGACGCAGAGAGAGAGAGAGAGAGAGAGTGAGCGAGTGAGAGAGAGGGCGAGAGAGAAAATGAGAAAGCAAGTCACCAGGTCCAGGACTCGACCATGGTCAGCCATGTGGGAGTGTTCAGTGCCTTAATCACCATGCCACCTGCTAGTCCCCAATACTGCATGATTCTATTCCATCCATATGAGGTAGTTAGAGTAACCACATTTATCTAGATAGAACAGTGGTGTCATGAGTTGGGGAAAAAGGAATAAGAAAGTGTTGTTAGTGGGTGCAGAATTCCAAGTGGGGTTTTTTTGTGTTTGTTTTTAGATTTTTCTTCACATGGTATGTGCACTTGCCAGAGAGAGACAGACAGAGACAGAGAGAGAGGGAAAGTGAGAAATCACCGTACAGGGTGATGGCTACACCACAATCTCTTCTCTTCCATTCTTCTCTCAGGATTATTGGCATGCACACATGCATGCCCAGCATGTTTTCCAAGCTGCTGGGTCTGGGACTTGAACTGCAGACTCAGCCATGCAGGACCCAGCACCTTAACCACCACACCATCTGTTGGCCCCATAATGATACATTTTTATGTTATGTGTATTCTACCATGATTTGAAAAATAGGTAAGATATACATTTTTTTAAAAAAGCACACAAAGGAACAAGGTCAGAAACAGAGACCCTTGCATGGGGATTAGCAGCAAGCGAGGGGACTGAGCCAGGCCTGCATTCCCCTCAGCTTCCAAACAGGGCTCTAGAGTCACCTTCTGAGCTACGAAGGCAGGTTCTACCTCCAGAGCTCATTTCTGTTTTGCTGCCAACTTCCTGGCACAAGGCAAGCCTGGCTCAGCCCTAGGCAGGGGCTGCCAGGCATCTGTCAGCTCCAATTCCAATGCTTCTTCCTCCTCCAGGCAGTACCTGGGCACCCACTCCAGCATTCAACCGGTCCCTACACCCAACAGTGACTACGGGCAATGCTGGAGAACACGCAGAATGGCCCAGGGGTTACGGCAAGAGATGAGATTTCCCCCAGTCACCACCTTCCCTGGCTCTCCCCCATCCCCTCTGCCACCTCCTGAGGCCTCCACTGAGATCCACACAGCTCCATCTTCCCACCTGGCAATGAGAAATGACAGTCTTACCTCCCACAAGAAGGCAGCCAGCCTCCTCCAAGTACCAAGCTCAAGACCAGACATAGCCCAGGAGCAGACTGGGGATTGGGGAGTGGTAAGATGTCTGAACTTGACCTTCAGAACAGGGTGACTACAGACCACGGGCCAAGAGGGAGCTAGGGACCAGGGCCCAAGGCTGGCAGGACCCGCGTGCACCAGATGATCCCTGTGGGCAAGCAGACTAGCAGCCAGGCCACGGGTCACTCACTCTGCTCCCAGCAGGGCTCCTGAGATGGTCCCTGCCATGTCTGGGCACGTGAGCCTGAAGGGAGAGAAACCAGGGCCTGGCTGATGGCAGAAGCCACATCTCACACATAGGACCTGTGGGCAGACACGCAGGCACATCTCAGCCGCCCCCAGGAAAAATGAGACCAAGACTGAACCGGCAGCAAGACGAGGGGTGCAGGGTCCAGAGGAGCCAGGAGGGGCATGCAGTGTGCTTTCACTGTGCTGGCTCAGGAGCCGGGCTACCTGATTCCAAACCCCAGTCTTAGCTGTGTGACCTCAGGCAACTGCGTAGCCACTTTGTGCATTAATATCCTCATTTATAAAATGAAAATAGTACCAACATTTTCTCACAGAGATTCGGTGACAGATAAATGAGTGAGTTCGGGTAAAGCCCTAAGGACTGTGCCTGGCTCACTGATGATACCGCTACTGGTATTATGTCTCCTCTCCCCTGGCCCTGGGACTGAGAGCAGAGGAAGGTCAGCCTGTTGGATGTCTTCTCGGGGCCGGAGCAGCTGCATACTGAGTGGGCAGCACACAGGTGGTCCAGGCACCAAGAGGGGGATAGAGGTTGGCCCACACGGGAAACAAGAGGATGGCCTGGTCCAGCAGGTGACATGGTGGTTGAGGTGCCTGGATCCCACATAGTCAACCATATGGTTTTGAGTCCTGGACCCGGTGCTCTGAAAAACACAGGTGTATGTGTGCCCCAAAATCTTGAAGAAATGGAGAAGGGCTTGCAGTGTGATCATCCCCCACAGGGATTGCTTTCTTACTCTTCATCTCTCTCTAGCAAGTGCATGTGCCTTCTGACCAATAAAAATTAAAAAATAAAAAAGGATGGCCCACACAGGTTCTAAGAGGTTGACTCCACATGGGGTACAAGAGGGTGGTCCCATAGGGCGTCTACACTCCCCACTTCACAGCTACTCTCAGCCCGACAGCTGAGCTCCTTCCTGGGCGCCCAGGGCCCGTCAGCAGGGTTGGGCAAGCAGTCCAGGAGCAGGGCCTCCCTATCTCTAAACCAAAGGCAGCAGAGTACCCTGCGCCCGGGAACCGGGAAGGCAAGGGGGTGCTCTCGCACAGGCACAGGTCTCCCTGGGCTCCTGCAAACACACGGGGCTGGGCCATCAACACACAGAAAGTCCCGAGCACGGCGCTGAGCCTCAGCTCCAGAGCTAGCACGTTGGCGCACGTGTGTATACACGCAAGTCATGTCACTCCTGGCAGTTCGGGGTAGGGGTCAGGGTCACACAAGATGACTTACTGTCATCTCTCCAGAAGGTAAGAACAGGCCCAGCCACAATGGCAAAGCAGTAACTCGAAGCTCCACAATGCTGAAGCCACATCAGAAGGTCCTGGGTCCATGTCCCAAGATCTCCCTATGTATGCTGGGTGCACACGTGCCCGTGATTCAGGCCGATTGAGACTAAGGATGCAAAGCCCCATTGGGGGAGTCTCCCTCTCTCTCCCAATAAATAAAGAAAGTTAAAAACAAAAACAAAAAAAGAAGCTGGAGAGCAGAGGGACTAGAACATTTTGGTTAAGAGCTCATATTCTGGAGCCAGACTGCCTGGCTTGAATCCAGCATTCCACCTCTTACCAGTTGTGTGACCTTGGGCAAGTCACACAGCCTCTCTGGGCCTTGTCTTCAAAATGGAATAACCACACCCAAACTCCCAGGGTTTCTGTGGGACTAGCATGAGGACATATATCTACAGCCCAACTAGACAGATCTTGTGACTCTCACAGAGGCCCCAGTTCTCCTCTGGCGCTCCATCTTACGGACCGTGAACCAGTGCACTGGGCCCCTCTGCTGAGAACTCATCTGACAATTATTCCTAATCCCTAGAGGGCCTCAAGCAAAAATCCCAGGCTCAGTCTATGCACTGCATCTGGCCTTTGTCAATGTCCTGCCCTGACCTCCCCGAAGGCTCACTGGGTTTTCCCCTGTCCACAGGCTACCCGATCAGTGCCTCCACAGCTCTCGTTCCTCCTGCGCAGAAACCAGAAATCCCACCTAGAACCTGTTTTTCCCTGGGGCAAGACAACCATGAAAAGTTTCTTTACTCAGCATCCTAAGAATTCCTGATGCTGGGCATATCTGGAAGCCACAACACTTGACATAAAGCCCAAAGGCTTAGGCTTAACTATTGGGACGAGACACTTAAATTCTCTGGGTCCCTGAGCTTGCTTCTCTGCCAAATAGAGACAGCATCATCTACTCCCCAGAGTGGAGGAAAAGATGTCATTAAAGCATGGGACAGTGTCTATGGCAATGCCCGGCACAGAGCAGGGGCCTGACACGTCTGAGACAAGACCTCTGGCTTCCTTCCCCACTGTCGTTCAGAGACGAGAGGCCAGCTCTGAAGTGAGGTGTGGGCTGGCTTGGCAGCTATCTTCAGCAAGATGATGAACTTTACCAGGCAGTTAAAAACATAGATGACGCACCTTGGACAGGTTTTTCTCAGCTGGGATTCAGAGCACCCTTCTGTTCTGCGAGACGGGATACATTTGCGGCCCCTCTCTCCCCAAAATCAAATTCCCACCTCACCCCTGGGCCCAGAACTAGGCAGGGAGTCCAAGGAAGGGCCCCCAGCACCGAGTGGGACTGGCATCCTCCATCCCACCATGCCCACCTAGACAGTCGGCACATCTGCAGAAGGGCTTGGAACGGAGGCCAGCAGACCCCTGTGCCCGTCACGTGACCGCGTCACAAGGTGAGAAGACCACACCCTGACACTACCTCATCCTTCTCCCTGGTTTGAAGCCTGGTGGTCACCATAGCAACAGGTTCCTGCTCCAGGCTGCCAGGCGGGGCTGATGCAATTCTCAGGCAGTGAGCAACTCCGACTGGGCTCACAGCTCTGTTCCACGGGGGTGGGCGAGTGGGGAGAACAAATGAAGGGGGAGGAGACGAGCACGCAGCACACAGAAACCTGCTCTCCCCCCACTTCTGCCCCTCGCACAGGATCTAAGGGACAGAGACCATGAAGTAAAAGCAGTGGGTTCTCCTCCCAAGTCCCTAATGAATACGGTGTTGCTGCCACTTCTGAAAGATCTATCTCCGCAGCCTTAGGAGGGAGATGCCTTCACCGTAGGCCTCTCCACTACCACGTGGCCCCGCCCCCTTCTGAGTCAGCATTCCACACACTGGGCCCCCCAACTTCCTTGGGTCCCCCCAAGAGCTCAGCTCTTCAAAATTCAACAGGTACAGCTCTACAGGTGTCTGTTCAGTTGTGTACCCTGCCTCGGTGGCATTAAAGTGTCTATAAATCCTGGAATTCCCCTGAAAGCGAAAATGTTCCCAAGGTTCTCCCGGGTCCCCTCCCCCTAGCTCTCTATCTCATTCCACTAGGGGTTCTGACTGCCCTGAGGATTATTAGTCACTCTATACCGATGATGACATACCAGCCAGAAGGCACTGGACCTTTGTGTCACCCAGCTTCATAGAACAAGCACTTGGGAGAGGGGTCCCACTGCCCTGTCACACGCACCTACCCACCAACACACAGGAGGGAAATGGGAAGGAAGCCAGGGTGGAGGACAGCCTGGCAATGAGAGTCCTCTGGCCTCCCAGCGCCTACCCATGGATGCGGAGCTCGCTCCCAAGGCCGCTGTCCCGGTGTAGATGCCTCTAGTGCCAGGAATGCTTCCCTCCTGCAGCCCTGCTTCCTCCTCCACCCCATCAGACACTTCTCACCCTGTGCTCCCTCCTACCTGGACACATCAAGAGCTTCCACCCAATCAGGAGCCAGGCCTCAGCACAAACAGGCCCTGCTCTGGGACCTGCACCCTGCCAGGAGGCCCGCCAGGG
>NW_006204759.1:148316-167648 GCF_000334495.1 Tupaia belangeri chinensis | reverse complement strand
AAAGAGGAAAGCACCCCACCCTGGGTCCCTCTCCTAGTGGTGCCCTTGGGGGCTAGTCACATTGGGTCCTCCCAGTGGTCACCCTGACAAATGCGGGAAATGATTAACTTCTAGGGCCACTTGGGAGATGGTGTGTAGCTGTGGGATGTGCCCTAACATGTCTCATGAGAGCCCCCCAAGCCTGCTGAGAGCAGGGTGTCCTGCAGGGGCCTCCAAGCCTGCTGAGAGCAGATGAACAGGAGGTAAACTATGCACGCTGGAGGTGGCTTTCCAGACTCGTATCAATGGAGTAGAAAGGAATGTGTCCCAGAAATAAACCCCTTCATCTACGGTCAAATGATTTTTAATAAGTGTGCTAAGATACCCTCCTCATGGGGAAAGAACAATCTCTTTAGCAAATGGTGCTGGGCCCACTGCCACATGCCAAAGAGGGACGTTGGACCCTTGCTTCACACCTATACACAAAGTAACTCAAAATAGATCATAGACCTAAATGTAAGTGCTAACACTATAAAACATGTAAAAAAAAAAAGGAGGTAAATCTTCATGAAACTTGGGTTTGCCAAAGATTTCTTAGATATGACATCAAAGGCACATGCACTAAAAGAAAGCGGAAAAAGGGCATGTCATCAAAAGGAAAATCCTTTGTGCTTCAAAGGACACCAACAAGAAAGTGAAAAGACAACCCACTGAGTGGGAGAAAATATTTGCAAACCATAGATCTGATAAGGAATTTGTATCTAGACTACATTAAAAATAAATAAATAAATAAAAACTGGGCCAGCAGGTGGCATGGAGGTTAAAGCGACTAGATCCCACATGACTAACTGTGCAGTTCGAGTCCCAGACCCAGCAGCTTGAAAAATCAGGCCAAGTTTGTATGCGTTCATATCCAAAATCCCAAGAGGAGAATGAAGGAGAAGAGATTGCAACATGGCCATCCCCTTGGGGGGTGATTTCTCTTTCTCTCTCTCTCTCTCTCTCTCTCTCGTGAGCACACACATCCTATAGCAAAACAAATAAACAAAAAAAACCTTGCAACTCAACAAGACACCTAACCCAACTAAAAAAATGGGCAAAGGATCTGAACAAATATTTTTCCAAGGAGGATGAAGATGGTTTTCCTTCACTCAATTAACAGGTATCTAATGTGGACCTAGAATGTACCAGGCACTGTCTTACTGTATTACTCTAGGTAACAGGGACATAGCTGGGAGGCAGAGGAGACTAGCCTAAAATCACATAGCTAGTAAGTGGCGGGGCCAAGATTCACACTCCTGGCAGTCTGCTCCACATTCCAGGTGCTGAGTTATTGGATGTTACTGAGCCTTATCAGAAGTGATTCACTCTGGTGTAGACAAGGAAACTGCTTGAGGGAAACAGTGAAGTGGGTTTAATGGTCATCATCAGACAAGCAAAAGGGAAACGTGACTCACAAAGCCAAGAACCAACATCAAGTTTGAGGAAAACTGAGGGTCAGCTAAAGCTGAAAGTGTAGCTGCCAGGTGAAGGGTGGAGCAAGGGACAAGGCCATGGAGGCCGGGAATACCAGGTAGCTGGACTCATCAGAGAGCAATGGGGAGCCAGAGAAGAATTGTAGGCAGGGGCAGACATGATCCAATTTTGGTTTGGGGATGCTGTAAGGCAGTTGGAAGGGGGTGGTTCTGGCTGACCAGCTGTGGGGAGATGGGGAAAGAGGCACATATGGTGGACAACAGTGCCCTGTCCCTTCTTCCTCCTCATCACATCCACACCTGTGAAAAGAATAGGGTGGGCAGGTGGACAGCCAGATTCTTTTTTTTTTTTTTTTTGAGAGGTTTTTGCACTCGCCAGACAGAGACAGAGAGACAGAAAGCGAGAAATCACCCCCCGGGGGGGTGGCCACACTGCAATCCATTCTCCTCCGCACTCTTCTCGGGATCTTGGGCACGCATGCACGAGCGCCCAGTGTGAGCTTTAAGCCACCGGGTCCGGGACGCGAACCGCGGTCGACTATGTGGGAATCCAGCGACATAGCCATTATGCTAACTGCTGGTACTGACAGCCAGATTCTATTGGCCATCTTGGGACAGAAGGGAAGGTGCTCATCATGAGGTATCACATGCCTGGTACCCAGGTGATCCCTAATCCAATCCCAACAATGTGATCCTCACTGAGGACAATAGGAGTCCATTAAGACATCCATCCCCACCAGCCTACACCAGAAGGGAAAAGGGTATCTGAGGGTACACACAGTTTGTGGGGGAAGAGCTCAGGCCTCTGAGAACTGAACCTTTTTCAAAAAAAAAAAAATTTTTTTTATTTAACTTTATTATTATCTTTATTATTTTTTTAAGCTTGAGAGACAGGCAGAAAGAGAGAAAGCCACCAGGTCTGAGACTTGAACCATGATTGGCCATGTGGGAGTGTAGTGCCCTCAACCATGTCACCTGCCAGCCCCAAACTGAGCCTCTTCCTCAACTCGGGCTGGGTGGTTGCTCCCGTTACATAAGACAATTGTCTCCTGTGAGAAAATAAATCTTTTTTCGTGTTTGAAAAAAAAAAAAAAAGCCAGGTCCAGCAGGTTGCATGGTGGCTAAGACACTGGGCACTCCCACATGGCCAACCACAGTTCGAGTCCTGGACCTGGTGACTTGTTTTCTCACCTTCACTTTCTCTCTCTCTATGTGTCTCTCTCTGATCAAATTAAAAAAGAAAAAAAATGAATGAATAAATAAAATTAAAATAAATATTTTTTTAAAAAAGCCACCTCCTGAATGTCTGGCTGGTAACCAGGTATACTAAAAGTTTTATGTGCACAGAGGGCATCAGCTGGTGTGGTGGTTGAGTCACTGGACTGCCACATGACTGAGAGTGGTTTGAGTCCCAGACTTGGCAGCTTGCTTTCTCACTTTCTCTCTCTCTTTCATCACTCTCTGGTGAGCACACATGCTCTATATCAAATTGAACAATAATAATATTTTTTTTTAAGTTTTATGGGGGGGTGGTAGGAGGCGTAGTGGTTGGGGAACTCTCACATGGCCGACCATGATTCTAGTCCCGGATGTGATGGCTTGCTCTCTCACCTTCTCTCTCTCTCGCTCTGTACCTCTCTGGTCAAATTAAAATAAATAAATGGCTAAATAAAGTTAAATAATCCTTTAAAAAAAAATGTTTTGGGGACCAGCAGATGGTGTAATGGTTACATCACTGGACTCCCACATCTTAGACCACAGTTCAAGTCCTGGACCCGGCAGCTTCAAACTCACTCCAGGTGTGTGTGCCTGCATGCCCAAAATCCCAAGAGGAGACTGGAGGAGCGGGATTGCAAAATGGTCACATTCCCTGAGGGGTGATTTCTCGCTGTCTGTCTGCCTCTCTCTGTCTCTCCAGTGAGCATTCGTACCCTATAGCAGAAATCTCTCTTTAAAGAAAAAAGCTTTAGGTACATGATCTTTTTTTAAAAAGAATTATTTTATTTATTTATTTTTTTCCATGAGTTTTGACAGAGAAAGATGGGGGTGGGGGGGAGGGCGGTGAAGGAGTGAGGGAGCAAGCCACCAGGTCCGGGACTCAGATCATGGTTGGCAATGTGGGAATGCCAGCACCTTATCTACCACTTCACCTGCTGGCCCCAGTACATGACCTTATTACCCCTCTTAATGATTACATAGTGAGTTCTATTCATTATCCCCATTTTGTAGATGAGTAAACTGAGGCACAGGGAGGTTAAATAGCTTGGTCTTAGACCATGGCCAGTTAATGGTAGGGCTGGGATCTGAATACAGGCAGACTGGATCCAAAACCAGCCCTTTCACAGGACCAGCAGTTAGCGTAATGGCTATGTCACTGGACTCCCACGTAGTCGGCTGCAGTTCAAGTCTTGGACCTGGTGGCTTAGACTCACGCCGGGCGCATGGACGTGTGTGCCCAAGATCCCCGAGAGGAGAAAGGAGGAGAAGGGACTATACAGCATGGACATTCCCCCTGGGGGGTGATTTCTCGCTTTCTGTCTCTCTGTCTCTCTCTGTCTACACCCAAAAAAAAAAAAACCCCAAAAAAAAAAAAAAAAAAAAAAAAAAAACCCAAACAAACAAACAAACAAAAAAACCCACCTCTTCCATCTCCTTCCAATTTCCTTTTCACCATTGTTTTGACCTTTTCCCAGTATAGTCATTGTGTCTAGAGATACCAGCAAAGAATCAGATTGACTTCAGGCCGTGGTGCACAGGCAAGCTCAGTAATAACAAAAATAACTGCCCTCGGGACAGCCCCATAGCCTACTGGTTAAGGAAGCCAGACACCACATGGCTGACCAAAGTTCATATCCCAGTCCCGGAAGCTTGAAAAATACACTGGGTGTGTGTGCATGCCCAAAATCCCTAAGGAGGGAGAAATGAAGAAGGGATTGCAGCATGACCATCACCCTGGGGGTAGGGGGTGCTTTCTCACCTTCCCTCTCTCTCTTTCTCTCCAGCACGCACATATGCCCCCTGGCAAATTAATAATAATTTTAAAAGCCCTCACATATACAATAAATTGACTCATTTTATCCTCTTACCACCATGAGGCAGGCACTATAATTATCCCCATTTTATAGATGTTAAAATTGAAGCACAGAGAAGTCAAGTTTCGTGTCCAAAGTCACACAGTAGCTAAGTGGCAGGCTTGAAACTAAGACAGTCTAGGTCTGACACTACTTTCTCTCGCTCTCGCTCTCTCTCTCTTGCTCTCTCGCTCTCTTCCTGATTAAATCAGCAATCCTGCAGTGTACTTCTTTCGAACATGCTCGGGGGTCTGGTCTTTTAAGCCACACTGCAGGAGATGCAGCAACTGTAAGGACGAGGCCACAGCTAGAACGTGCCCAGCAGGAGCAGGGAGAGGCGGATGATGAGAACAGATGGGAGGATGAGACTGGCGGGCACACGGTCTCACACCAATGGACCAGGGCAGGCAAACAGCCTGGTGCAAGCAGCAGGGCCATGGCCTGTGATGCCTGCCAGGCACAGAACCACGGGGCCACCAAGGCAGACACAGGATGGGGCCACTCAGCACTGTGGGTCAGTCCACTAGTGGAGCATGCGGTCAGTTTCAGGGGTCACCTTTTAGAATGGCTTGAAAAGAACGATCTCCCTACTAAGGGCAAGTACTGTTGTGTGAACTGTACGTGTGCGTGTAGTGTGTGTGCTGCGGTGCACTGTAAAATTATTTTCCTACTACAGATTTTGTCCCCAAACATAGGAGTAGCATTATTACTACGAAATAAGTTGTACTCTATTCCTACAATAGGATTCCAGGCAGCTTTGACAATGAATAATTTAGAGCTATAGGGAAGAACAAAGACGAACCACAAAAAAAAAAGTAATTTTAAGCAGAAAAAAGGAAGTCGCAGAAAAAGACATAGAGTATGATCTATTTATATACAGTACAGGCAAAACTGCATGGTGGTATTATTCAGGAATGCATACCTACGTAGGGAAACAAAGAAGAGGGAATGATTGACACAAAAATTCAAGAGCATAGTCACCTCTGTGAGCAGTGGATAGTGAGGGGCCGTGAGGGTGACTGGTATGAGTTGAATTGTATCCCCCCAAAAACATACGTTGGAGTCCTAACCCCGACTACCTCAGAATGTGACATAGATGTAATCAAGTTAAAGGGAGGTCACTAGGGTAGGCCTAACCCAACGTGTCTTTTTATTGATTGATTGATCTTTAATGATCAGAGGGCATGTGTGCTAGCCAGAGACAGGAGAGAGAGAAAGCACTTGCTGCGATCCTTTCCCCTCCATTGCTCTGTCCTGTTGGAATTTCAGGCGGGCATGCACAAACGCATGTTTCATACAGTCACCACGGCCGGGACCAGACTTGCAGTCAGCCATGTGGGATCCAGCTCCTTTAACCACTAGGCTATGAGGGCAGACACTGAGAACAAGTAGACAAAGAAGCACAGATAGAATACTACAAAAAAATGAAGGCAAAGGGGTCAGCAAGAGGCGCAGTGGTTAAGGAACTGAACTTCCCATACGACTGACCATGGTTCAAGTCCCAAACCTGGTGGCTTGCTTTCTCATTTTCCTTCTCTCTCTCTCTCTCTCTCTCTCTCTCTCTCGTGAGTGTGCATGCCCTATAGCAAAATTGAAAATAACAACAACAGTAATAAATAAAAAGAAATACATAATTCTTTTTAAAAAAATAAATGAAGGTAGAGATGAGATATTGCATCTACAGGCCATAAAATGGCAAAGCCTGCCAGCAAAACACCAGAAGTGAGAACAGGGGCATTAACAGATGCTCTCTCACAGAGCTGAGGGGACCGACCCTGCTGACAGTTTGATCTTGGCCATCCGGCCTCCAGATCTGTGAGACAATGCATCTCTGTCGTTTCAGCCCCCTAGCTGGTGGTGCTTCATAAGAGTAAATTAATGCAGTGAGGTACCCAGCAGCTTCTCAGGACTGGTAATGTCCTCTTTAAGCTTAATGGAAGGCAAATGGATGTTCCTCTTGTTAGCCTTTGTTAGCCAAACCTAGTCATTTCAAGTGCTCCTTGCAGATATATTTCTCAAATAAAATTGAAATATAAAACATGTGAGGCAGTCCAACCCTTGCACTTTACAGTCAAAGGCACCAAGGACCTGCCTGAAGTCGCGCAGCTCAGATAAGAACTGGGGTCTTATGCCTCCCAGTTCAGTGAAGGCCACCTTCATAGCCACGCTCAGTTACCTAGAGACTGGACTCTGCTCAGCAGACAGGGAACCTGGACTGGAAGTCCTCCGACAGCGAGCAGGAACCCTTCAGTTTTATGTCACAGGAAAGTCTACTGAAGCTTCGACCTTCTAGTGGACTTTCTCTCAAGAATACATAAAATAGGGAACCAGCAGTTAGCTTAATGTCTGTGTCGCTGGACTCCCACGTAGTCGACCGCGGTTCACGTCTCGGACTTGGTGGTTTAAAACTCGCGCCGGGCGCGTGTGCGTACGTGCCCAAGATCCCGAGAGGAGAATGGAGGAGAAGGGATTGCGGCGTGACCATCCCCCCTGGGGGGGTGATTTCTCACTTTCTGTCTCTCTGTCTCTCTCTGTCTGTCTGGCGAGCGCACATGCCCTATAGAGAAAAAAAACTCTCCAAAAAAAAAAAAAAGAATACATAAAATAAATGCACAAAGGCAAAATACATAGGACTACAAAGGAAACAAATGATACTAAAAGGCTAGTCTAGGGACCAGCAGATGACATGATGGTTTCGTTGCTGGACTTCCATGTAGTCAACCACAATCTGAATCCTGGACCCGGCGGCTTAAGACTCACACCAGATGCGTGTGTGTGCCCACATCCCGACAGGATGGAGGAGAAGGAATTGCAGTGTGGCTATCTCTCCTGGGGAGTGATTTCTCACTTTCTGTCTCTCCGATGAATGCATACACCCTAAAGTGAAAAAAAAAAAAAAGAAAACCAACTCTCATAATAAAAAAAAAAAAAAGCTAGTCTGGTCACGGGAACTCTCATAAGCGTGCAGCAGAATGAAGCCTGCAGTATCTGTACACACCGCTGCTTGGCTTTTTGGCTAAGATCAAGTGCAGTATCTGTACGCAGTAAGCACCCAATAAAAGCCAGTCATGATTACTGCCATTAATTTAGGAGCCCCTTCCATGCCATGGTCCCAGGGCAGTGATGCTGAGGAGGGAGACCCAGGAATCCATGCCTTCGAGATAGCCTCACAGATAGCCCCTCCAAGGGCTGAGACGTGGCCGAAGGCTGAGGGCTGTTGCCCTGAACTGCTGGCCCCCATGAGTAACACTGTGCGGGGAGTGGGGCAGGGTGCTGGGAAATACTTTACATGTGAAAGTGCTTTACAAAGCCATCTTGGAAATCTTGCAAAGTTAAGCCTAACAGGTCAAAGAGAACAGGTCCCTCCCAGGGAGGTAGGCCTCTGAGGGCCAGCATCTCCTGTACTTCCGGTCATGTGTACAACTAAAGGGCAGAAAGTAACACTTAATGGGTGCCCCGTGTGGGCCTTATGCTCCCACACATTGTGTAAGTGAAACCAATCAAATGCCACCTTCACATTACACAGAAGTAGGAATTAAATCCTGAGAAACAGGAGGGGAAACTGAGGCCCATAGCTTTAATGGCCTCGGCATGTGTGTGCCCATGATCCTGGGCTGGCCGAAGCTGGGGGTGGATCATAGCATGAAGACCTTCTTAGGTGGGGTGGTCTTTCTCTCTCCTTGCCTATCTGTCTGTCTGTCTACCTGTAGTTCTCTCTCTATGCTTCTTTTTCTCATAGAAGACATACATTTTTTTTTTAATGTAATAGTAGAGCCAGCAGGTGGCATGGGAGTTAAGGCAGCTGGATCCCACATGGCTGACATCATGGTTTGAATCCCAGACCTGGCAGCTGCTGTAGAAGTCACACCGGGTGCATGTCTGCCCCCTGGAGCTGAGCTCATGCAACAACCACCTGCTGGGTGAATGTAAGGTTCTGCAGAGGGAGATGGCACAGACAGCGCCCAACTTGGGGAATCCGCGGTTGGCTTACCAGAGGTGTTACTGCTCTCTGTCAAGCAAGCAGGTTAGGACAGATGGAGTACATTTTAGAGGACATTTCAACTAAATTATTAAAACTTTTAATTGGCCAGTCCCATAGCCTGGTGGCCAAAGGAGCCAAATACCACATGGCTGACTGAGATTTGAATCCTGACCTCAGCGGTTTGAAAATCACTCCAGGCATGCCCCCAAATCCCAATAGGCTGGGGCCGGCAGGTAGCATAGTGGTTAAAGCGCTGTCTCCCACATGGCCAACTGTGGTTCAAGACCTGGCAGCTTGCTTTCTCACTTTTCCTCTCTCTCTGTCTCTCTCTAGTCAAATTAAAAAATAATAACAAACAAAATAAAATAAATAAAATCATTATTATTTTTTTGTAATCCCAGTAGGCTGGAAAAATGGAGACAGATTTGTGGCATGACCATAGCCCAGTGGGAGATGCTTTACTCCTGTACTCCACCCCCACCCATGTTTCTCTCTAGCAAATGTGTATGCCCTCTGGACATTAAATAATTTTTTTTTTCTATAGGGCACGTGCGCTCACCAGAAAGACAGAGAGACAGAAAGCGAGAAATGGCCACGCCACAATCCCTTCTCCTCCCTTCTCCTCTCAGGATCTTGGACACACACGCACATGGGTCCGGCGTGTGTTTAAACCACCGGGTCTGGGACTCGAACCGCGGTCAACTACATGGGAGTCCAGTGACATAGCCATTACACCTACTGCTGGTCCCAATAAATAAACTTTTAACAAGATCTGTGCTTCAAGAAGAAACTTCAGTTATTTGGAAATCTCCCGGGGCAGGACCCTTATCCACTGGAGAGACACTGACCTCTTTGCCTGTTCGGCCTCCAGGGGCTGCTGCTGAGTGCCCTGGCAGAGAGAAGCGGGTAAGTGGCAGCCCCGTGGCAGCCCAGCCTCCCTGCCTTCTGAACAACCAGACAGACTCCTCTGGAGCGAAGACACGTACACCGTCCCTCCTCTGCTCACCAAGGGCTAGGGTTCTCAAATCTCAGCTCCTTCCCAGCACCTGGCCTGGGCTTTTCAGAAAGCCCCAGCCATCCAGAAATCAGGTCTATTCACAACTCGGTTAAGGATGCCTGTCAGATCCCCTAGATGCCCCATACCACCAGCTAAGAGTGATAATGGCATCCATCCCCCTCTGAACCCCAAACCAGCCCTAGAAGGGATACTCCACTGCTGAGAGGCTCATTTATGGCTCAGTTAATGCCGAGCAAACATTAAGTAGGGGCTCTGGGATTCAAATCCAGGCTTTGCAATTTCTCTTTCCTTTACCGACACATTCTTCAGAGGTTAGAAGCTTCCCAGCAGAAGTGAGAATATATAAAAGATTCGGTTTATGGCAGGTGCCCAGTGAGGGTTTATCAATAACAATTATCCCTTACTCGCATATGAAATGGTACAGCTCCCAACTTCCTGGCTGATTTTCACAAGGACCAGGACATCCAGGACATCCACGGGGTAGGCATTTACGACCCTCATTTGCAGATTCGGGTGAGTGAGAGATTCAAAGAGAAGAACTTTACCTGGACACAGGCTAGTGCCCTGGGGTGTGCCTCTCCAGGTTTATTCTGTTTCTCCACCCTGTTTTCTGCCCAGAAGGAGATGAGAGGAAAAAAGAGGGATGAGGCCAGGAGATTTCTGCCCCCAGTTCCTCCCCATAGGCCACTCGGGCTGTGTACTCCATTGAAGGCTGCAGCTTGGGCTCCAAAGCCCTCACCCAATGGTCCCTGCATCTCCCCACCCCCTGCCCACACTGTGGTCACAGGTCTGTAATAAGCGCTCCCCTAAAACCCCAGTCCTAATGTCCCATCTGACACAAGGGTGAGTGCCTAGGCTGAGAACTCTGGTCTCCTGATGGATGAGCCAGGGCCTCTCTGAACCTCCCGACAAACACGTACTGCACAATCCCTTGGGTACTTTGGAGAAAGGGACAGGGAGAAAAGGAAGATGGCAGAGAACTGGAAGGAGCTGGTGGCAGAGACAATAAAGGACTTGGAGCTTAGATTTCTCTTTGAACTAACCCAGTTAACCTTGGGAAAGTGGGAAAGGACCACAACACAGAGAAGCTGGGCCTGAAGGAAACCTGTGGTAGAAACTGATGAGGAAGACTTGGAATCTGGGCTTCAGGCAAGGAGGGCTGCTGGTGCCACCCACATGAGCTTTCTGCAAACTCTGATCTCCGGTCATGGCTGGGACCGGGACTACGACAGCCCTCATCACCAGAGGCAATTCCACACTGCTGCCTCTGGATGGGCCCCAGGGAAGGACGGGCTGCCATGTGATGGCCTGGAGCGGGAGCTGCAGACATCCAATGCTTAGTTCCAGTCAAGACTCGTTTAAGTATCCAGGGCTGGTGCTGGGACGAGGGGCTGTTAGGTTTTCATCATGCTCTGGCCTCCAGCCTCACCTGCGCCAGGAACACACAGATGTATGGCCAGCGTGGCCGGGTTCTGGGCGGTCGAGTGGAGCAATGAGGAGGGCTCTTCTCGGGGGTGGGACAGTGGCACACAGATTCCCTTACATCCATTTTTAGGAATATTCCAAACCTTCAAAAATCCTGTATGTTGGGAACCAGCAGTTGGCGTAATGGCTATGTCGCTGGACTCCCACGTAGTCGACCGCGGTTCGTGTCCCGGACCTGGTGGCTTAAAACTCACGCTGGGCGCGTGTGCGTGCATGCCCAAGATCCCGAGAGGAGAATGGAGGAGAAGGGATTGCGGCGTGACCATCTGCCCTGGAGGGTGATTTCTCGCTTTCTGTCTCTATGTCTCTCTCTGTCTGTCTGGCGAGCGCAAGCGCCCTACAGTGAAAATCTCTCCAAAAAAAAAAAAAAATCCTGTATGTTCATTGTACAAGGGATTGGGGGGAGATTCATAGGGAGAAAGTAGACATCCAACCGTGGCACAATTCTCTGTGCATGTATAAGGCCGAAATGAACCAGGAGTTAGGCTTTGCATGCGTGGGTCTCAGACAGACCTGAAAGCCTGGTCTGTTAGGGATGCTCACTGCAGGGATGGTCTAGGGAAGCACTCGGGATGTGCTAGGCTGGTCTGCCCCTGGGACAGGCTGGCAGAGGGCCTGGGTCTCCATGACCACCGAGGGTGCTGGACGGGGAGATATAACCCCTGCGTGAGCCCCTCACGCCTGGCTAACCCTCCCTCCACCTAAGGCTCTCGGGGGAACGGAGGACATCACACACCTTTGCGAGCATGCTGTGCTATCACATGCTTTATGAAATCATCTCTGTAGGTTGCTATGCCCTTGACCTTAAAGAAATCGCATTTCCTTTGACTGTGGCGGTCGGTAAACAAGATGCAGCATCGGGCCCTGGTTTAGAGCAGGAACACACACTGCTTCCATCCTTTGTGCCTCAGTGTTCTTATCCGTAGAGTGGAGATAATATGTCTTCTGCATAAGATGATTGGGAAAGATGTGGGAGTTAACATACAGAAGATTCTTGGGATGGCACGGGGCACAAGTTCTGGAGTAATATCAGCTATTACTACTGGTGTCTTGCCATTCATCACGTCATTATGTTTTCTGTCAATGCTATAAAAACCTATCTCAAGATTCCTGAGACAGCTCCTCAGAGACTTTACATCAGCTTGGCCTCTGGGGGCCATGCCAGGAGGTGTCACAAAGGAGAAAGAAGCAATGAAATGAGCAAGGAACATCTAGACAGGACCCTAGCAAGGTGATAGACACATACCCGTTAATCCAGTAAGAAGGATACCAGAAGCAAAGTTAGCCACTCAGTTCAATGTAAACTTCAGATGAGCAGCAAATTTCTAATATATGTCCCAAATTTTGCATGAGATAAACGTATTTTTAAAAAGTATTTGATGCTTATCTAAAATTCTAATTTAACTAGACATTCTGTTTTTTATTAGCTAAAAAAAAAAATCCAGCAATCAGGCCGGCCAGTGGCCCATGGTGGTTGAGCAGCTGGTTCCCACATGGCTGACTATGGTCTGAGTCCTGAACCTTGCAGCTTGAAAAACACACCAGGTGTGGCCTGCATGCCCAAATTGCAGAGAAGAAAATGGAGGAGAAAGGATTGCAGCAGTATGGCGATCCCCCCAGGGGGTGATTTCTCAGTTTCTATCTCTTTCTCTGTCTCTATCCAGTGAGCACACATGCCCTATAGCAAAGACTAAAACAGAAAACTTAAGGGACCAACAGGTGGTGTGGTGAATTGAACTGCTGGAATCCCACATGGCTGACCACAGTTCAAGTCCCAGACCAGGTGGCTTGCTTTCTTACTTTCCCTCTTTCTGGTCAAATTAAAAATAAATAAATAGGGGATGCAGGTGGCATGGTGGTTAAAGCATTGGACATTTCCACATGGCTGACCACGGTTCAAGTCATGGACCTGGTGGCTTACTTTCTCACTTTCTCTCTCTCTGCGTCTCTCTCTCTAGTCAAATTAAATGAATAAA
This sequence comes from Tupaia belangeri chinensis, assembly GCF_000334495.1. NCBI lineage: Eukaryota > Metazoa > Chordata > Mammalia > Scandentia > Tupaiidae > Tupaia > Tupaia belangeri. The sequence goes on along the minus strand of NW_006204759.1, from coordinate 154,662 downwards.
TGAATAAAATGAAATAACAATCATTCCTTAAAAATAAAAATAAATAAATAACAAATAAATAAATAATTCTTTTTAAAATAAATGTAAAAATTCAGCAAATCTTTCAGTGGGATTGGTAAGGTTGTTTCTGTTGCACAGGGCAATAAAAAGAGCTGGGAGAGGTTAAACAAATTGTCCAAGGGGGGGTCCCAGCAGGTATTCAAAGGCTCAGAAGAGGAAATGCCTAGCGTCAGAGAAAGTGAGCCTCCACCACCTGTCAGCAATCAGGACATGTTCTTCAACTACCGGGAGAGAGGGGGAGCCCGTGCACAGGAAGACAGGGAGCTCCTGGTCCCCCAAACCAGGACATCAGGCAGCTTCCTGAGGGTAGGTAAAGCAGGCAGGCAGCCAGGAGTAGGAGGTGCCAGAGAGGGCTGCAGTCAGCCAGGGTGGCACCCACAGCCCTTCCGGAAGCCGCCCCTGCCTGGTTAGGTCCTGGAGGCAAAAGGCCCTTGGAGAAAACTCAGGAAGCTCCAGAGGAAACCCCTCAGGAAGTCCTGAAATAGTTCCACAGCTAGGACAGAACACTTTGAAGTGAAAGCAGTTCCAGAGACCTCAGAGGGCAGGGCTGACTCCTCTCGGTCCAGGGCAGTGGCAGCCCCCTGCCCAGCACTTTCGCAGATGGCCATGGGCCTCCCAGGCTTCAGGGAGTGCCTAGCTCACACCTTCCCAGATGGGTCCCCTCCTCAGCGCTCTTGGACTCCAAGGTGGGGCTTCACTTCAGTCATTCTCAGCTCTATTTTTACTCAGAGGTGGCAAGGAACAACAAATGTTCAAAGCAAGACAATTAAGTCACCTGCTTCCAGGTCTCTGCTAGGCCAGGGACTGTGGCTGACCTTTGCTATAAGCAAGGACAGGGAAGGTTCCAGAACACTCAGAAGAGTTTCTTTTCAGCACCAGGGGTCTTGGTCAAGAGCCCACTCCTCAGTCGGTGACTAGCTAAGGAGGAGATGATATTCAGCCTCACTCTCACCTGACAGGGCAGGTTAGGTCAAGGAACACATGTGCAAAAGGCACCAAACTGTGACCTGCCTGGTGTGTCTGAGGAACTAGGAATCAGCGTGGTTGGCGGTTTGGGAGTGTGGGAGGGGGACACCAGGTGAGGCCATGGTGAGAAATGGGGAGGAGACAGTCTCTGAAAAGGTTCTCACTATGCTAAGCAGTTTGGATTTTCTCCTACAGGAAGGAGGGAGATAAGAAGGTGCTAGACTAGTGAGTAACCACATCCAGGCCTGGAGGATGGACACTGCAGGAGCTTAAGTCATCCCCACCCAGTGGGGACAGCTTAGGCATCACCTGTGGGCTTGTTAGAAAGGCAGGCTCAGGGGCCAGAAGGTGGTGCGGTCGTAGAACATGATGTTCTGTGAGGCGGACCCACATGACACGGTTCTGGGTTTGTATCCGGAGACCTCCCTGAATGCCAGGCATGTGCACGCCCATGGTTGGCTGAGGTTGGCTGAGGCCGGAGGTGATCCATGGTGTGAAAGACCCTGTTGGGGGGATGCACTCTCTCTTTCTGTCATGGAAGACAGAAATAAATTTGGGTGGTTGAAAGAAATGCAGAATCAGAGACCCAGCCCCAGACCTGCTGAATCAAATGTGCATTTGCACAGGACACCCCAGATTAACATGCTCAGGTCTCAGAAAGCCCTGAGTTATGGACAGGGCAGAGAGAAGGTCGCTGGTTTGATCTCTTCAACATCCTTTTTTGATTGCTCTTCTGCCCTCTTCAGGCCTGGCATCCCCCTGCTGCTTCTCGTAGGAGGCCTTCCTGCTAGAACAAGGGACCTCAGGGCCCCCCCGGCACTTCCCTTGATACCTTCTCAACCAATTGCAAAGCATCCCCCAAGTTCCCACTTGCTCAGTGTTCAGCTGGATGTTGCAGCAAAAGGAGAGCCACGTGGTGGTTATGTGTCAGTCCCCAAATCTGACAGGGTAAGCAGAAGAGCTTTTCAAACATACAGCTCCCTGGCCTCATCCCAAGGTCCTCATTCAGAAAACCCTGGCATTTGGGCACAAACTGGGCCACCTAGTCAGATTTGCCCTGCATGACCCAAGGGAAGCTGTTGAACATTTCCATAGTGTCTTAGGAGGAAAGTTTCCTCATCCATAAAGCAGGATAAACAGAGCTGGGATCTCAGGGCAGTCAAAGATTAGATGGGATGTTATTTGCAAAGTGCTCAGCACCATGTCTGGCACCCTATAAAAGGCAGCCTTTGTTATTCTTCCGCATGCCTCCAAAGAGTTCAGAATCTAGCCGGGAAGAAATGACAACTGGCAAGAAACACTATGTAGGTAAACACTAGAAAACAACAGATAAGAAAGTGCTCACTGATGAGGCCCAGAGCAAGCAGGGATTCTGAGAGGGGATCTCAAGTGAGTGCTATAACTAGACCTGGAGGGCTTCCTGGAGATGGTGGTAAGTGAGCTGTGGTTTAAAGCTGACTAGGAGTTCACCAAAGCACAGAGCTTTGCTGCGAATGGTGGAGGGCCTCTATGGCTAAGCAGAGGGAGGTGTTGGGACACTGGGAAATTGGGATAGAAAAAGAGAGGGTCCCGCAGACTGGAGGATCTTGAAGAGAGTTTGGATTATATGTGATAGAAAAGGAAACGCCCCACTGAATGAAGGTTTCTGGGCAAAGGAAAGGCGGATGAACATGGGTTTAGCATGGCCACGGCCAACTGGAAAGGGAGTGATGTTTTTCACTCTGGGAGGGAACTTGAGGATTTTATAGCCCTCTGCCAAAGGGCCGGGCTATGACAGCAGCTGACCAGCCATGACAGGGTCCTCAGACCAGAGACAGCTCTTCTGACAGCAAATCTGTATCCCGTCCTTCCTTTCTAGGGAGCAAGAGACATGACCGGCTCCTGCTCTTGCTCTCTGAAGGTCCCACACCTTTCGCACACAGTACCCAGTGGCCTGTCCAGCTGGGCACCATCCCAGCCTCCCAAGGGAGGGGGCATTTGCTCAGGAGCTGCCAGGGGGGTCCACAAAATGCTTGCTGGCCTAGATCAAGGGGAAGCGGCCCTTCCACACGGCTGGTTGGCGCACCAGCTGGTCTCTCATTAACCCTCTCGGGATGCACTAGAAAATACACAAGTAAGGCTTTCTGCTCCATTAACACCAAAGTTGGCCCTGCAGGGGGTGGGGGGTGGGGAAGCCACGGTCTTTATCTAGACAGTAACAATTATTAAGGCCAGATGCCTACACCGCTGTCACTCAGGAAAAGGGTAAGCAGAGAGGGGCAGAAAAGACACTATGTGCACAATGGTGCCCCACCATGGCAGAAGTCACCAGCAGAAGTTGATCAAAAAGATCATCTCTTTTTAATTCTTAAAATGAAGGAAACAGGGGCAGTCAGGTGATGTAGTGGTTAAAGTGCTGGACTCCCACATGGCCGACCATAGTTCGAGTCCTGGACCCGGCAGCTTAAAACTCATGCAGAGTGCATGTGTGTCTGTGTGTGTGTGTGCCCAAAAGTCCAGGAGGAAAATGGAGGAAAAAGGATTGCAGCATGGCCATTCCCCCTGGGAGGTGATTTCTCACTTTCCCTCTCACTGTCTCTGTCTGGCAAAAGCATATGCCCTATGACAAAAACCTTTAAAACAAAACGAAAAAAAAAAAAAAGAGGAAAACAACCTTCCCAGTTTACTGAGGATTAAATGAGATCATAAATGTGTGAACACTAGTTCAAGTCAGGTGTCATTAGGCACCAATCAATTGCTTTCTGTTTATTGCGAAATGGGCTCAGAAGACAGATGTGTCCCGTTGCCTGCTTTCATCTGGCCAGAATCCATAGCTACGGCAATGTCTGACTTGGCTCAGGGTCTGCAGTTGGTCCTCTGAGAGGAAATAAAGGACTCTGGAACCCGTCTCCCCAAAGGACGGCCCCAGGACCACCCACGGCAAAAGCACCATCACTTGGGAACCTACTGGAATGCACAATGGCCCCATCCTAGACCTACTGAGTGAAAATCTGTATCTTTGTTTTGTTGTTTTGTTTTGTTTTGTTTTTTAGTGAGTTTTTTTTCAATAGGGTGCATGTGCTTGCCAGAGAGACAGAAAGAAACAAGCAAGAAATCACTCACCACGCCACAATCCCTTCTCTTCCGTTCTCCTCCCGGGATCTTGGACACCCACATCCACACACACGTGCCTGGCCCAAGTTTAAGTTTAAGCCACTAGGTCCAGGACTCAAACCTTGGTCGACTACATAGGAGTCCAGCGACAGTCATTATGCCATCTGTTGGTCCCAAGAATCTGCATCTTAACAGTATCTCCAAAGAATTCAAATGCTTGTTTTAATTTGGGAAGCTGCTCTAGTATACTTGGTGTGAGGAGCAAATCCCATCTTTCCCTCTTATCTCCACCGCAGGAAATTTGGGGCCTAGGACTCTGGGTAGGTGGAAATAGAAAATGCCAAGGCAGACGGCCCTTGGTTAGCATCTGCCTGCTTCCACACTGCAGTAAATTCCTCTCGCTCACATGTTGAGAAAAGTATTCCCCTCTCAAATCCTTTCGATCCTTCCTATTTCTGAAGAAAGACTCTCTTTGGTATTATTATGTCCTTACCATCTCTCTATCCTCTACTTCCCTTTAAACAAAGAAACGGAAGCTTGAAATTAGTTCCTTCCAGCCCAGCCATGGTGGCACAAGTGGTAGGATTCCGCTGTGTAAGGCTAGGGCCACATGGAAGGTCTGGGTTTGGTTCTGGGACCCACCTAAACAGGCCAGGTGCAGAGGCTCACGCCTGTAATCCTAGCTAACTGGGAGGCTGGGGCTGGAGCATTGGGCATGGTGAGACCCTGTCATAAATACTTCTGTCTTTTATTTTAAAAAAAATTTTTTTTTTAGTTCTTTCCAGGAGCAACAGTGTGCAACTAAAATGCATAACACTGTTCAGTTTTTAATGCACTTGTAAGGTAACCTTTCATTTATTCCAAGTGATACAGGCTTTCAGTAGTTTCCTTTCAAAACAAGTTAGATTTTTAAATTTATTTTATTTATTCATTCATTTATTTTTAATGTGACCAGAGAGACACAGAGGGTGAGAGTGAAAGAGAGAGGAAGTGAGAAAGCAAGCCACCAGATTCAGGACTCGAACCCTGGTTGGCCATGTGGGAGTGTCCAGCGCCTTAACCACCACGCCACCTCTGGTCCCAATAAGTTAGATTTTAAATAACAAATTGAACTGATGAAAAACATTAAGTCCATAATTACAAAATTGTATGGATATAGCAAAAATTGTGGCAGTGGGTCATCAATGACTCCAAGGTTAACAAGACCCCTTCGAAATAGTCATGTCCCCTGTAGGTCCTGACCAACACTTCTTGTGGCGTGGAAAGGCATGGAATAGAACAGAAGGGCATAAAAACGTGAGCACATTGCATGCTGACAGAAGAGGTAAGTGCCACACTGTGATACTTCGTTCATTTCAGTTGGCCTGAGTGTAGCTTATCAGTACCCCGTGTGTGCGTGCGTGTGTGCACGCATGTGGCTGTGGCCACTCTTCTGGCTCACTTTCCTGAGGTGCCCCTGCCCTGAACTCCTTTGGCCAGGTCACTCATGAGCAAATAAATGTCCCTTCATGCTACACCCTCAAACGTCCCACAACAGCCCTCTGGCTCCTTTCTCATGACACAGCAGCCGCTGACATGAGCTTAGATGAGCCGCTGACAGAGCTTAGATGGGGGGGGGAGGCTCCCCAGCCCTGCAGAGATGAGGGAGAAAGCAGGCACTGCTTCCACCTGCACAGAAAGAACTGTGACAGCGCCAGAGTGAAACTGCCCTGAGGAGGGGCAGTGATCCCCATCATGAGGGGCTGCCTTCCTGGGTCTCGGCTCTCTTAGTCTTGGGCATCTCTGTCTCACTAGTCTTCCCCAAGAGATGTCTCCTCCCTTAAAAGGAAGTAGGAGGGACAGGAAAGGAGGGTGAGGGGAAAGGGCGGGAAGAGCAGAAGGCTCTGGGTGGGTTCAGGCAGCCTGAAAATCAGGGTGGAACCTGGGGGATGGAGCTGGCCCCTGCCACAGGCTACGTCCTGGAACCTCAGAGAAGCTGACAGGAGCAGGGGCCCAGAAGAGAGGAGGCCAGGCTAGCCGGTTCAGGGGGGTGGGTGGGAGGAGAGAAATGCCACATTTGTCCCCTACCAAAAGAGGACTGAGGGGGAGTGGTTCATGGGTCCTTACACCCAACCGTGCACAGGTTACTAAAAAGTCCCGCCGACTCAGTGAAGGAAATAAGCAGCCGCTGGAACTGCCAGCTGCCAGGGGAGAGGAGGGGAACTGAGGTGAGGAGCATCCCTCTTCC
>NW_006204759.1:143980-148126 GCF_000334495.1 Tupaia belangeri chinensis | reverse complement strand
CACTTCCCTCCAGCTTCCATTCTCAGCTCAGGGCAGGCTTTCTTGCCCTCTGTCATACCCAAACACCACCACATGAAACTGTTTGTGCCAGGGGGCCTCCAGTCTTGTTTAAGCCTTTCTTCTCCAGCCAAAGGTAGGTAGGGGGTGTCTGCTAAAGTGTAAGCCCCCAGACACAGGCTTCCTCCAGAGGACTGGCCTATCAGCGGGGGGCTCTCTGCATGTGGGGGCCTCGGTGGATGTGGGAAGTGGGGCTGGAAGGTCTGTGCCCATTAACATGCTGTGCGTGGGTGAGTTCAAGCGCAGCGGCCGGATCTACGGTCCAACTGGCCCTGGCCTCAGCAAAGGACCTTGGTGTTCAGTGGCCTGATTTATGGCTAAGGGCTCTCTTTATTTTCCTTTTGAAACTGTGGAGGTGAATTTTAAAAGGCCCGAGAGCAAAGCCAGCATGCTTGGGCTCTGCCAAGTCCTCTCCTCCTCCCAGCCCCCACATCCCACTTCGCTCGGAAACTGAGCACTAGCTGTACCCCAGTCCTATCCCTGAAGTCTATTTTCTCTCCCTCTCTCTCTCTTTTTTACATCAACAATCAGCACTTCTTGCCAACAATCCCAGGAACAAGGTTATGCTGGGATATGGGTCCCAAGTACCACTGGGGAGAGTTCCTTAGGATCATCCCCTCAAAACAAGCCGCCCCGTAGGTGGGTACCTGCAGGGTAGGTGGGTACCTGCAGGACGCTGGGGCACAATGCCTCCATGCTGTGGGGGTGGAATTTTCACACTATCATTTTAGCCAGAGAATGAACCAGATCAAGCACCCTCAGTGAAATACCAGCTGCCAAGGGGCCTTCACTGGCACCACCCTGAAGGTCCAGAGAATGGAGGAAGTGCAGTATAGAGTCAGCCAGCCTGGTGCTAGGTATCGGGCTGGTACTTGACCTCTGTGACCTTGCATTAAGTTTTCATTTCCCTGAGCTCCAAGTTCATCCCTACAAAATAGAAATAATTCTTGCCTCTCATGAGACAGAGGCTGTTGAGGACCGGTGATTAACCCATGAAGTACCGAGGCCAGTGCTGACACACAGTAGGACCTCGATTCGTTACTGCTGCTGGAAGCTGAAAGGGCTACAGCAGAGCGATGTGAGATCTGATCCAATCCAAACTGGGAGATCTTCAGCTCTCTCAGGGCCTCAGTCCCCTCATCCATCAAACAGGAGGATGGTCACAGACACCCTATTAGGGTTGTTATAAGGTACAGGAAGCATCTAGTAGAGCTAAGTACATGTTTTGTTCTCTTCCATTCTCTCTAGACCAAATGGGAAATTCTGATTCCTCTGAGCCCAGCAGGGCTGACAGACTTTCTTTGCATTGGGCTGAGTGGTTTGGGGAGATCCAAGGATCAGGTTTCCATGTGCACAGTGGTTTCGGAACAATCCAGGTACCTCTCCCAAAGAGGTTCCCATCTGGGTTCCATCATGTGAAACAACTCCAGGGGGTGTCACTGCATAGAATCCACCGGCACCCTAGCCCTAAAAATCTCAGGAATAGGTCTTTCTTCTAAAAATGCACCTTTAAGGGAGAGACTCAGTCAGAAAGATGACCTACCGGCTGTTTTGGTCTCAGGTAGCACACAGCTGGACAGGGTAACCACAAGCAAGGAAATCAATTGCTGCTGTGGGGAGAAGGACCCCGGCCAGGAAAATAACTGGGCTTAGTTACACAGCATCTTGGGTCTCCATAATCTTGACCCATTAAACCCATACTGCTACCCAAGAGGCAATGCCCAGGAGGAAGGGGTTAGCCCAGTACTCTACTAGGATACTCTACTAGGATCCGCCCTTCAAGCCCATTAAGTTAATTATGGACATATCCTTCCACAACAGTCCTCTAAACCCAGGGAGCCCCAGTCAATACTCAGCTTCTCCGGGCAGTCCATGTCACCTTAGCCTACCACAGCAAAGGGCCTGGCAGGAGGCAAGGGACATGGACTTGTCTTGAAGCCGTCTGGTACTAGGTTTGCCCCCCAGAGGGTTCAAGCTGAGCCAGGCAGCTGCAGCCGAACACTGGCAGTGAAGATTTCCAATCAAAGCCCTAGCAAAGCAAGGGACTCCCTTGGGGGTCTTCGACTCCACCGTGAACTTCTACAATTACCAGAAACACACGCCAGGAATCTTGTGAATGGGTCAGCGAGTGGGTTTCTAGTGGAACAGGAGTTAAAAGAACCACCAACACAAAAGTCCTCCCTCTCATATGCATGCAACCAAAAGCTACCAAGGGCTTATTTATGCAAAAGCCCCTGGGCTGGGCACCACCTAAAAAGCGGGTCTCATACTCAGCTTCTGCCAGTCCCCTCTCCACCTCCCCTATCCCTTCCAAACTCATCTGCCAGCCTTTCACAGATCCCATTCTATGAAGAGGACCGTGACAGTCTGGACAGCTTAGCAGCTCTTCAGCACTCCCATGGTCAAAGCACTTCATAAACATTACTTGATTGATCCACACGACACCCATGACAGACAGCACAGCCTCTCTTTAGGGTGGAGTGGGCACAAGGAAGGTACCAGATCACCCCAAAAGACAGGTCATACTTCAGACAGAAAACAGCCCAAGTCTTTCTCCCATCTGACTCCAAGAGGGAGGCAGGATCGATTCTCATCACTGTACCATCTTCTAGGCCCCTAACATGATCTTCTCATTAATTCTCCATGAATGCTCCTGCCATTTCGTCTTTTTTCTGAACAACAGCCATAATCGCAACAACAAAAAATGAACTTTCTCTGAGTAGATGACTTCATTCTTCTGCCAGCCCCAACTCTAAGACTCCAGCAACCATGACAATTATGGGCTGGTGTTGACAAAGAGTAAATCCCTGGGGCTAGAGGGCCCAGCAGTTAGCGTAATGGCTATGTCGCTGGACTCCCAGGTAGTTGACTGCGGTTCATGTCTCGGACCCGGTAGCTTAAAACTCACACCGGGCGCGTGTGCATGCGTGCCCAAGATCCAGAGAGGAGAATGGAGGAGAAGGGATTGCGGTGTGGTCATCCCCCCTGGGGGGTGATTTCTCGCTTTCTGTCTCTCTGTCTCTCTCTCTCTGTCTGGTGAGCGCATGCGTCCTATAGCAAAAACCTCTACAAAGAAAAAAAAAAAGAAAGAAAGAAAGAAAAAAAGAAAATTCCTGAGGCTACGCAGAGAAGAAAGCATCTGTCTGCAGGTGTTTGCTATTGTCTCTGACGTGGCCTGGGCGAGTGAGCTACTCTGATCCAACTCACGCAGGCTGGCAGGACATGGCTCAGTCTTTGGCGTAGCTAATGAAGGAAACCGAGGCAGGCTCACCCTCGTCTAGAGATGGGCTTGTGTACCCACTGCCCCAAATACTTTCCTGGCCCATGGGCGCTGAGGGTAAAAAAAAGGCATGAAACTGTCACAAGAGACTGAGATATTCCTTGAAAATGCCATTTGGGGTAATAGGCATTCACTCCACAAGACAGGCTCTAGTAACAACAGATGGTCATGTTTTGCCTTCTACCAGGTCCAAGGAGCTGCAGGGTTTTGCTGGGTGTAGTAGGGTACACATATTTAAGACCAGAACTGAAATGCTTGGGACAAAAAAAAAGAGGTTAGATGGCATGGGAAGAGACCTTAAACGCAGCCCTCAGCCTCTCTGCCCCATAAATCCTAAACACATATTTAAAGGCTTTCCATTTGAAGAGGTGCCAAATTCTTCCTGGGGCATACATATGCCTTGATCCAGATCTGCTGTCTCCACTACAAGGGACAGATAAAGTTTCAGAGCACCCTCCATTTGTGGGTTACTCTTCAGAATCTAATTTAACCTGACTTTATCCCATGATGTAGAAGACAACAAGAGGTGGTGTTTGTGGGAAAGGCTGGTGAAAGACACAGTGGAGTTAAGATGAGGAGAAAAACAGCTGCACAGACTCACACCAGCCCCAGGGAGAAGATGAAGGCAAGGTACCAAGGGGTTAGGCTGGCATTATTACCTGCGTGCAGGAGAATGAGTGGCACAGAGACAGGCATTTGGAGTGGCTGGAACCCCTCACCTGCCGCACCAGCTTATCAGAGGCGCAGGGCCCTGCTCCACTCAGTTCCACATGACACTGGCAGGTGGCATCCAACCCCTCTCCCTGAGT
>NW_006204759.1:140279-143791 GCF_000334495.1 Tupaia belangeri chinensis | reverse complement strand
GGGGGGGCGGGACCCCCCCCCCTGCCGCACCAGCTTATCAGAGGCACAGGGCCCTGCTCCACTCAGTTCCACATGACACTGGCAGCTGGCATCCAACCCATCTCCTTGAGTCAGACAAACCATTACTCTAGCCCTTCAGGACTTCTGCCACAGGGGAGGGAGGGGATTTACTGCCCACCCTTATCAAATAGCCATCGACCCACGATGGAGGTGGGCACACTCCTCCTGGCACAGATGCTGAAGCCAGAAAGAACAAGTGACAGCTCCAAAGGCAAGAGGTATGTGAGGGGAGGGGCTGGCTAGTAGTCTGCAACATTTGGGGTACAGAGCCGCTGACCTCAGTGGGCCCAGACAGAGCCTCAAACACCTCTGCCTGGCCTCCAGGCCTAGCCCCAGGTCCTACAAGAGGCACAGGGACAGGCCGAGGTCAGAGTCATTGAAGCCACTTCCCCTGCTGTATTATTTCAGGGACAACTCTGCAACAGAGGAGCAAAGAGACAGATGTCCCCTATGCCACATTCCAGGGCCTTGAATAAACTCAGACATATTACAAGTGACACTCAGAATCCTCCTTACTATCCTAGGGTCCTCTCAGAATTCCAACTCTGTCACTTACCAGTTATGTGACCTTGGGTAAAGGATCTGAGCTTACCGAGCCTATCTCTCCTAACCTGCAAGAGTTGTAAGTCAGCAGGTGGCATAGTGGTTAAGATGCTAGTCTCCAGGGACCAGCACTTAGCGTAATGGCTATGTCGCTGGACTCCCATGTAGTCGACCATGGTTCGAGTCCCGGACCCGGTGGCTTAAACTCACGCCGGGCGCGTGTGCGTGCGTGCCCAAGATCCCAAGAGGAGAATGGAGGAGAAGGGATTGCGGCGTGGCCATCCCCTCTGTGGGGGTGATTTCTCGCTTTCTATCTCTCTGTCTCTGTCTGTCTGTCTGGGGAGCACAAGCGCCCTATAGCAAAAACCTCTTCAAAAAAAAGATGCTAGACTCCAACACGGCTGACTATGTTTCAAGTCCCAGGCCTGGCAGCTTGAAACACATCGGCGTGTGTGCATACATGCCCAAAATCCCAAGAGGCGAATGGAGGGGAAGGGGTTCTAGCATGGCCATCCCCTTTGGGGGGGTGAATTCTCACGTTCTCTTTCTGTGTCTCTGGCTAGCACACATGCCCTATAGCAAAAAATCTCTCTGAAGGAAAAAAAAAAGGAAAGAGTTGCAGAGTTGTAGAGAGTGGATGGAAAGTGCCTAGCACAGCGCCTGCATGGAATAGGTTCTATCTCAGTTACCGGAAGCAGCACGTAGATGGAACCTCTGTCATTGAATCTTTCACATCTCTGAGGTCATACTGGCTGCCCTGCACCCTGGATATGCCCTCTTTACAATTCCTGATGCATCTGGCAAAGAGCTTACCGAGACACAGAGGAACTTTCACTGGGAGCACAAAACTGTGCTGCCAGGCAGATGACGGCTCGGGTATTCGTTTGAATTTAGACTCTTGTCAAGAGGAAACTTGATGGCTAACAGCCCAAACATGACTGCACAGCACCCCCTAGGAAGCCTCATCTACCATTCTCAAATAGGCCCTTTTGAAGGAGGCACAGAGCCCTCACACCACTTTCAAGTCTGCCGCCCCTCCTGCTCCACCATCCAGGCTACCCCAAGAGCCTGGCGGCTAGTCAGCACCAGGGTGGACAGCTCAGATGCCAGCCTGACTGAATCAGAGCTGGTTAATGGGTATCCCCAAAGAGGCCCTTGGCCTAATTCCTTTTCCAGCCCTCCTCTGGACAGGAATATCAAGGCGGCCTCAGGCAAGTTTGTTTCTCTACTCCAGATGGGAGGGGGGTGGAGACGGCTTGGAGATGATCCGACAGCACAGCCTTCTCCCACAATGAAAAGAAAGTCAGAGACAGGTTTCCATAGGATTCCAGGCTCTGGGAAATAGGGACACCAGTCCTCGGTTTTGTAAAGAGCCAGAAATAGTCTGGAATGTAAATGGCATGTGAATATGAGGCATTGTTATGACTTTTCCGTGCACGAGCACAGCTAAGAGGAGGTCACTAATCCTTCGTCAGGGTCAGGAGCTGATCTGCATCAGGGCTGTGAACAGATGTGTGCGCCGGTTCACGCAGACACTCGTGCATGCACACGCCACACAGCCGTGGGCCCTGACCTTCACTCAACGATGCTGGCCTCGGCAAGGGGAAGAGCAGATGGAGTGGCTGGGCTTGGCGAAGGAGACGCTGGAGGATCCAGCTCTAGGAGGGGGAGGGGGAAGCAGAGATGGGGGGATGACCAGGGATGAGGACAACAGAGCCTGGAAGCTGGGTATTGCAGGGCTTCCAGGGCAAGACATTGGGACCCCAGCATCATCCTTTCCCACTTCCACTGCCAAACACCAACTGCAGCCAGCTTGATCCCCCAAACCGTTCTGCCCCATGTCAACCACTGTCCAGACCACAGTTCCTGCCTCAGGGCTGGGCTGGGTGGGAGATGTTGCCAGAGAGCGTGGAAGGGTTCCACTCAAGGGGATCCCGAAGCGTGAAATCTACTATCTTCCTCGGAGGGGAGTCCGATGGCCCCTCTCCCAGTTATCACTGAAAGCGTCTGGGGAAAGCAGCTCAAGGGAGGCGAGGAGAGAAGGGGGCAGGGTCTTCAGCCCTAAGCAAGGCGGGGCGGAGGGTGGGGGCGGTTCAGGTTTGGTTCAAGCCCCCAGGACGTACCAGGGATCAGTTACACATCCCCCGCGGCCATGGAAGAGCAATCACATGATCGCAGCAGATTTGGGAATGAGGGGGTGGAGAACTCGAGATGGTTGTTTTTTTTCTTCCTTTTTTCTTTTTTGCGGAGGGTGGTGAGGAGGGTGGAGGTGGTGATGAGGCTGGCAGGAAAGATTGCTGAGCCGGAATTTTCAGCTCCTTCAGCCAAACGGCCCCCACGGAGATGTGCACCTACAGCCTCCCATCTCACCCGATCCCACCCGATCCCGCCCTCACCCCGAACCATACGTGGCCTTAGAAGATCCCTGAGATGGCAAACTCGGGAGCCAAGGGCTTTTCCCAGAACGGCCTTTCTGTTTCAGCGTGGACCGCGAAGCTGCAGTCGGGGAGCAGAGACAGCGCTCTAAAAGGGCTCTCTCCCGGCTTCCTGAGCGTCGCGGAGTCTGGGTTACACAACAGGTGGCAAAGGGGAGACACAGCTCGCCTGGCCCCGTCGGACCCCTGGCCCCACACCACTTGAAGTCTGCCCCGGGGACGCCCTCTGAGGCCGATCTCTGGACGCTCCACGCTGCTTCCCTGCCTGCCGGCCGGCGGGCACCTGACCACAGCCCCGCCGCGCCCCGCTCCCCAGACTAGCCCGGCACGTCGCGCTCCGGGGCCGTCGGAGCTCCGAGGCTGGGTCCCGCCCGTCCTCCCCAGCCCGAGCGCGCACGTACTGCTGTAGAGGGTGTCGATCCAGGAGAGGCGCGGCAGGGCCCGGGGGCTGGGCGGCGCCCCCACCGCCGGGCC
>NW_006204759.1:122474-139987 GCF_000334495.1 Tupaia belangeri chinensis | reverse complement strand
CCCCCGCCGCAGCACGCCTCGCCACCCCGGTGAAGGGTGCGCGGAGCAGCCAGACCCCGCCGACGCCGGGACTAGGGGCACACCAGCCGGAGTGCGGTGGGAGGAGGGGTCCCGCGGGGGCTCCGGGCGGCGGCGCAGGCACAGGTTCCCCCGCCTCCCCTCGCTGGGCTCAGCAGAATTCTGGCAACTGGCTGATTAGGTGCCGCGGGGAGACCTATGGGCCCGCAGGGGTGACATCACCTGCCACCCCAGGATCTCTAAGCGCAGTTTCGGGGGCCGGTGCAGCTGCCAGGCCCCTCCTCTAGGCAAGCCTGCGAAGCGGCGCTGACAGGGTTAAAGTACTGAGCGCCCTCATGAAGGCTCGGCTGCCTTGGGACTTTCCTTCCAAACCTTAACAGAGCTTCATCTATTCAAACACCCTGGGCCTTACAGAGCAGCGGGGTGCCGCCCTACACATTAGGGGCCGGCGGCTGGAGAAAGACCTGAGGGCGGGGAGGGGATGTCAAGGGGTGGCTGCAGAGGAAGGAGGGTGGAAGGGTAAACTGGGGGACAGCAGCTCCCCAGTCCCATTCGTTCCCCTCCAGGGCTCTCTGGGCACAGCCCAGGAGGCCTCTCATGTGTGCATAATGACGCGTAAGTGGAGGGAAGTCTGGGGTCAAGAGGCCTGAGAGCAGAACCTTTAAAAACACAAGTCTGAGAAACAATCCCACCCAAGTGCAGGGAAGAGGTGGGGGGTGATGCTTGTCCCCCACAGCTGGTTCTAGGGCCCTGTGGCAACTTTCCCATAAACTGCCCTGCACACCACCTAGGACTAAGGGACTGGAGAAGGGGCTGGAGGGGAGGGGAGTCAGGCTAGACTGGTTCAGGGCAGCAAGAGTTGAAGCCTGTTTTTTGACTCCAAGAGAGGAGAGGCAGGAGGCCCACCACCTGGGCCCTGCACAGGCCACGAATGTCTCAGATAGTGACACTTCTGATAACAGCAATGCCCACCCCACCCTATCCCCAGGTAGCTTCAGGACAAACCTTCCTGGGACCCAGCTCTCCACAGGCCTAGGAGGAGGGCTAGCTCACTCCGGCCTTTGTAGAGAACAGCTATCGGCATCCACAGCACATGGGGAGTGGGACTCCTTATTCCAAAAACCATAGATTTAGTTCTTAAGGGGAGAAGCAGACCCTTGCCCCTGATGCTGAGAAGCAGCCTGTACCCAGTGCTATAAATCTCTCAGGCAGAGATCTCTGGGTTGTCCAAGGGGAGAAGGTGGCCACCAGCTCACAGCAGGATGGAATCAGCCACTGGGAGGTGAAAGAGAAGATGCTCTGGGGTGTCAATGCCTCTACAGGTGGCTGCAGGGACATTTTTCAGCATTGGTTCCTCCCTGCCTCCAACGGCACACCCCCACCTCCAGCCCTGCTGGCTGAGGCTTTGGCTCTGGCTCTGGCTGCCCCCCTCCTTGCTCAGCTGTCACCCTCCCACCATCCCTGACTTGCACACAAGACTGGGAGCACCTGGAGCTTGGCAGGGAGGGGGGCGTGCATCTCCAATGAGATGCTCCAGAAATAGAGCTCCGGGAAGGGAGAAGCAGCCATTGGGCTTTCAGAGGACAGCAGGACTGGAGGAGCAAACTGGGGCCAAGGGCATCTCTTCCCACTTGGAACTCTCGGAGGCCCAGAGCCCAGGACAGAGGTGGAAACAGGAGTTGCAGCCACCAGCGGTCAGCAGCCTAGGGAGGCAGCAGTGCTGCCCCCTCCCCAGCAACAATCGAGACAGCCTGGGCCAGCTCCCCACAGGGCAGGGATCTTCCTGAGGGCTGCATCCGGTGCTGACTATGCCAGCAGCCATGGATGTATGCTTCTGTGTGAGTCACATACATTTGCATACATTTTACATTTTTATCTACAAAGGCTCGAACAGCTATTTTTAGGATTTTTTTCAAGTTAAATGTTGCAGTTGCTCTCCTTGCACTGCCATAGTTTGCATGTTTCTACATTCTGTCCAATTCTGCCCTGGACCATCCACTCAACAACACGATACAGGGTAGGAGGAGAGAGGAATCGTGCAGGCTGTGAGAGGAACACTTCTAATAACTAATATGGAATGCCTGCAGTGCCCCTGGCGCGGATCCAAGCCCTTTATTCACAAGGTCATCTCACTGTAAGTGTCACTGCTACCTCAGTTTTCTCCATGCTCCACATGAGAAAACTGAGGCTCTGAGCTGCCAAGAACCCACTCAGACAGTAAGTGGGGAGCTAGGACTTGAACCCTGGCAGTCTGCCCGTGACCTCCCTCTTCTTTTTTTAAGAATTATTTTATTTAACTTTATTTATTTTTATTATTATTATTATTATTTTCCAGGTTGATCAGAGAGAGAGAGATATAGACGGAAAGTAAGAAAGTGAGCCACCAGATCCAGGACTTGAACTGTGGCTGGCCATGTGGGAGTCCAGCTCCTTTAACTACCACACTACCTGCCAGCCTCAATCTTCTTCTTTTTAAATTATTATTATTATTTTTAGAGAGATTTTTGCTATAGGGCGTGTGCATTCACTGAAGAGACAGAGAGACAGAAAGAGAGAAATCAACCCCGAGGGGAGATAGTCGCACTGCAACCCCTTCTCCTCCACTCTCCTCCTAGGATCCTGGGCATGCACGCACACATGCCCAGCATTGAGTTTTAAACCACCAGGTCCAGGACTCGAACCACGGTCAACTATGCAGTAGTCCAATGACGTAACCATTACACCATCTTCTAGTCCCTTAAATTATCCTTAAGTTCTCCGGTAGGGCACATGTGCTTACCAGAGAAAGACAGAGAACAAGAGGGGAAAAGTGAGAAAGCAGGTTACCAGACCCAGGACTCAAACCACAGTCTGCCATGTAATAGTCCGGCACCTTAACCATGCCACCTGCTGGCCCCTGCTCGTGATCTTAAATGGATGCATGCTTCCTCCAGTCAGCTGAGTGCTGAACAGAGTCCTTGGAAATCCCTGCTGGTGTTAGAGACCACCTTCTAGAAAACTCTTCCAGTTCTTTTATCTCCAGTCACTTGGGAAATGGCAGTGACTTCAAGATCCCCTTGATGCCTTTCTTGGATAGGCTCCAATAGACAGTAACACCGCATGGCTTGCCTCTAACCTTGGCTAGAGAGACAAGTGTGTGGGCCTTTGCATACCACAATGATTTGGGACTGGAACAGAAGCTTCCAGCCTCCTGGCACTGAGGGCAGAGAGGAGGTTGGGAAGTGTCTCATTAAAAGAGATGTTTCCCCAACTAAAAAAAAACACAGATTGGCTACACTCAAGTGCTCTTACCCTCAGCCATCAACCCCAACCTGTCAGAGCAGCAGGTAAGTGTTGTAGACAGTACCTCCCTGACACAGACCTGGGCCAGCTCAGGAACCCCAAGGCACGGAATGAGCCCCCATTGTGCCACCTCACCAATCCCCTATTGAGCATTTGTTGCCCATTCCACACACCACATGCTCCACTTTCCTAACCCTCCCTCCAGCCTGTGCCCTCAGGCTATCCTCAGCCCCACACCTGCTCTGCTCCATGGGGACCTGGCCGCTTCCTTCTGCCTTATCACTGAATTTAAGGGTTGCCTACACTGCCTGGAGTGCTGGGCTGATGCTGAGAAGCCGAGAGGAAGGGAGACAGATCCCATTCTGAAGGCCAGCAACCCTGCCCTTAATTCCCAAAGGTGTGCTATTTGCTGCCTCTCCAACTACCAAGTCTTGCTTCTACCCGCTGCTCTGCCATGGTAGGAAAAGGGTAACTATTAGAACCAAAACAGGCATTGCCACTTCTCTCCTTGTGTTAGCGACCCAGCTCCACTGCACACAGCAGGAAGGCCCCGGAGTCGCTGTTTCCTGGACTGCCCAGAAGTACTGCTGAGGAAAATGACGTGTCCTCATGCTGGGGCCACACAGGGGACATCAGCATGTGCAGAGGCTGGGTGTGCACAGGTGGCAAGGGGAAGTGGGGCTCTCCACACTCAGATGGAAAAAAGAAAAAAGACTATGATTATTTAAACTAATAATAACAACAACAAAAAAGTTTGCACTCTCCCTAGCAGATCAGCTGAGACTGCATCTTTCTCACCGGGGCATGCCCAGTGCTTACACTGGTGGCTGAACGATGCTGGGGTAGGCCTCTGAAGCAGCTGTAACCACACTGTGCCCCCTCATCAGCTTTCTGCCAGAAGCCCAACAGACTGGCGCTCAATAATGCATGTTGAATAAAAACAATTAATGACAGCTAACATTTATTGAGTGCTTTTGACGTGCCAAGTTCTGTTCTACATAGATGATTCCACCTAATTCTCGCGATCCATTTCACAGAAGAAGAAATCAAGGCACAGAAAGGCCAGGCTGCGGGCTAGCTGGCAGAGGCTGACACTTGGAAATGAGCTCAGTCTCAATCCAGAGTCCACGTGTGCAACCGCTCTACTGGGCTGTGAATAAACAGAATGAAGTGAAACTCGTGGAGGAAGAAATCAGAGCTACACGACAAATGCAAGGCAGGGTTACCCCAGAACTCCCCAGGGCCCCAACGATTGAGCAAAAGGACTGTTTCCCAAAGAAAACCACATCTACTACAACAGGACAGATAAGCCCGGAGACAAGCTGAATGCAATCCAACAATCTCCTGAAAGCCAGGCCGGCCAAACGCCACTGCTTCTATGCCCCGAGACAGTCTTGGGCCCTTCCAGCCTCAGTTTCCACATCTGTAGTAAGTGGCACCCAGGTGGATCTGGTAGGTGAGCTCCAGGCCTCCTGTCAGGCCGAGCAGACTATAATTTGTGCTCCAGCAGATCTGGGTGGCCTGTTTTCCACTCCTTGCTTCCCTTCCTTGTCCTTGGTACAAACAACATTTCTATTCTAAGATTCACCCTCAGAGCTTGGCTCTGAAAAGAAAACTCCCCTGGTCTCCACTGAATCACCTCTAAAGAAGAAGGTTTGGTCTAAGAGCGTCCTTTGCTCTCTTCCTACCTGCCTTTGTGAACCCCTCCCCAATTACTCATTTCACTACCAAAGTTCTGCATCAGCTGCAACCCAGGCAAATGCAAACGTGGTCTCCAGAGAACTGCATTGACCCCTGTTGCCTCTCTTGGCATCACTGCCAGGAGAAAGTATAGTAATATCCAGGTCCCTGTAGTGTGACACTCTCCCCCCTCCATCCCTTACCCACACTTCTCTCCCCCCTCCCGTGTGGAAGCCTCTTCCCATGGCCAGGGGCCATTAAGTCCAGCCTCCAGGGCAGGGCAGCTGGCTTAGCTTACCCTAGCCAAACTGCAATTCCAGGAGGGTCTCTTTAGCCAAGTCCCAGCAAAGGTGGCCCTCACCTGCCATTGCTCACACCGCACCACCCAAAGAGGCAACGAGAGGGGTCGACAGAGGATCCAGAGCCCCCTTCCTCATTTACTTACCACTGAGTCCTCATCAGCATTTGGAAAATCACCAGCAGAAGAAAATACAGAAGGAATTTCCAAGTCCCCAGAAGCCGAAAGCCAAGTTCAACGGCTCCAACCTTATCAGCTCAAGTCCAGCTGGGGTTGGAGCTCACAGGCTGGCCCTCTGCCCTCCTATATCACTAGTGCCCTGAAGCTGGCTACGCTCCTCGCTCTTTCAGCCAGAGTTCTGCAGATGCATCCCAGCCCTGCGCTGCACTGCCAGAGCTCTGACATCACCTGCCAGCCTGGCCCTGTCCCCTCAAGCCCAGGAGTAGCTGCAGGGGCTGAGGCTGGACTGTGAAGGAGACTGACTTCAAGGGCTGGCTGGCTCAGTATCCAGGAAAGCGAGGCTGAAGGAACCTCAGAGCCTAGCCAGTGGTGCCATCAGTGGAGTTTTGCTTTGGGCTTATCATCAAGTATGCCGCTGTGTGGCCGTGTCTCTTTAAGAACCAGGCCTCTTTAAGGCAAGTTTCCTCTGCAGTCCACTCCTGCCACCAGTCCTGCGGCACAGTGCAGTGGGCTCCCAAGCGCCATCTGGTGGCCAAACAGAGAGGGGG
Organism: Tupaia belangeri chinensis; assembly: GCF_000334495.1. Lineage (NCBI taxonomy): Eukaryota > Metazoa > Chordata > Mammalia > Scandentia > Tupaiidae > Tupaia > Tupaia belangeri. The sequence goes on along the minus strand of NW_006204759.1, from coordinate 133,981 downwards.
GCCTCAGCCACCACAGGTGTTTGAGCAAAGGGAAATGAAGTGCTTGTACTGAAGGCTGGGCCTCCCCAGCAGAGTCTGCACTGGGCTGTAGGTTACTACTGTGAGCAATGAGCCTGGAAGTCAGGAGACAGCAAGAGATCCCAAGAGTGATCCTGGGGAATGACCGGGGGACAATGTTCCCCAAATTTGCAGAGAGGAGGATTTCCCCGGTCTCCCTGCTTGCAGCAGGGACCTGAAGCACCAGTGTACACACCCTGTGCCCTCAATTCTGAAACAGGGGTTCTCAGCTAGGGGAGCGCTAGTTAGTGAAGTCGCACCAGAAGTATATTTAAAATGTGTGGGAGCATTTACATGGCCACAATAAGGAAGGAGTGATACCGGCATTTAGTGGGCAGAAGCCAGAGATGTTAAAAATGCCCTGCAACCTATGCAGGACTGTCCCAAAGAACATCTGTCCCCACCCGCCAACAGTGCTGAGAGCACTGCCCAGAGGGAACTGAGGTGGTTCCTCAGCAAGCTCGTACCTGTCGTCTCCCTTCCCGGGCTGCCTCTGGGGGTCCTCTCTAGATAAATTTTACCTTTATAAACTTTGGGGTTCAGAGAGAGGGTGGTCTGGCCCAGGCCACATTCACAAGAGATGCCAGTGCTTCTGGCTGACCCTCCCGAAGACAGGCACACACACCTGTACCCACCCTATACTCATCATGGCGACCCTTAGCGGGGAGAAGCAGACAAATTCCAACTGTTAGGATCCAGCAGACGGTCTCTGAGAAGAAATCACAGAAGACTAGCTCCCTCCACCCCCAGCCCCAAGGGATCATCCCTTTCTTTCTTTCTTTCTTCCTTCCTTCCTTTCTTTCTTTCTTTCTTTCTTTCTTTCTTTCTTTCTAAAGAAATATTTGTTTAATTTTATTTATTCATTCACTTATTTTAATTTAACCAGAGAGAAACACAGAGAGAAAGAGGGAGGGAAAGTGAGAAAGCAAGTCACCAGGTCCAGGACTTGAACCGCGGTCCGCCTTGTGGGAATCCCCAGCGTCTTAACCACCATGTCACCTGCTGGCCCCCTACCCCTGCCTTTCTTCCCACCAGGATGACTAAGCCTCGCCCTACCCTCTGCCCCTGAAACATCCTAGGACATGCATCCTTCCACACAGGCACTTCAGGTTCTGATTATGAAACCCTGTAAGTCCTAATTTCCTCTCTCCCGAGTTCTTTACACCCCGAGCTGGTCAGCTCAGTCTCGTGAACACAGTCTCGAGCCAGGGGTTGACGTGAGAAACCAACACAGGCGACAAGTCCTAATGAAGGGGGTGTGGGAAAGGACCAGGCTCCAGCCAGGTGGTCAGTGGAAGCTGCACAGTGATGTGTCTGAGCTGGGTCTGTTGGTTTCAACAGTCCCGGGCCCAGGAGGCTGACATCGCAGATACGAAGACCAACTGGAGGAAGAAGTTTCCCAGTGTCCCACAGCAACAAGACAGCGCTCTCTAAAACAGATCTGGCATGTTCAGACCCATCTCATATTCAGACCCATCTTTGGCTTCCCCAACCCTCAGGATGAAGACCAACATCCTTCTGACGGTTTTCAGGGCCCCGCACTTGACCTCTGCGCCCCTCTGAGCTCCGTCTAGCACATTCTCCTCCTTGCTCCCTCCTGCCTTTTCTCTGCTTTGAAACTTTTGCACAGGTTGATTTCTTTGGCTAAAATGCTCTATCTCCCCTGTACCTGGGTATTTCCTACTCATCGTCTGTCTTTAGTTTAGTATCACTGCTTCTAGAGAGATTTCCCTATCCATCAGACTGGGAAGGCCAGAGTCTCTCCTTCTTAATACTCACAGTTCTTGGAATGAGCAGATGGTTGTAATGGTTACATCATTAGACTCCCAGGTAGTCGACTGTGGTTCAAGTCCCAAACCCAGCGACTTAAACTCATGCCAAGTACATATGCGTGTGTGCCCAAAATCCCAAGAGGAGAATGGAGGAGAAGGGATTGTGGCATGGCCATCCCTCCTGGGGGGCGATTTCTCGCATTCTGTCTTTCTCTTTCTCTCTGTCTCTCCAGTGACTGTGTACACCTTATAGCAAAAATCCCTCTCTAAAGAAAAAAAAATTCTTAGTTCTCGTAAATCATTCGATATTTGTCTCTTTCACTAGATGGAGAGTTCTGAGAGCATAGGAACCACATTTTCTCTGTTCACTGTAACCCCCGCACCTTGCGCGAATGAACAAGTGAACGTACATGAATGATCAGATGTGCTCCTGGTCATAAAGAGCCTAGTATGAGGCAGTCAGATGTTTGGGCCAGCCCAGCTCCACCCCTAGAAAAGAACTGGTTGTTGGGATGTCAGGATAAGAATGGCTACACTCTCTAGGAAGGCTCAGGAAGAAAAAGAACAAAACCAAAAACAAAATAAAAAACCCTAGGACCCTAGAATAGTATTCGGGGCAAAAGAATTGCTGCTCTAATTAATTCTCTAACTACTCACACAAAATCCCCACTAAAAACTCCCTGGTGCACCAGGGTTCCCTGGTTCGACAGCCGACATTCAAGCTGTACTCTCTCTATCCAATCAGACTCCAACGTGGAAATGAAACAGAAACCCAAAAATGGTTCAAACTACTAAGGGAACTTCAGTCTTAATTCCCAGAGCCCTTCTCCTCGGCCTGTCCCAAATTTGCAATGAAACTTCTTTGTAAAGGAAGGAGACATGGGACCAGCAGTTGGCATAATGGCTATGTCGCTGGACTCCCGTGTAGTCAACCGCGGTTCGAGTCCTGGACCTGGTGGCTTAAACTCACGCTGGGTATGTGTGCGTGCGTGCCCAAGATCCCAAGAGGAGAATGGAGGAGAAGGGATTGTGGCGTGGCCATCCCCCCTGGGGGATGATTTCTCGCTTTCTGTCTCTCTGTCTCGCTCTGTCTCTCTTTCTGGCAAGCGCACGCGCCCTATAGCAAATACCTCTCAAAAATAAAAAAGGAGGGAGAAAAACTGTAGCCCTCTGCTGGAAAAAAGCACCTCTGGGAGCGTGCCTGTCTGCCCCCCCGCAGTGCTGTTGGGCGCTGATGTAGACGCTGGAAGCCTAGAGACAAAGATGCTGTCTGCCAGCAGCCCACTGAACTCCTGTGCCCAGGGCGCTGCAGACTGAGGCGGTAACTTACGGGCTGCCACATGGATCTGCCTCCAACCAGTTGGGAAATCTTGCTTTCTGTTCAGTGATGTAAAAGCGTGATAGAAACTGAGCTGGGCTCTTGCCCTCCCAAGGGCCTAGCTTGAGAGAGTCTGCAGGCAGCCTGATGGACTGCAGGGCTTAGCCAGACCTGTGGCTGCAGACTGCAGAGCCATGGTGAGATGGAGCAGGCCAAAGAGCCCTGGAGGGCACAGGTGTAGGCTTGGCTGGTCTGCTGGGGGCCTGCAAAAAGGGGAAACATTTCTTTTTCATTATCCCTTCACCAAAATAAAGAAGCAGGTGGCCCCAGACCAATGCAACCAAGCCCAGCGTTTGAGAAGTGATCAAAACTCCTTCTTGGGACCCAGCAATTAGTGTAATGGCTATGTCGCTGGACTCCCACGTAGTCGACCGCGGTTCGTGTTCCGGACCCAGTGGCTTGAAACTCACTCTGGGCACGTGTGCGTGCGTGCCCAAGATCCCAAGAGAATAGAGGAGAAGGGATTGCAGTGTGACCATACCCCCTGGGGGGTGATTTCTCGCTTTCTGTCTCTCTGTCTCTGTCTGTCTGGCGAGTGCATGCGCCCTATAGCGAAAACCTCTCAAAAAAAAAAAAAAAAGAATTATTTTTCTTTAACTTTATTTACTTTAACTTGATCAGAGAAGGACAGCATTGGGGCAGGGGAGGGGTAAGAAAGCAAGCCACCAGGTCTGGGACTCGAACCACAGTCAGCCATGTGGGAGTCCAGTGCCCTTAACCACCATGCCACTTACCGGACCCAATAATAATGAATTCTTTAAAAAAAAAAAAAAAAAAGGCAGCTTTTCTGGGGCCCCCTCAATACACACAAGGGTCTAGGCCCCACCTCGTCCCTGAGTCTGCTGAAAAGCCCTCAGCCAATGGACCCAGCTATGTTCTAGGCACTGGACTCAGCACAGTACCTTCATGCCCGGTACAGACACCTCTGTGCAGAACACACCGTCATCACCCCACTTCACAGAAGTCACACCGCCTGCATGTGGTAGAGCTAAGTTCACACTGGCCTCGTCGAGTGCAGAGCAATGTGGCTCCACCAGAAGCACCCTAACCAGATGGCCCCCTCCACTGGTGAGGAGCTGAGGTCCAGGCGTGCCAGGCAGCACTGGCACCTGACACAGACACCAACTGGTCAGCAGAGCTCTTCAAGCTACTCTCCAGAGCAAGCAGCCGGGCAAGGAAGGCACGAGGACGCATGCCATCTCTTTTTTCTTCTTCGCCTTCCTTTTATTTCTGAGAGATTTTTGCTATAGGCTGCGTGCACTCGCTGGAGAGACAGAGAGCAAGAAATCACCTCCCAGAGAAGATGGTCACATCACGAACCCTTCTCCCCTTGGGATTTTGGGCACACATGCACATGTGCCCAGCATGAGTTTTTAGCCACCAGTTTAATTTAGGTCTGGGACCCAAACCGCGGTCAACTACGTGGGAGTCCAACAACGTAACCATGACGCCATCTGCTGGTCCTGCATTCCAGCTCTTTCTTCTCAATCAAGTCTGACAAGCTCGAGTTGTTCAACTACTCCCTGGACATGAGGCCTGGGCCTAGAGGGTCCCTGGTGGTAACTGTTTTCCAAGGATGCAAGAATTAACTAGTCTCTCTCACAGAGTCAGCTTTTAGTCCAACCCAGGCTCAGCCAAATTTTTTTTTTTAATTTTTTAAGAATTGTATTATTTAACTTTATTTATTTATTTTAATTTGACCAGAGAGAGAGGCAAAGTGAGAAAGCAAGCTGCCAGGTCCTAGATTCGAACTGTGGTCGGTCATATGGGAGTCCAGCGACCCCAACCACCATGCCACCTGCCAGCCCCTTAACCAAATATTTAAAGGAGAATTTTAAAGAAAATTATCCTAGGGAGCCAGATTCCACATGGCTGACCGCACAGTTCGAATATCAGCCCGGGCAGCTTGAAAAACATGACAGGTGTATGTGTGTATGTGCCCTAAGTCCCAACAGAATGGAGAACTGGAACACAAGGGATTATGGTATGACCATGCTCCATTAGGGGGTGCTTTGTCCTTTTCTGTCTCTCTTTCTCTGGCAAGCACATGTGCCCTCTGGCAAATTAAAAACATAAATAAATAAAAGAAAGAAAGATGGGCCAGCCCACAGTGTGGTGGTTAAGGCAGCTGCTGTCTATATGGCCAACTAAATGGCTTGAGTCTCAGATTGAGGCTTGAAAAAACATGCCAGGTGCATGGTTCATGCCCAAAATCTTGAAGGGAGGGAGAGATGAAAGAGAAGGGATTGTGGAGTGACTGTACCCCATGGGGGTAGGGGGTGATTTCTTGCTTTCTCTCTCTCCAGTGAGCACCCTCTGGAAAATTAAAAAAGAAAAAAGAGGGGCTGGCAGATGATATGGTGGTAAATATGCTGGACTCCCACATGGCTGACCACAGTTCAAGTCCCAGACCTGGTGGCTTTCTCTCTCTCTCTCTCTCTCTCTCTCCCTGGTCAAACTGAAGAACAATAATAATATAATAAAATAAAATAAATAATTCCCTTTAAAAAAGAAAAGAAGGAAAAAAGGAAGAGAGAAATAGAAAGCAAGAAAGCAAGCTATCCCTTAGCTAACACTTTAGCTTTCCTTTCTCAGGGGAATGCAAGAAAAAACTGGTGTAACAGCTCTATATCCTGTGACTCCTCCAACCTTCTCCCCAAATGCCCATGCTTCTGTTGTTTTGAGCTTAAATAATATTGGGGCAAGCAGGTGGCATGGTGAGTAAGGGGCTGGACATTCCCACAGGGCTAACCAGTTTGAGTCTTAGATCTGGTGGCTTGCTTTCTCACCCCCCACCCCTCTGTGTCTCTCACTAGTCAAATTAAAATAAATGAATGAATAAATAAAATTAATTTTTTTTTTTAAAGAAGAATATCAAGGGGCCACCAGGTGGCGTGGTGGTCAAGGTGATTCATTCCCACATGGTCCACCACGAGTCCCAGAGTCGACAGCCTGAAAATCACTCCAGGGGAACGTGTGTGCATGCCCAAAGCCATGAGAGGAGAATGGAGAAGGGATTGCAGCGCGGCCATCCACTTGCCTGGGGCTGGGAGTGATTTCTCACTTTTGCTGTCTCCCTCCAGCAAAAGCACGCACCCTATGGCAAAAACCTAAACAAAAAAACCAAGAGTACCAATATGCACACAACTTCCTGGAAAAATTCTCTGCTCAGTGCTCTGAACAGGGCTAGATGGATGCCCAGGAGGAGATAAGACCACCTGGTAAGGTCTGACAGATTCATTTTCCTGAGGAAGGACCCTGTACTTCTGAGAAACCTTCCCCAGAAACCAAAGAGCAGAGGCCCTGTGGGATTTCAGTTCCCCAGATACCTCTAGGGCTAGGGCAGAAGCACGGTCCAGTGCGGTGGAGGTTATCTCATCTCTGAGGCAGAGATCTCTCTCCCAAATGCCTTTAACCCTGCTCAGCCCAGGCCTGGCTGAGTATTAGAAGGATCACTTTAAGGGGAATCATCACTGGGCCAGCAGGTGGTGTGGAGGTTAAGGTAGATGGGTCCCACATGGCTGACTGAGCGGCTGGAGTCCCAGATCCAGCAGCTTGAAAAACGACAATGGTCACATGTGCATGCGTGCCCAAAATCCCAAGAGGAGAGTGGAGGAGAAGGGACTGTGGCATGGCCATCCCCCTGAGGGGTGATGATTTCTCACTTTCTCTCTCTCTGGCAAGCACACATGCCCTTACAGCAAAAAACTAAAAAAAAGAAAAAGGAGAATCCTTCCTACTTTTTAAAAAAGAATTATTTATTATTATTATTATTACTATTATTGTTGTTGTTAATTTTTAAATTTGACCAGAGAGAGAGAGAGTGAGAAAGTGAGAAAGCAAACTGCCAGGTCCTGGACTCGAATCATCATCAGCCATGTGGGAGTCCAGTGACTCAACCACCATGCTACTTGCTGGCCTCGAATCCTCCCTATTTTAGAGCCATGAGGAAAGGGGACCTGCTCTCCAGCTCTGCGAGGGGATGGTGTGTGGTAGCTTTGAGCTAAACAACTAGCTTCATGGTGCACGAGTCCAAAGCTCTGCCCCTGCCCACTGCTTCCAGGGTCAGCACCATGCCGTCTGATTGATCAGAGTCCGAAAGACACTGCTCCTCTGTCTCGACCACTCTGAAGCCCCCAGTTCTAGGGGCTTCGTCAGACCTTAGCCGTGACTCAGACGAAATCTGGCCCCTCACCCTAACCCCCTTGTCTTCGAGACAGCTCATTGCCCAATCTCCTCCATACCCCACTGAGTTATTTCCTAGCTTCCTATTTTTATCTGACTATGCAAGTTTCTTTCCTCCAGGAAGCCACATGCATATCACATGAGGGTGGACACAGGCCACCAGCAGAGGGGGGGGCGGGTGCTAGAGAAGTCTCCTTTCCTAGACCTGCCTGGGCTAGTCCCCAGAGCCTTGGGTAGTCGCCTCCATACTTTCTGCAGTCAGCATCCTAGGAAGCCTTGGGTCACCCTGGGGAGAAGGCGGGCCTGAACAAGATGATGACTTGGTTTTCAGTTTCCCCAGAAAGTAGCTCCTATGGCGCCTCCTTTTTTTTTTTTCCAAGAGCGAATTTTGCTATAGGGTGTATATGCGCTCGCTGGAGAGACAGAGAGACAGAAAGTAAAAGTAAGAAGTCAACCCTTCCCCCCAGGGAGGATGGCCACACCGCAATCTCTTCCTCTTCATTCTCTTCTCGGGATTTTGGGAACATCCAGTTTCCCCAGAAAGTAGCTCCTATGGCGCCTCCTTTTTTTTTTTTCCAAGAGCGAATTTTGCTATAGGGTGTATATGCGCTCGCTGGAGAGACAGAGAGACAGAAAGTAAAAGTAAGAAGTCAACCCTTCCCCCCAGGGAGGATGGCCACACCGCAATCTCTTCCTCTTCATTCTCTTCTCGGGATTTTGGGAACGTCCGCACACAGGCCTGGCATGAGTTTTTAAGCCACCAGTTCCAGGTCTCAAACTGCGACCCACTATGTCCAGTGATGTTACCATTACACCATCTGCTGGTCCCGGGACCTCTTCTTAATACCCAGCTGCATCTGGGCTCTGCCCCTTAGATCCCTGGCAAAGGGCAAGTACGCCCTCCTAGCTGTCAGAGGCAAGCCCTGCTGCAGGCCACCGGGACAGGACGTCCATGCTGAGGGAATCATTTAGGGGCTCCTGGGGAGGGTTATGCTGCTTTTTTGGGGAAGTAATAAGACTATTTGGTTAAAATGACCCTATTTGCCTCTTACCACGATAAGCAGAAATGAGGAAGCTGCCACAGAGAAGCATCCTGGTCCCAGGGCTCCTGACTCCCTGCTTCCCTCTCTCAGAGGCCACCCATGGAGATGGACAGCAGGCTGGCCACACTTCCCTCCAGGCCGACAGGGAACCTTGACTTCCTGCGAAGACCACTGACCCCGACGTTAGTACACGTGGGTGTGTCTACCCAAGGTAGCGCTGCCGCTGAGTTACAGTGTGGCTTTCTGGACCGAAAAGGAAGGGGTGTGTCTTGCTGAGGAGCCCATGGCCCGAGACATTGACAGAAGCTGACTCTCCATCTTACCGGTCTGATTCTAAGTACAAGGCCCTTCTCCTGCCCAGACCCTCATTCTCCTGAGGAAGTGGCAAAGGGATGAGAAAAATCCGCTTAATTGTGGTCAGGGTCACAGACACAGTGTTCTAAAAAAACCTCTCTCTAGCTCTGCAGGTGGCAGGGAGGGCTGGGGGACCAGGGGAAATGTGCCAAGGGCCTGCTATGAACATCCTAGCTGCTGGCTCAGAAACCACAGAGCAATTAGCACCTTGTCACTCGCTCATTTGGGTGCATTTCATGTATCATCAAAAGGCCACATGGAGGGAGTGAAGTCCACGCTACTGGTTTTTGCTTTGTTTTGTGTTTGTGTGTGTGTTTAACTATAAGTTTATTCAGTACTTTCTTCAGTTGTAAAAATCATAAAGTCATAGGCCAGCAGGTGGTGTGGAGTTTAAGGTGCTGGAACTCACATGGCCAGCTTTTTATTTTTATTTTTTTGAATAAAAACAATACCACAGCATTTATTGCCAACTAGTAACGTAAGGGTAGTCAAAACAGTATGAACACAATTTTAGAACTATACTCTCCACTGGGGCCAGCAGGTGGCGTTGTGGTTTAAGGGTGTTGGACTCCCACATGGGTGACTGCGGTTTGGGTCCCAGACCTGGCAGCTTGCTTTCTCACTTTACCTCTTTCTCACTCTGTCTCTAATTAAATTGAAATAAACAAATAAAATAAGTTAAATAAAATAATTCTTTTTTGGGGGGGTGGGGGGAGAGGTTTTTGCTACAGGGAGTGTGCGCTCGCCAGACAGACAGAGAGAGACATAGAGACAGAAAGCGAGAAATCACCCCCCAGAGGGGATGGTCACGCTGCAATCCCTTCTCCTCCATTCTCCTCTTGGGATCTTGGGCACGCACGCACACACGCCCTGCGTGAGTTTTAAGCCACCCGGTCCGGGAGGCGAACCGCGGTCGACTACGTGGGAATCCAGTGACATAGCCATTACGCTAACTGCTGGTTCCCAAATAAAATAATTCTTAAAAAAAAAAAAAGAACTATACTGTCCACAGAGGGAACAAACTACTGTCTTCTCAGCAAGTTCTCACTTCATGTATCATTTCTAGTTGGAGACACTTTGTAGCGGAGTTATATGATCTCCTTTTAACATGATCCGACCCAGTTTTCTTGACTTTTAGAATGAATCTCCTCTGCATCATGTAATACAAGCTTCATTTATTCATCCAAAGCGGTGATACAACCTTCTATCCGCATACTCATTTGCTCATAGAGTCACACCCGAATCTGGGATCTATTCTGTAAGTATCTGAAGATGAGGTTGATGGACTGCACCATCTTCTGCACTTTCTGGCCCTGGCCCCCGCACGCCATCGTGGAATCTCACAAAGGTCGCACCAACTCACACCTCACATGGCCAGCTTTATAGTTCCAGTCCCGGATGTGGCAGCTTGAGAACCACACTAGGTGCACGTGTGTGAGGTCCCGAGAGAATGGAGAAGAAGGGATTGCAGTATGGCTGTCACCTGGGGGTGATTTCTCACTACCTCTCTCTCTCTCTCTGGCAAGCGTGCATGCCCAAGAGCAAAACGAACAAACAAACCAAAAATAAAACCACAAAAAAAAGTCATAAAGCCACCATTAAAACTTTTAAACAGGACTAGTAGATGCATAACAGCTATGTCGCTGGACTCCCACACAGTCAACTGCGGTTCGAGTCCAGAACCTGGTGACTTAAAATTCATGCCAGAGGTGTGTACATGCATGCCCAAGATCCTGAGAGGAGAATGGAGGAGAAGGGATGGCAGCATGGCCATCCCTCCTGGGGGGTGATTTCTCACTTTCTGTCTTTCTGTCTCTCTCTGTCTCTCCAGCGAGCACACGTGCCCAAAGCAAAATTTTTTCTTAAAAAATAACAAAAACAAAAAATTTTAAGCAATAAAAGATAAACAGTAAAATATGACCCATAAATGCAGACCAATTAGCATTTTCCAGTCCTCTTTGGTCAGCACACAATGGGGGTCTTTATATGGTTATAATTAGAACACTCTCCAGATTGTGCCCAGGAATGTCTCAGCTGACCCTTGGATAGTATCCAGCTTTCATTTTCACCCCATCCTATTTCAAGCAGGGCAAGTCTTACCCAATGTGCTCTGACCTTACTTTGCTTAGGGCCACAAACACCCATGAGCCCCTTATGGAAACTCTAGCACATCAACCCAAGTTTGTTCACTGTGCACGAGATGTCTCCGGTGATCTGGGGGTGGAAGGAACATCCTCCAGGGACATCAGAGAAAAGGTATCATCTGCACTGTCTTCAGTAAGAAGCTGAGGGGCCGGCAGGTAACATAGGTGGCATGGTTGTTAGGGGCACTGGACTCCCACATAGCTGACCATGGTTTGAATCCTGGACCTGGCTGCTTGCTTTCTCACTCTCTCTCTCTCTCTCTCTAGTGAGCATACATGCCCAATAGCAAATAAAAATAAGAATATAATAATAAATAAAATTAAATAATTCTTTAAAATAAAAAAAATTAGTAAGAATTGGATTTTGAAACCAGGATAACTGGGACTAGTAGTTAGCGTAATGGCTATGTCACTGAACTCCCATGTAGTTGACTGCAGTTTGAGTCCCGGATCCGGTGGCTTAAACTCACACTGGGTGCGTGTGCCCAAGATCCAGAGAGGAGAATGGAGGAGAAGGGATTGCGGCGTGGCCATCCCCCCTGGGGGGTGATTTCTCGCTTTCTGTCTCTCTGTC
>NW_006204759.1:109270-122384 GCF_000334495.1 Tupaia belangeri chinensis | reverse complement strand
AGGAGAAGGGATTGTGGTGTGACCATCCCCCCTGGGGGGTGATTTCTCGAATTCTGTCTCTATTTCTCTCTCTGTGTGTCTGGTGAGCGCACGCACCCTATAGCAAAAAAACTCTCAAAAAAAATTTTTTTAAATAAATAAATGAGTGGATAAATAAATAATTTTTTAAAAAGCTAAGAACTGCTTCTGACAGGGCCTGGGGTTCTTTGTTTCTCTGGGTTGGCCCATAGCTTGGAGACTAGAAGGAAGTCGTGGGGCTGGCCAGGGTTACCCACCAGCCTCAGAAGGTGCTGTATTAGTGACATCAGCCTTTTAGCAATGGAAACTGAGACCGATGGGGCTGGGGGAAGGGAGGTACACGCAGAACTGTAAAGTAAAAATTAGGTTTGGATTCACTACCCAGACCTCAGCCCCTGACAGAAACAAAGTGAGCCGGGGGGCGGTGGAGGGAGCACCTGCTAAATACCCTGGGTGCTGCTGCAGAGGCCCTGGTCCCCGCCTGCAGCCACATCACTACCGCTCACTTCGGCAGTAGCTTCAGGGGCCAGGGTCTGGGCTGCTGCTGTTCCCGGATGCAGAGTCTGATGGTCTTGGTCAGGATGTGGGTTCTGGAGACAGAACCAACGTAGGTTTGAGATCTGGAGTCCTAGGTCATTTAACCTCTCTGAGCTTCAGTTTCTTTCACTGTAAAACGAGGGTAACGATGGCAGCTCCCTCCGAGATGCACGAGAGGCTCCAGCGTGCTACTGCCCGTAAGACACACAGCGCTGCGCCCGCTCCGTCATGGGCCCGCGGGCAGCGTCAGCAGTGAGCGCTGTGTTGGCCGAGTGTGGTGTGCATGTATACACAGCACATGTATGCACATGTTCCCACCAATCGACCCCGACACACACACACACACACACACACACACACACATCTCTCTTCTGAGGGTAAAAATAAGACAAAAGTGAAACAACACCCCCCAGAAAAAATTACAGCAACCCTGGTGGAGAGACGGTGTGCACTGTCCTGAGGTCACCAAGGCCAAACCACACCCTGCTCTCTGGGGGTGTCTCATTTTCATTGCAGAGTCACCTCATTAGCCTTTTTTAAACAATTAAAACAACCCTATCTCTCTTAAGTGTGTTCTCTCTATACTTTGCTATTTATTTAGGGTTTTATTTCAGGCAGCTACAATAAGAAATAGATTCATCTAGAAAAGCATAATCCCCACAAACCTACATGGCTGTCATGTTTGAAAGAGACAGGAACCTCTAGCTTACTAAAGGTCCTTGAAAGATTTTAAGGACAATGAGAGATGAAGACTTGAATATGGCATAAACTTTCATGACAGAATTTTCTTAAGGGCACTAAGGTAGAGTCTCCAGCAGGTGGTGTGGTGGTTAAGGCACTGGACACTCCCGCATGGCCAACCACAGTTTGAGTCCAGGACCTGGTGGCTTGCTTTCTCACTTTCCCTCTCTCTGTGTCTCTCTCTGATAAAATGAAAATTAATGAATTAATAAATGAAATTAAATAAATAATTCTTTAAAAAAAAAAAAACCTCGTGCTGGGTATATGTGGATATGTGCCCAAAATCCCAAGAGGAGAATGGAGGACAAGGGACTATGACGTGGCCATCCCCCCGGAGGGTGAGTTCTTGCTTTGTGTCTCTGTCTCCCTTTGTCTCTCTGGAGAGTGAACATCCCCATAGCAATAATCTCTCTCTTAAAAATAAGCCTAGTAAACACTAAATCAAGAAAAATTTTTCCTTTTTTAAATAATTATTTAATTTTATCTATTTAAATTAGACAAAAGAGAAAGAGAGAGGGAAAGTGAGAAAGTAAGCCACCAGATCTGGGACTCGAACCACAGTTTGGCAGGTGGAAGTCTAGCTCCTTAGCCACCAAGCCACCTGCCAGCCCCAAGAAATATATTTTTTGGGGCCGGCAGGTGGCGTGCTGGTTAAGGTGCTGGAATTCCCACATGGCTGACCATGGTTTGAATCCTGGACCTGGCAGCTTGCTCCCTCATCCTCTCTTTCTCTCTGCCTGTCTTTCTCTGGCAAAAACTCATGTGAAATAATAATAATGATAAGTAAAACAAAATAAATAATTATTTTTAAAAATATTTCTTAAAATCAGAAATTAATATATACCCATTTTCTCTCTCTCATGTACATACATGCACTAAACACATCTTCATGTAATAAATTCGGAACAGATAGACATGTCTGAGCATTATAACAAATACGTTGTGATCCAGAAGAACCTCTTTCTAATAACGGATTCAGCTAACCTCACATTCAAAAGAAAAATCTCTAGTCTACTTCTTTTACTTATGTTAGACTTCAATGTGATTACTTATCTCAAGTTGGAAATTGAAGAGTATCCCTGCTTCTCTTCAGAAAACAGTTCCAAAACACTGAGACCTGTGTGTGTATGCATACAGACTCCCCAGGCCAGGATCCCAGGGTTGACCTGACTGGGTGGCAGACTGGGGGTTGCACTGCTATGCAGAGACTTGGTCCAGCATCAGGCTCTCTGGGGTTGGCAGGCAGCACCGTGATTAAGGACACTGGACTCCCATATGGCCAACTGTGGTTCTGGTCCTGGACCTAGAGGCTTGCTTTCTCACTTTCTCTTTCTCTCACTCTGTCCCTCTCTGGTCAAATTAAAATAAGTAAATAAAGCTAAATAAAATAATTATTTAAAAAGAAAAAAGAGTCAGGCTCTCTCTGCCCTCCCTCTGCACACACATACATCCAAGATAGAACTAAAGTGTAAAGCCAGTCCCCGAGTGGACAAGGACATTCAACTACCCTGTGAAGGACTCCAGCTATGGTGTCCACCCCCACCACAATCCATGTATGTAACACCCTGTTCATGTCTTTACATATTAATTCTTGGTAAGTGTTGCATAAAATTTGATGATCCTATTAGGGAAGAAATGATGATTCATAATAATCTATTTCTAATCCACAGAACCTTGATGAAATCCTCCTATGAGGGCTTAGATACACTGTGGCTGGAAACAGGGACAAGCTGACTTGAGGACAAATAGACCTCTCATTTCAACGAACAGGCCTCTGCTCTCTGCAAAATGTAAACTCAGCTGTCCTCTTCCCTACTGCAAGTTTCTCCATTGACCTGCGTGAGCAGCGGAGCCTAGGGAGACCCCAAGGACACCCCACTCCACCAAGCAGCGCCAAAGGGGGATGTCCTCCTCTCCGCAGGCTCCTGGTCACGTGACGGAGAGCTGCAGCATTTTGCAAGGAAGCACCCGGAGCCAGAGTTGTTTTCCCCGGCACGCACCATTAATCCAGCATCAAATCGGAAGCCCCGTCTCGGTCCGCTGCTGCAAGCAGCCCGGCGGGGGAGGCACCTTGGTTTCTGAGGTTTGCGCAGTTGTTGCGATGCAAATGCATTCAGGGGCCCGGGGCCTAGTTTCTGTGACTCGCGCGGCAACGCGAAGCCGCAGCCCTCCCCAGCCTCACCGCCAGACTCTCCCTAAGCTGTGGGAAAGCCGGGCTAAGGGGCGTGTCACCCGCAGATTTTGCCTCACCCCATGCTATTTACCAGACAGAAGCGATGGAGATTCTGATTGACCGGCAGGGAAGAGGAAACAACCCCGTTTATCCTGAAGGGTTTTTATTTATTTTTTTAATAGATAAGCAGACACATCAGCGTTTTCCTGGCCACCATAGCGGGTCCCCTGGAGAAATTCGTGGAGCAGAGGGAAGAGGAGCGAAAAAGCATAGGTCTACCTGGCCCAGAACCGGCCAGACCCCGAACTCTTAGCTGCAGAAGCAGCTAGTCCTGGTGCCCCCAGAAGCCAAGGTCAGGGTCTCCCGATTCCTCCAGTGGCATGTGGGCGTCCCTAGCAGGTGAAACCTCACTTGGAGGCATTTAAGGCTGTCTTTTCACAGGGCTTAGACCGACCTAGCAAAAGGGAAGGTCTGAAATCTAGACCCAGAGCGGCCCACAATTCACATGACAGGCAAGACCATGCCCCATTCGGTGTCTGAAAGGACAGATGCTAAGGCTGAGTGTAGCTGAGCTGAGGCTTCAGCCCCACCCCAGACCTCCCCTGGGACTTCCTCATACCACTTTGGGTTTGGAAGAAAAACACCACTGAGCAAGGCTTGTTCATTTACTTATTTTTTTTTTTTAACTTGCTAAGGGCTTGTGCACTTACTGGAGAGAGACAGAGGGAAGGAGAGAGAGGGAAAGTGAGAAAGCACTTCACCGGGGATGTCCATACTGCAACCCCTTCTCCCCTCCGTTCTCCTCTCAGGATTTTGGGCACACACATGTTCTGGGGGTGTTTTCCAAGCCGCTGGATGGGGTCATGTGGGATCCAGCTGCCTCAATCACCATGCCACTGGCTGGCCCCTGTTTATACTTTGGGGAGTAGTGCTTTGATCTACTGAAAAAGAGTACTGGCTTTTTTGAAAAAGAGAAGTACAGGTTTAAACTAATAATTAGCTGTGGGCCCTTTGGTGTGTTGTTTCCCAACCTTCTTAGGTTCGGTTTTCTCATCGATAAATGGAATTAATAATCTTAACTGTTTTTTTTTTGTTGTTTTTTTTTTTGTTTTTTTTTTGCAATAGGGTGTGTGTGCTCCCTGGAGGGACAGAGAGAGAGAGATAGGGCAATCCCTTCTCCTCCATTCTCCTCTTGGGATTTTTGGGCACGAACACACACAAGCCCAGCAGGAGTTTCAAGCCACCGGATCTGGGACTCAAACCATAGTCAACTATGTAAGCATCCAGCAATGTAACCATTATGCCATCTGCTGGTCCCTAGATATTAATTTTTAAAGCTGTGTTCCAAACTTCTGCTTCTGGTTCAAAGTGGAAGACTGGATGCAAGGTTTTTTTGTGTGTTTTACATCATTATGATGGACCTGTCATAGGCCTCTCTCTTCCTTTTTTTGTTAAATTTATTTATTCATTTTTGATGAGAGAGAATGACAGAGAGAATTCCTAACAGGGTCTTGATACGGAAATCCACCCCCAGCCCCCACCAGCCCTAGATCAAGGGCACACACATGCCCAACGTACTCAGGAAGGTCTCCAAATGCAAACCCAAACCCTTCCCATGGAAGTCAGCCTCACGGAGTATTGCATTTTACCACTGCACCACCTGGTTCTGTCTTTCTCTGTGAGAGCACACACTCTATGCCCCCCCCCAAAAAAAAGTTTTATCCAAAATAAAAAATGGAACTGTTTTATTTATCATGGCTTTGTTTAGAGAAAGGAAGATGCTTAAAACATGAATTCCTATGCATGTGTTCAAAAGCTTAAAAGGCTCAATTTTCCAAGGAAATATAAAGCCAAAAATTTGTTTTGAGAAGAAAAACTGAATGGATTATTAACCTTAAATTTAAAAAAAGAAAAAGAAAGAGGACAAGGAGGTGGAGATCTAGACAAGAGATCCAGCTGATTATAAAGGTAGTCTTTCTTTCCTTTTTTAGACAGATTTTTGCTACAGGGCATGTGCACTAGCCAGAAGAAAGAAAGAAAAAGAAAGTGAGAAATAACCCCCCCAGGGGGATGACCATGCCGCAATCCCTTCTCCTCCATTCTTTTCTCAGGGTTTTGGGCACATATGCACATGTGTCTGGCATGAGTTTCAAGCCTCCAGGTCCAAGACTCAAACTGCAGTTGGTCAGGTGGGGGTCCAGCGCCTTAACCGCTATGCCACCTGCTGACCCCTAAAGGCAGTCTTTCAAACCTGTACATACAGAAAATCTCCATGTTATATAAACTGAGTCAGTGCACAGAAACAGATGAGACTCTGCCCAGCTAATTTTATGACACTATCCTAATTCTGACACTAAAACTATATAAACACAGCTTAAAGAGTGGGAGAGAGGAAAAAGAGAAATTAGGTCAGTCCTTCCTATACCATAGAGCAAATGATCTTAACTGCAACTGACGTATTAAACCTAGCATTTTTTTCTAATGAGGACATCTCAGAGCCACTATGCATGGTTACTCAGGTTGTGCACTGCATAATTTGCAGCCATGCAAATGGGTTTAATGCGTAGTCAAGCATCCTACAATCCTGGACATCAGCCCAAATAGAATTTATCCCAGGAACCTAAACCTAGTTCAACATAAGAAAATCTATAATACACTACATTAACAGAATAAGGAAGGTTAAAGCAGGTGCTACCACTTATGTACCTACTGGTCAGCCAGCAGTGATGTGGTTGCTGCTGTGTATTTTTTCTTTTATTGAGAGATTTTTGCTAGAGGGCACGTGTGCTCACCAGAGACAGAAAGTGAGAAATCAACCCCCAGGGGGATGGCCAATCCACAGTCCCTTCTTTTTCATTCTCTTCTCAGGATCCTGGGCATGTACATACATGCACCTGGTGTTAAGTTTTAAGCCACCGGGTCCGGGACTTGAACCGTGGTCGACATGGGAGTTCAATGACGTAACCATCACACCGTCTGGTGGTCCCACTGCTGTGTATTTCAACAGCAGTGATTGCCAACAGTTTATGAAGATCCACCTTGTGTCTTGTAAACCGTTAAAGATGGCAAGCTCTAACCATGGTCTCTCTTGGACGGGCATTTAAGCAGTGAGTACCTGTTTACTAGCCTGGTTCCACCTTAGACTGAAGGCGCTTGAAGCAGAATTCTGAACTCTTCCACTTGGGGGCATTGCTTGGTACAACTCAGGTGCCAATAAAGTTAGCTTTATTAGTACCTCCATCCCTTTCTCCTAGATAGACAGAGTTTATGGCAACCCAGGATTGGCAGGGTCTCATGGTCATAAATCAGTATACAAAGCTTTACTCTCTGGACCTGCTTTGAAGTGGGTAATGCTTTATTGTCCACATTCTTCTCATTTAACCTTCAAGTACTTGGTGATTTGGAGATTCCTTAAACATGGAGAATTACAGTAAAGATATTTTGACTTTTTTTCTTATTATTGCCACAGGGTGTGTGTGCTCACCAGAGAGAGAGAAAAAGAGAGAGAGAGAGAGAGGGAGGGAGAAAGCATCCCTCAATGGGGGATGGTCACACCGCAATCCCTTCTCCTCCACATCTCCGTCCTGTCAGATTTGAAGCATGCATGTGCACAGCTGCCAGGACTGGTACTTGAACTATGCAGTCAGCCATGTGGGATCTGGGTCCCTTAAACACTAGGCTACAGGGCTGGCCCTGTTGACCTTTTTTATTGATTGACTTGGAAGTTATAAGTAGTCTATGCACTCTACAGTGATTTTTTTTTTTAATCTGGGAAAAGTTCCATGTACTAAAGTCTGACAGGTATGTCTGACTATTTACAAACTCAATAAATTCATGAATCACAGCAAAGCTGTCATCTTAACACCACAATGATCTCTGCACATACACACGTTTTTTACATCACCTACCTCTAAATTGGTGAAGGCTGATCTTTTTTTTTTTTTTCACTGTAGGGCGCGTGCGCTCGCCAGACAGACAGAGAGAGACATAGAGACAGAAAGCGAGAAATCACCCCCCAGGGGGGATGGTCACGCCGCAATCCCTTCTCCTCCATTCTCCTCTCGAGATCTTGGGCACGCACGCACACGCACCCGGCGTGAGTTTTAAGCCACCGGGTCCGGGACACGAACCGCGGTCGACTACGTGGGAGTCCAGCAACATAGCCATTACGCTAACTGCTGGTTCCCAAGGCTGATCATTTTGAGAGAGGGAGGAAATAAACTCAGTCAGGCAGAAGCTCAGCCCATCTGTGTAGCTACTGGGGGGCTGTCACTTGTCTCCTGGGTAGTAGAAAGACACCCCCGTCCTCCAGAACTCAGCTAAGGAAATGAAAACGAATGAACATTCAAGTCCAGAACCTGACACGTTCAAACCCCACAGTGACTGTCTGGGCAGTGAGAGGGTTATCTACAGGACTCAAAACTCCAACCACCCAAGTATTCTAAAAGAGCAGATCTGAATGGACTTCTCTGTACCATCAACCAAGTGTCACTCTGCTTTCTGCTGTTGTGTCTCCTCTCAGGCCAAAGGTCCCTTGGGCTTCCTTCTCTGCTCGCTAGCTCCTACCGTCACCTGTCGGGCAGCTCCTGATCTGCTCACACATAAACTGAAAAAAGCTTTCCCCTCCACAATGTGCTTTGAAAACACCTTAAGTTCTTGAGTAAATTGGGGGCTTTTTTTTCTTCTTCCTTTTAATGTCAGCCTTTGGGGCTATGTAGACAGATGGGCCTTACGCATATTTAAAAGTCACTAGACATTTACCACCACCTCACATCAGCTCATTTAAGACAGCCAGCCAAGTTCTGGGGTGCGGGGCTGGTTGCTAAGGATCTCCTGGATTTGTTAAAAATACAGATTCCAGGGCCAGCAGGTGGCATGGAGGTTAAGACGTCTGGATCCTACATGGCTGGCTGCACGGTTTGTGTCCTGGACTTGGCAGCTTGAGAAACACGCCACGTGTGTGCCAAAATCCTGAGAGGAGACTGGAGGAGAAGGGACTGCAGTGTGACCATCTCCCTTAGGGGGTGATTTCTCTCCCTCTCTCTCTGGCAAGCACACAAATCCTATAGCAAAAACAAAATAAAACAAAACAAAACAAAAAAAGATTCCAGGTTTAGCCCAGATTGATTGGAATTCCAATCAGTCTCTCCAAGCAGTCTCACTCTACCATATTCCTGAGAGGATTCTGACTTCCAGTCAGTTCTTTAGATTACTCCAGAGGTGGGAGAATAATTGCTTAGCAGTTTCCTCAATCTTTCTTTCAGATTAATTAGCAAACACTTAACAAGCAGTTAGGGTATTATGGCAGATACTAGGAAAACAAAGGGTGGATAACATGCGTTAATCCTCACAACAGTCCAGGAGATAGACGCTAGTGACACACCCACCCTACAGATAAAAACACCAAGGCATGAGGGGCAAAATGACTTTTTTAAATCCTTGCAGCTGGTAAGGGGTAGAACTGAGGCTCAAACTCGAGGTTCTAGTTCCAGAACCTACACTCTTGACCCCATAAGCCGGTATCAGCCTCAAGTAAGCCTAGTGAGGGCATCGTCCAAATAAGAGACAGAATAAAACCACCATTAAACTGAGACACAAGTTGAAGTACTGGGTGAGAAGTCTGGGGCGAGTATTTGGATTTGAGATTTTTTTTTTACTGCTTTGCCAAACCGCTGGAGTGTAAATTTTATAACAAACCCTTCAATGTGAGAGTTGCAAGTAATCAGATTTAAACCGTCTGACCAAGAACATTAACATCTGCAAGATGTGGTACTAAACAAGCTGTAAAACAAAAACCAAGGGAGAAAGTGAATTATTTCCACTCTTCCATTCTAAGACCTCTTGATTTTATGATGTGCTCTAGATGGTTGTCAGGCCATGTTTGACCAAGTCAAACATGAAACTGCAGATTTGGGGCCTCCCATCCAACACTGTACTTGCAACCGATTCACCTAAAGACTGTCATGTGGGAGCCACCAGGCGGCATAGTGGTTAGGGGCACTGGACTCCCACATGGCGGACCGCGGTTCAAGTCCCAGACCTGGTAGCTTGCTCTCTCTCTCTCTCTCTCTGTGTGTGTGTGTGTGTGTCTTGTTCTGGTCAAATTGAAAATAACTATAATGATAAATAAAATAAAGAAAATAATTTTTTTTTAAGGAGGATGGTGTGGGGGATGGAGGAAGCTTGTGGTCAATGCAAGACCCAAATAGGTGAGGGGCTTCTGAAGAACAGGAATATGCCCCTGTCCTAAATGACCAAGGAGCTATTATTTAGTCTGAATTAAGGTTGCAGAAGTTATTGTCCTAATCCATAGGAGTTCTTCTGTGCTGGCTTCTCAGGGATTGTGTGCAAATTGCAGCAAAGACACTGTCCTAACCCCACAGCATCTCACTTCTTCAAAGGTGACAGGCACTGTGGTTCCTAACAAACAACACGGTTAAAAACAAACACTTTCTATTTTGGAAGGATGTGAAATGCTGAACAAGTCTTTTTCCCTCTCTTCTGTCTTTCTTTCTTCTTCTTTTCTTTTTTTTTTAAAGACTTTTGCCATAGGGCACATAGCCTCTCTTGCTAAAGAGAGATAGAGAAAATGAGAAATGACCCCCAGGGGAGATGGCCACACAGCAATTTCTTCTCCTCCATTCTTCTCTTGGGACTTGGACACGCATGTACACACAACCAGCATGATTTTCAAACCACTGGGCCCAAGACTTGAACCATGGTTAACTGTATGGGAGTCCAGTGCCTTAACCACCATACCACCTATTGGCCCCTCTTCTTCTTTTTTTTTTTTTAAGAATTATTTATTTTATTTATTCTTTTTTTTTTTCACATAAGGTTTGCCAGAGAAAGACGAAGAGAGGAGAAAGCAAGCTGCCAGGTCCAGGACTTGAACCGTGGTCAGCCATGTGGGTATTCCAGCACCGTAACCACCATGTCACCCACTAGCCCCCACTCCTCTCTTCTTAAGCCTGAAGATTAGCTATTAGAGTTCCTTCAACCTAAAATAAAAATTTATTTTCATTGATTTTTGGAATCTGATACTAATACATACATGCACACATTAATATTCTCCCCCCCCCATGAATAACCCACTTGGGAGAGGACTTAGACAAAATATGCAAATTACTCCTAAACAAAGCTAAATGCTAAATATCTACAGTAAATCCATAGCAGTGTAAAGGGCGGGGCGGGAGGAGGGAGAGGAATTTAAGATTTGAATACAGAGAAGAGACTGCAGTGTAATCACGCCCACTCTGCCTCTAAAAAAATTTTTTTTGAAGCCAGTAGGTGATGTAGTGGTTAAGGAACTGACTTCCATATGGTTAACTGTGGTTCGAGTACTGGATCCAATGGCTTGAAACATGCCAGGTACGTGGGTGTGTGCCCAAAACCCTAAGAGGAGAATGGAGGAGATAGGATTGCGGTGTGGCCATCCTCCCTGGGGGTGATTTCTCGCTTTCTGTCTCTCTCTCTGTTTCTCCAGCAAGCGCACATGCCCTACAGCAAAAATCTCTCCCCCCAAAAAAAATTTTTAAAGAAAACTTTTAAGAAGAATAGAAACAATTTCAATGTACACAAGTAGAATGGCTAAATTAACTTCCTGGCCCTGGTCTTCAGAGCAGCTGTCGCCAAAGACCCCACTGTCTTCTGTCCAAAGGCCTTAGAGGAAATTTTGGGTCTGGTGGCCAGAGGGTAGTCACCTCTGCAAAAGAAACAGCTCCTCAACCCACTGATATGAATAATTAATTTGTTTTCTCACCGGCAGCCAATAAAGGTTACCAACAAACCAGCTATTGAGGAAGCAACTCCAAGCCCTTCTGAAACAGTAAGGACAGGTGTGGCAACTCCCTGGGGTGCTCAGGGAGCCCCATAATGAAGTCCGGAGCAGTGGCCTCTGCTAAAAAGGAGCCAGAGGATCCCGGCCCAGCCCACCCCCCACACCCCCGCTTCCTCTGTGGAGCCGGTGAGCATCAGCGAGGCTCATTAGAGACGTGACATGCTGCGGCTTTTGCTGCTGTCAGCGGGAGTGGGCTCTGGATTCCTCAAGATGCTTTAAAATAAAACAAAAAGGCGCAATTATGCAGCCAAACCGAAGGCAAAGCAGCTGCATACAAAGTGGGGCTTTCTCCATAATAGGACCCCAAGCCCAGCCAGACAGCTCCGAGGCCTCATCTTCCTCCCAGGCTACAGCTGTGAGGCATCCGTAATTGGACGCTCCCCTGCTCCAGCTCTTGGATTATTTAAACTGCAGGATTTCCAGAAGTTTCGCGTTTCAATTAAGGATATGACCAGACAACATAATGAGCAAAATATCATTGTTCACCCTTGCAGTATGTTTCCGTAACACACACGGTCAAGCCAGTAATGACGGGAATAACAGTCAAATTAACCAACACGTTTTGTTTACTATGCACCAGGTGCTGCTCAAAGTGCTTTATATACGTATATTAATTTATTTAATCCCCCATCTACTGAGGCACAGAAAGTTTAAGTACCTTACTCAAGGACACATAGTGAAGTGGCAGGGCTGGGATTCAAACCCAGGCAATGCGGTCCTAGACAGCATGCTCTTGACCATCACCACCAGTGACTGCATTTATGCAAAGTTTATTGGATTTACCAATTTTCTATACATGATCTAATCTTTGTAATCATCCCCATCGCACAGAAAATAGGTACAGAAAGGTGAAGTAGCTTAGTTAAGGGCACAAAATAACCAGTGGTCAATAGTCAAGATCTGAACCCTGCTTCCTCTGATTCAAAGGCAAGCTCCTAACCTTACTTGGTAGAGTCCTTGAAAATGTACAATCATTTTTTTTTTAGAGGTTTTTGTTATAGGGCGCGTGTGCTCGCCAGACAGACAGAGAGAGATAGAGAGATAGAAAGTGAGAAATTACCCCCAGGGGGGATGATGACCACACCGCAATCCCTTCTCCTCCATTCTCCTCTCGGGATCTTGGGCGTTCACGCACACGCACCCGGCGTGAGTTTAAGCCGCAGTTGACGACATGGGAATCCAGCAACACAGCCATTATGCCAACTGCTGGTCCTGAAAATGTACAATCATTTTTAAAATTGTTCGATAAATACAATGTCAGCACTGTGTTGGAGGCAGGGACACCAAAATTAAAGGAAGTAACCCTCTTCCAACTCACACACACATGGGAATGGGGTGAGAAAACAGAGAAGGAAAATTTTCTGGGGCTGACACTGGGCTGGTTTTCCAACAGCTATTCCAGGTTCCCTTCACGTTCTTTTTTTTTTTTTCTTCCTGTGGGTATGTATGTGCTTGCCAGAAAGTCTGGGACTCGAACTGCAGTCAACTACATAGGAGCCTAGCAACGTAACCATTATGCCATCTGCTGGTCTCCCCCATCCCCCTTCCCCCCCCACACACCCTTTATAATAGTGGCCTGGGACCTAAAATTCCCAAACCCCCAGCCCTCCTAGCAGTTAAAGATGTCCATGTGACCCAGTTTAGGCCAAGAGCATGAAAATAGAAGTTGTTAGGTGGGGCTTCCAGGAAAGCTTCTTTAAAGGGACAGACAGAAAGACCTTTTGAGTCCTCCGTACTTTCAAATAAATGTTTATTTTATTTATTGTCATTATTATTTTTTAATTTGGTATACAGCATGTGCACTT
>NW_006204759.1:105583-109217 GCF_000334495.1 Tupaia belangeri chinensis | reverse complement strand
GGCGGCTCGCACCACAGTCACCCATGTGGGAGCCCGGTGCCTCAGCCACCATGCCACCTGCCAGCCCCATTCCTCTGTACTTTTCTTCCTCACAGAAACCCAAGTACACATCTAATATAGCGGGGATTTTTCTGTGGGTTTTTTTTTGCCTTTTAATTTTGTTTTGTTTTGTTTCTTTTTTGCTATAGGGTGTGTGTGCTCATGAGAAAGAGAGACAGGGAAAGTGAGATCAACCCCCAAGGGAGATGGCCATGCCACAATACCTCCGCCTCCATTCTCCTCTCAGAATGTTGGGTATGCACACGTGGCCGGCATGACTTTCAAGTTGTCAGGTCTGGCCATGTGGGATCCAGTGCCTTAACTGCTATACCATCTGCTGGCCCCAATATAGCAGAAATAAATTAATTTTTAATTTGACCAGAGAGAGAAAGGGGAAAGGGAGAAATCAAGCGTGCAGGTCTGGGATTCGACCG
This sequence comes from Tupaia belangeri chinensis, assembly GCF_000334495.1. Lineage (NCBI taxonomy): Eukaryota > Metazoa > Chordata > Mammalia > Scandentia > Tupaiidae > Tupaia > Tupaia belangeri. Next base: position 108,744 of record NW_006204759.1, on the reverse strand, counting down.
CGGTCGGCCATGTGGGAGTCTAGCACCCTTAACCACCACACCATCTGCCAACCCCTATATATATAGATTTTTGGTTTTGTTTTTTTTTGGGGGGTGGGGAGGTTCTTTGCTATAGGGCGCGTGCGCTTGCCAGAAAGAGAGAGACAGAGAGAGAGAAAGTGAGAAATCACCCCCCCCAGGGGGGATGGCCATGCCGCAATCCCTTCTCCCCCATTCTCCTTTCAGGATCTTGGGCATGCACACACACACATGCCCGGCATGAGTTTAAGCCACCGGGTCCAGGACTCAAACTGTGGTCAACTACATGGGAGTCTAGTGACATAACCATTACGCCAATGCTGGTCCCTATTTTAAATAATTTTTTTTTGTTTTTTTTTGCTATAGGGCGTGTGCACTTGCCAGAAAGAGAGAGACAGAGAGAGAGAAAGTGAGAAATCACCCCCCCCAGGGGGGATGGCCATGCCGCAATCCCTTCTCCTGGGATCTTGGGCATACATGCACATGCACCTGGAGTGAGTTTAAGCCACCAGGTTCCGGACTTGAACCGCAGTTGACTACATGGGAGTTCAGCAACATAGCTATTACGCTAACTGCTGGTCCCTGAAGAATTAATTATTTTAACTTTATTTATTTATTTAAATATTATCTGAATTGGACCAGAGAGGGACAGAGAGAGAGAGAGAGAGAGAGAGAGAGGAAGCAAGTCGCCAGGTCCAGAACCCAAACTGCACTCAGCCATGTGGGAGTCCAGCATCCTAACCACTATGCCACCTGCTGGCCCCGATATCGCAGGTTTTCAAATCAGGATGATCATCCTTCTGCTTGCTAAGCCATACTAGAAGCTCATCTCTGGAGTCTTTATTATAGGAGGAGCACAAACCCCTGCCTGGTTAAGCCACTGTATTGGCTTCCAGTTGCTGCTATTAATAACTGACCACAAACTCAGCGACTTAAAACAACACCAACATAGTATTTTACAGCGCGGACGTCTGGCAAGGGTCTCACTGGGCTAAATCAAGCTGTTGGCAGGGATGTGTTCCTTTTTCTGCAGCCTCTACTTCCTTGCCTTCCCAGCTTTATGAGGCCACCGTATTTCTTGACTCAGGGCCCTTTTCCTTCATCTTCAAAGCCAATAATAATGAGCTGAGTCGTCCTTCTCATGTTGCAACACACTGACCTCTCTCTCTCTCTCTCTCTTTTTTAGAAACTGATGTTTATTTTCCATCAGCCATATTTCCACTTTGCACAAGAATCTACAGAAGAACAACTTAAGACACTCAGTGGTTTTTCTCACTCATTCAGCAGCCCGAGCAGTGCGGGCTGCAGACCAGTCTTCAGTGGCAGGCTGAGTGCTTCACTGTTCAGTAGGGAAGTGCTGGCAGGCACAGAGGGCACCTGCACACCTTCAGACCAGTCTGCGACCTCAGGCTGAGCAGAAGTAAACTCGGGAGCTGGAGCAGTCCTGAAAGCCCTCCTCGGTCACAGCTGTTTCAGCAGCAGCCTGCTCTTCCTTTCCAATCTCTTCAGGATCTCTGTAGAAGCAGAGACCAGGCGTGACCTCCCATGGGTGCCCAACATGCACAGAACTTCCCTGGCCGGGATGCACGGCATCAGACCCACCAAGTGGGCTTCCTTGGTGCTGCATGGGATGACAACATCCTCGGGCATGGAGGAGAGTCTGCTGCCCTGAGCAATGGCAGGCAGGTCAGCACAAGAAGGTTCTGTGGGAGGCTGGTGGGAGGCCCTGGGATCAGTAACCACCAGAAGACGAAGCTCCTGGAAAGCTGCCTGGATCTGGTTAGTGAAGGTTCCAGGAGTGAAGCGGCCAGCAACAGGAGTGACTCCAATGTCAGCAGCAAAGTCCGCTGGCCAGGATTCCTGGAGGATCTGACCTGACAGCAGCAGGGTTTTCAATGGCATGGGTGGCACGAGCTGCCAGCAGAAGCTCCTCCTGGGTCCTCTTGCCATCTATGATGTAGATCCCATCACTTTTCCCTTTGTAGATGGACTTCTCCATTTGGAAATCAAGGTTGGTGCCACCAAAGTAGGTTCCTGCTGCAAGGAATTTGAGGACATCCTTTGCCTTCGTGTTCAGGACATCAAGGGCTCCAGACATTGTGAAAATTTCCCTTTCAGTAACAATTATTTGGTTGTTAGAAAAGTTATGACACATTTTTGCAGAGAAAAATATGTCATGACGGTCAAGATGACCTAACAGAATTCAGGACGACACTGTCTGGACCGCTCTCTGGGTAGCACAGAAAGGCTCACTCTGACCCCTTCTACCTCTTTTTTTAATTTTTAAGACTCTTGTGATTACATTAGGCCCACCCAGACAGTCCAGAATAATCTTCCCATGTCAAATTTCCTTTCACCTGAGTCAGCAGATGGTGTAGCGGTTACATCACTGGACCCCCACATAGTTGACTGTGGTTCGAGTCCCAGACCCAGTGGCTTGAAACTCACACCAGGCACATGTGTGCGAGTGCCCAAGATTCCGGGAGAAGAATGGAGAAGGGACTGGGGTGTGGTCATTGCACCCTGGTGGGGGGCAGAGGAGGGTTTCACTTTCCCTCTCACTGTCTCTGTCTCTCTTTCTCTCTCCAGTGAGCACATGTGCCCTAAGACAAAAACCTCTTTAAAGGAAAAACCCTCAGGTTGCTCTGACCCTACAAATTTCCTTCCACCACATAAGATAACATACTCACAGGTTTCAGGGCTTAGAATGTGGACTTCTTGGGGGAGGCCATTATTCTGCCTCCCATAGCCATTACGGTAAGGCCCTTCTTTCTTTCTTTCTTTTTTGAATTATTATTTATTTAATTTTATTTACTCATTCATTTATTTTAATTTGACCAGAGAGAGACACACAAACACACATAGAGAGAGAGGGAAAGGGAGGAAGGAAGCCGCCAGGTCCAGGACTCAAACCGTGGTTGGCCATGTGGGAGTGTCTAGCACCTTAACCACCACGCCATCTGCTGGAAAGTCGTGTGCAATCAGAGAGACAGAGAGATGGACTCAATGCCACAATCCTCCAGCCTCCATTAGTTTTTGCCATAGGGCAGGTGCCACCATGCCCATGGTGAGGTTTTCATATTTGCAGTCAAATATACTCTTGAGACCCAGCTCCTACATCTGCGGGGGGGAGGGGGGGGGAG
>NW_006204759.1:101532-105564 GCF_000334495.1 Tupaia belangeri chinensis | reverse complement strand
TGCACAGCTGGGGGGGGGGGGGAGGGGGGGGAAGGCATCACAAAGAAAGTGACCTCCCAGTCAAGAACTAAATGAAGAATAGGAATTTGTCACAGTGTGGAAAAAAAAGCATTCCAGGGAAATGCAGAGCGTTGCAAGGTGTGTTTAGAAACTATGCACAAGAGCTGGCAAGTGGCGTGGTGGTTAAGGGAGCTGGACTCCCACGTGGCCGAAGATGTTTTGAGTCCCGGACCTGGAGAGCCATGTGCACATGCGGGTGGGGCACGTGTGGGTGGGAACGGTAGAGAGGAGGGTGGACTGATAACAGATGCCGTGGCACATCTGCATCTAAGGAGCTCAGATAATATTTTGCAGGTGACAAGAGGGCCATTAAAAGTACAATGGGGTGGTCAGCAGGTGGCGCTGGATCTCCCCATAGCCGCCTGGAGCCCAGTCCCAGACATGGCTTAAAAATCACGCCAAGTGGGAACCAGCAGTTAGCATAATGGCTATGTTGCTGAACTCCCACGTAGTCGACCGCGGTTCGCGTCCCAGACCCGCTGGCTTAGAACTCACACCGGGCGTGTGTGCCCAAGATCCCAAGAGGAGAATGGAGGAGAGGGGATTGCAGCATGACTATCCCCCGTGGGGGGTGATTTCTCGCTTTCTGTCTCTCTGTCTCTCTCTGTCTGTCTGGCAAGTGCACGCGCCCTATAGCGAAAACCTCTCAAAAAAAAAAAAAGAAAAGAAAAGAAAAGAAAATCACGCCAAGCATGTATGAGTGCATGCCCAAAATCCCAGGAGAAGTGACTGTGGCATGGTCATCTCCCAGGGGGTGATTTCTCACTTTCCTTCTTACTGTCTCTCTGGTGAGCGCACATGCTCTATGGCAAAAAAAAAAAAAAAAACTAAAAAATAATAAGTAAGTAAATAAAATAATACAATCAGGGGTGCGTTCTTTGATTTAGGGATTAGAACCATCATTTGGTTTTAACACGGAACCAGGGAAGGAGAAGAGGGGGAGGCTAGAGGAAGGACTGGTTATTGCAGTGGTTTTGATTAGTGGTTTTGATTAGTGGTGGTGGGGGGGACACCCAGATATCCATAAACGTTCACTGAGCACATCCTGGATGCCAGGCGCCGTGACACTCTGGGACTACAAAGACAGAGGTCAGCTTGGTGGCACAGCATACGTGCCGCTCAAGAGCAGCCAGAGCCCACATGATGACCGCAGCTCAGACGCCCAGGCCAGTGAGCCTGAAACACACCGAGCATGCGTGTGAGTGCCCAGGACCCAACAGGCTGGAGGACTAGAAGAAGGGGATCATGGCATGACCAGATTCTGTGGAGGGTGCAACTCTCTCCACATCATACATATGCATTCTATCATGAATAAAGAAAAATAAGACACACGAGGCACAGGTCAGAACGGCCCCGTCACCATGGCAACCAGAACCCCATGGCGCAACGAGGGGTGCTCATGGAACCTCACGTTAGAGGTGCTCTAACCTCTGGCCCAAGTCCAAGAAACACAAACAGGGTGGAACAGAGCCCAAAGGAATTAAGGCCAGCCTCACTCTCCAGCAATTCAAAGGGACCTCAGGCCAGCTCAGTGATGGAAAGGGGACTGAAGAGGCTGAGGGTCCTCTTTCGTGCATTCATCACTCAACAAGCCCTGATATTCCCCCACATCTCGCATAGTTAATTTAAATCACGGTGTGTGGTAAATTAGAAAAGGGAGTGGTGGGGCCAGCAGGTGGTGTAATGGCTAAGGTGCTGGACTCCTATGTCGTCCACTGCGGTTCAAGTCCAGAACCCAGAGGCCTAAAATTCACACTATGTGTGTGCATACAAGACCAAAATCCTGAGAGGAGAATAAAAAAGAAGAGATGGTGGCATGGCCTTCCCCCTGGGAGGTGATTTCTCACTTTCTGTCTGTCTTTCTGGGACACACACATGCCCTATAGCAAATCTCTTGGAAGGAAGGAAGGAAGGAAGGGAGGAAGGAAGGAAGGAAGGAAGGACAGAAGGAAGGAAGGGGAAAGAAAAGGGAATGGTAGGGTCAGCAGGTGGCGTGGTGGTTAAGGGCGCTGGAGTCCCACATAGCCAACTGCGATTTGAGTCCTGGACATGGCAACTTGCTTTCTCTCTTTCTCTCTCTTTCTATCTCTCTCTCATTCTGTCCCTCTCTGATAAAATTAAAATAAATAAAAATAAATGGATAAATAAAGTTGAATAAAATAATTTTAAAAAGAAAGAAAGAAAAGGGAATGGCATTGTTGTGGAGGTGCTAGGACTCAAAAATTAACTCCACTTGACGAAAATGATTTGAAATTAAGAGAATGGTGGGAACTGGCAGGCGGTGTGGTGGTTAAGGCACTGGACACTCCCATATGGCCAACCATGGTTTGAGTCCCGGACTCGGTGGCTTGCTTTCTCACTTTCCCTCCCTCTCTCCCTCTGTGTCTATCTCTGGTCAAATTAAAATAAATGAATGAATAAATAAAATTAAATTAATAAAAGAGAGAGAGAGAATGGTTATGGCATACAACTCTGTGAAATCATAACAGTACACTCTAACAAGGTGAAGTTTATACTGTGTGAATGATCTCCCATTAATTAAAATGAACTCATTTTAGGAACTATGGGAAAAAACAACCCCACCACTTACGTGACCTTGGGCTTGTCTATTAACCAGCCAGAGGCTCGGTTTCCTCATCCACAAAATGAGAACAGCCGTGCTGACTTTACCAGACTTCGGAATATTAAATGTGATTATAAACACTTAACGCAGTGCCTTGCAGACAGTAGGTGCTAAATATATTCCAGCTTCTTTTCTCCTAAGTGCCAATAATATTTTAAAAACAATCGTCTTCTCAGCAGCTGCAAGATGTGACATGAGCTCCAGGCAACCTTCCTTCAGACGGTGGCGGGGTCGTCTCTGGCAGATGATAGCAAGGATCAAATGGGAAGACAGGAACACAGAACTGAAACCCACTCTCACTGCGGAAAGGCTGCGGATTTACTCCACGGCTCTGCAGTGCAGAAATAACAAGGGAAGTTCACGTGGTGTAAATACAGCCTCCCAGACAGAGAAGTGGTAACGAAAGTCAGGTGGGCGCCGAGATTGCTGCTTGGAATTCTGGTAGGGTATACAAACACAGAACTGTTTGCACAATAGCCAGATCTGCCCAACACCTGGGCAAGTCCATGAGGCTACAACACAGCCCTGATGTTTAGGGATGATCCACACTCCCGCCTCCTTGCTATGGGTTTCTTAAAACCAGAATGAGGGGCCGACAGGTAGTGTGGTGGTTAAGGCACTGGACTCCCACACGGCTGACCACAGTTCAAGTCCCAGACCTGGCAGCTTGCTCTCTCACTTTCCCTTTCTTTCTCTCCCTCTCTGTCTCTTTCTGGTCAAATTTTAAAGTAATAATAATAATAATAAATAAAATAATTAAAAAAAAAAAAAAAAAACAGAATGAACACAGAGCTAAACCCTAGATAACCAGAATTTTCTAGCATAGTACCAAGGCAGGGAATTTATTTATTTCACTGAGATTTTCATTTGCAACTATTCCAAAATCAACTAGATATTTGTGAGGCTGCCATGGGCTTAGTCTGTGAAAGACATTGTTGAGAGTGAGAAAGCCTAAAACACAGTCTGTGCTCTCGAGGGGCCAGCTAACCTCTCAGATTGAGAGCAACGTTTCACAGTAGACATGTCAAAGCCATCGTGCCTTGCACAGAGCAGTGGGTGAGTTGGTCTTTGTTCATTGGGTCAATGAATTAATAGACGGTACGAGAATGAGACAATTGTGTGGTGTAGGGCTCCCTCTAAGAACCACAAGATGGGCTGGAGTAGTTGGAAAAAGCTTGTGCCAGAGGCTGCTAGTTGCCTACTCAATATCAATTCTTCCATTTTTTCCTTTTAACAGAGACCCTGTTTTCTATGAGGTGGCTGTATGCCCAGATAAAAATACTACATTCCCAGCCTCCCTTGTAGCGCGAGGTGACTACTGACATTAAAACAGAAATCATCAAGAGCGG
>NW_006204759.1:90022-101501 GCF_000334495.1 Tupaia belangeri chinensis | reverse complement strand
TCCAGGACAGAGCTTCAAAAGGCAGACCAGGGACCAGCAGACGGCATAACAGTTACATCGCTGGACTCCCACATAGTTGACCAAGGTTTGAATCCCAGACCGGTGGCTTAAAACTCACACTGGGCACGTGTGTGCGTGCCCAAGATCCCGAGAGGAGAATGAAGGAGAAGGAATTGTGGCGTGGTCACACCCCCCGCCCCGGGGGGATGTTTCTGTCTCTGTCTCTCCAGCGATCACATGAGCTCTATAGCAAAAATCTCTCTCAAAAAAAAAAAAAAAAAAAAAAACAGACCAACAGATGCCACACTCTTACACACTTCTCATTCTTTTAATTCCCGCCTGAAACAGGAAGGTCATGGCTGGACCTCCAGTAGTTATTTTGAACCATGAGGCAATCTCAGGTCAGAAATGCAGAAAGACCAAAAAGCCTGGATTCCTGATGATCACAGAGTCATCCTGCTCTCCCTGGACAGACTGCTTCCTTCTGACATTTTCACATGAGAGATAAATTTCTATCTTACTTAAGCCTCTTTTTTGGGGTTTTGTCATATGCAGCAAACCCATAGCTTAACCACTATAAGGTTCCATGAAAAGCCAGGCCTTAAAGGGAGTGTTGGCTTTAGGATTGGGGAGGAGTGGTGGGAGGGAACCTCCAAGGCCAGAAAATGCAGAGGAAAAGACATGGCAGGTATGAGCACTGGCTGAAAGCAAGTGGGAGAGCAGGAAATGAGGAGCCCCAGATGATGGTCCTACAGACGGGGAGACGGGCCTCAGCTGAAACCACAAAGGACTGAGACAGACAGGCTTCCTCTCCAGCAAAACACCTCTGGCCGGGGGAGGGGGTGACAAAGGAGAGAAAAGAGGCAAACAAAGGGGCTTGAGGGAACGTCACTACATGAAGATGCAAATATGGGGCCACGGCCTGGTCCTGCTGCCTGAAACTTCCTGGTCGTAGAACAGTATCAGTAATGTCATTGAAGATCTACCAAACGCCTGTGCTATGTACTTTATCCACATTATCTTATCTAGGGTTCACAACAGGTCTATGAAAGCCCTATTATGATCCCCCCCCCCCATTTTTTTTGAGAGGTTTTTTTTGCTATAGGGCTCGTGCGCTCTCGCTGGAAAGACAGAGAGAGACAGAGAAACAGAAAGCGAGAAATCACCCCCCAGGGGGAATGGTCACGCCGCAATCTCTTCTCCTCCATTCTCCTCTCGGGATCTTGGGCGTGCATGCACATGCGCCTGGTGTGAGTTTAAGCCACAGGGTCCAGGACTCGAACCGCAGTCGACTACGTGGGAGTCCAGCGACATAGCCATTACACTAACTGCTGGTCTCAAGTCCCCATTTTGAAGACAAAAATCCTGAGACAGAGAGGGTAATTTGCCCAATGCAAATCACAAGCTGGGAGAATCGACTCCATCTTTCAGATGAGGAATGCTTATACCATTATGTGAAAGCCAGGAAAAAATATGAAGAATCTGACTTTAAAACAGAAAGATCCATGGGTCCGAAAGGTGGCATGGTGGTTAAGGGCACTGGAGTGCCACAAGGCCAACTGCGGTTCGGGTCCTGGACTAGTGGCTTTTTTTCTCTCTCTTGTGCACGTGCATGCACATTCTGTCTTCTCTGGTCAAATTAAGTAAATAAAGTTAAATAAAATAATTCTTAAAAAAAAAAAAAACCATAAAGATCCAGAGGCCAAGATGGAGTCAATTGCTCTGCAAATAGTCTCCCTGAAAAGTTTTTCAGCTTTGGCTGTGTTGACTACTCCTACAAGAGGAAGGGATTGTTAAACAAACCCACTCACCAGCTGCTAGCTGGCCAGTCAAGTGTTCCTGAGGTGTGGACGGTGGTTAAGACCATCGGGGGAGGGTGGGCAGAGGCAGGCACAGAAGAGCCAAACAAACCGTGATGACGGTGATGATGGTGACGCAATGTCAACTTTGGTTACAAATGGATCATAGCTAACCAGCAGCTCGTGGGTCTCAAATCATTTGAAAATATTTCTCCCTAACAGAAATTAAGAAAAAAAAATTCTATCACAGCCAAGGCTAAAAACTCAATACTTTGCGTTACGTTATTCATATCCACTGAGCACAAGGAATTCTTCCCGGAGCAACTATCTTGTTACTCACTGACCGGAAGGGGGAAAACCCATCAGGTTGCAAATGAACTAGGTAACATGAGCGTAGCAGGAAGTGCATTTCCCATGAAGAAATAAAAAGTCTCCGTTGGCAATGGACAGAATCTGATGGCAGGACCTCCCAAGTGGAAAAGTCTGGCATTCTATAGGTGGCCCAGGACAGTCTCATAGGTCGTAAGATAAAAGTGTCAGTGTCGGAGACTGATGCAGGTTCGAGCACTGACTCCACCACATCCCAGCTGTGTGACGCCGAGCCTCAGATTTTTGCCTATAAAATGGGTTCATCATTTATATCTCACAACAACTTCATGAGACAGGCACTCCTCTTTTTTCTTTTGGCCAGAGGGCACATGTGTCCACCAAAAAGAGACGAAGAGACAGAGAGAGGGAGAAAGCATTCCTCAGTGGAGCATAGCCACACCTCAACGCCTTCTCCTCTGTTTCTCCATCCCTGTCAAGATTTGGGGCACACATGCACACCTATGTACCAGAGCGTGTTTCAAGCCACCAGAGCCAGGATTAGAACAGTGCAATCAGCCATGTAGGATCCAGCTCTCCTAACCATTAAGCTATGGGGCTGGTGGAGCCGAATGCTGTTATTTCCATTTTACAGATTAGAACCATGAGGTCTGGAGAGGCCTGCAGAGAGCCCACTACCTGAGCTGGATGCTGCTCCTCTTATTATCACTGTGGCAGGACTTCTCGCTTTAGAGTCCTCTTAACATTCCAAGAAGAGGCTGCCAGACCCAACAGAAAGAGCCTAAGCCCTACCTTGAGGGTCTTAAGGTTCTGTTCAGGGTTCCAGGAGCCTCATCTGTCTGCAGAGGGGCAAGAGTACATCCACTCTAAGATCTTCAGTTCTAGGTTCTTGAATGTCACTAAGGTTCTAAATAACATTCCTGAGTCACTCATTTCAGGATTTTTGTTTTCCTCTTATGAAAGGCAGGGAGGGAAGGAAAGAGAGAAAAAGGGGAAATAGAGAGAGACAGATTTCTTAAAATTTATTTATTTATTTAATTCCGTTTGATATTGTTATTATTATTTACTTTGACCTGAGAGAGAGAGAAAGGGAATGCAAGCCACCAGGTCTGGGACTCGAACTGCAGTCAGCCATGTGGAATCCAGTGCCCTAACCACCATGCCATCTGCTGGCCAGAGAGAGGCTTTTTTTTTTTTTTAAGTCTATTTCTTCCATGGGAGAGATAAAAAGACAGAGACAGAACAAGACAGAGAGACAGACATTCTCAATAGTCTACACACCACAAGCTACCCCCGGTGTCAGTCAGCACAGATTACTCACGCAAGTGCCTGGCAGGCTCAGGGAGGTTCTAGGACACGAACACAGGGCCTTTCCCATGTGAGTCTAATTGCATTAGCACTGTGCCACCACCTGGTCCCAGATAGAGGTTCTGTTTTGCTTTGTTCTAGGTTTTATTTATTTGTTTATGAGAGGGAGAGTCAGGAGAGACAAGTATCTTCAATGGGGTCTCACGTTGTGACTCCCGCTGCTCCTCAGCCTTCTCAGGCAGCCAGGATCATGGGTGCACATACCGGCGTGTACAGGTAGATCGGGGAACTGAACCTGCAGTCTTCCATATGGGTCCCCCATCACTTGAGCAGCGCATTATCTCTGAACCACTGAGCTGGCCCAGTCACAGGTGTCTTAAAGGGTCTTTGCACACTCTTCCTGCCCCAGCCTCCCAACAACTAGGATCACAGGCACACACAACCAAACCTGATGTGTTCAGGCTCCCAGCCTCTCCATCAGCGGCACTATCAAGATTTTACAGTGGTCACTCATTGGAATATCATTTCTTTATCTAAAACCCTGCAGTTTCTACCCCAGGAGCCAAAGAACCAGTGAGAATCTTGAGAAGGGGTCAAAAACCTGTGCAGTCTCAGTCTGTGATACATACCTGGCATGAAGACAGACCTCTATAAATGCCTGCTGCATGGGATGGATAGATAGATGAATGAATTCCAAGAACACAAACAGAAAGAGCACTTGTCTCTGCTGAGCAAAGTTAACCATGAGGAGAAAATGCCACCAATTAAAACCATTATGATACTTACTTTGTCCTCTGAACTGAAACCGTAATAGCAGGTGAACAGTTTTTGCCGGTCAGAAGTATGCCTGGCACTGAAAAACCACCTTTGGGCTTTGCTAGAAGGTACATGTTGGCCCCCAAGGAGTAGAGACACACAGGGAATGCTACGGGCTGCTGACGGGAGGTGTAAACCCCAAGGATACACCACCCAGCTTCTGTGGCAGAGGTGGCACAGAATCACGCTCATGCAGGGGAAAACACCAGGGCTTCAGCACATAGGCAGAGTGTGCAGCCAGTAGGCAGGTCTGAAATCCAGCGGGTGGTCTGCTCACCTGTGAGCCCGAGTCACCCAGGGAAACCAGAGGCAGATGGCTGTCCTAATGGCTGACCTCAGCAGATGGTCTGGGGTCTGTTGGGGACCTTAGTGGGAAAGAAAACAGTAACACACAGGTGGTGCATGCACTGTGTTGTCACTACACACCAGGTGCTCTGCTACACTCTGTACTTTGTGTTTAATCTTGGTAACTACTTTCAGGGGTGGGAACTAATATCTGAGACAGTGTGTGAAGGCATGGACTTGGAAGCCAGATTGCCCAGGTTCAAATCCTCAGTGCTACCCACAAGCTGGGTGACTTTGGGGAGTACTATTTAAGTGCTCTAGGCCTCCCGACTCTCATATGTAAAAGGGAAGTAACAGTCATAAAGCCTGGTTCATGAAGTTGTTATGTAGTATAAATTAAGGAAAATGTGGAAAGCGCTCAGAACAGGGGCCTGCAAGAAGTGCTGGCTCGTCTTTCTATTCCCATCTGACAGAGACCAAGCCTTGGCAAGGCCAATGTCTGGTCCGTGATCCATGTCTGGAGAGGGCCAGGCCAGGGCACAGACAGGGGCCTGACTGCAGCATGCATGAGGCAACACAGCAGATTCTGTGCTTGGCCTCCACTCCACTCACACTACCGCCCTCATGCCCCACTCCTAACCATGCGGAGATGGCCGACTCTTCTCTGGTGCCAGTCAAGGTCACAAATGCTAAAGGGAAGATACTGCGTGAACTGGCATTCTGACTTATTCAAATTCTGATTTTGCTACCATGTGTGTGGGGAAAAAAAAACAGATCTGTCTTGGCTTAGGTATCTGTCCCTCATCTAAGAGAAATGGTCCTTTTCCAAGGAGGGGAGCACCTTTTCCTGAGTCTTACGTTCCCTGTCTCCTTGAAACTTTGGGACTAGGGCAAAGCCTGGATTGCCCAATAAAACTCAACCTTCAGGTAAGCACCTCTGAATGCAGATAATGGGTGTGATTGCCAGGGGAGAAGGAGAAATAGCATGTGGGCAATCCAGCCAAAGAGACTCTTGAGTCAAGATGACCACTCTGCCTTGCCTCTTGCCTGGAAGCTTCTAGAAGGTGCCAATGCCATGCTAGGAGAAAACATGTGTGTTATAGATAACCAAACCATTTGTGTTCTAGGATAATCTGGGAGTAAGATTTGAAGACTCAACTCAAAGAAAAACAATCTACAGTAATGGTTAAGACTTAAGGGAAGGAGCTGGGCCAATCCCATGGCCCGAAGGTCAAGGCAGTCAGATCCCACACCATTCACCATGTGGTCCAAATACTCCACCCCTGGCAGCTTGATAAACACTCTGGGCACATGTGTGTGCATGGCCAAAAACCCAACAGGATGGAGAAATGAAGAAGGGACTACAGCATGACCACACTTCATGGGGGGAAGGAACGTTCTCCCTCTGTCTCTGTCCCTCTCTCTGTAAAGGCGCACAAGTCCTGCTTACTTATTCAAAGCTGTTTAAGAATCATATCTTTGGGTCAGCAGGTGGTGTGGTGGTTAAGGTGCTGGACACTCCCAAATGGCCGACCACAGTTCAAGTCTCGGACCTGGTAGTTCACTTTCTCACTTTCTCTCTCTGTGTCTGTCTTTCTCTGGTCAAATGAAAATGACTGAATGAATAAATAAAATTAAATAATTCTTTTTTTTTTTTTTTTGGATATAGGGCACATGTGCTCACCAGAAAGACAGAGAAACAAAAATGAGAAATCATTCTCCCGGAGGGAAGGCCACACTGCAATCCCTTCTCCATTCTCCCCTCGGGATCCTGGGCACGCATGCACATGCGCCCTGTGTGAGTTTAAGCCACCGGGTCTGGGACTCAAACCACAGTCGACTACATGGGAGTCCAGAGACATAGCCATTACACCAACTGCTGGTCCCAATAAATAATTCTTTTTTTGTTTGTTTAAAGGGTCATATCTTTGGAGCCAGCATGTGGTGTAGTCATTAAGGTGCTGGACACTCCCACATGGCTGACCACGGTTCGAGACCTGGACCTGGTGGCTTGCTTTCTCACTTTCCCTCTCTCACTCTGTGTGTGTGTGTGTGTGTGTGTGTCTGGTCAAATTAAAATAAATGAATGAATAATTAAAATAAATCATTTTTTTTAAAATCATATTTTCATATAAATGAATGAATAATTAAAATAAATCATTTTTTAAAAAATCATATTTTCCTATCTCCTTTACTCCTCATACCAACACTATGAAGTATGAGGAATCAGCAGATGGCGTAATGGTTATGTTGTTGGACTCCCACGGAGTCGACTGCAGCTCGAGTCCCAGGCCCGGCAGCTTAAAACTCATACGGAGTGTGTGTGCACATGTGTCCAAAATCCTGAGAGAAGACTGGAGAAGGGACTGTCGTATAGCAATCCCCCGGGGGGTAATTTCTTGCTTTCTGTCTCTCTGGCAAATGCACAGGCCCTATAGCAAAAAAATCTCTCTAAAAGACAAAACAAGGAACCAGGAGATGGGGTAATGGTTACATTGTTGAACTCCCACATAATCAACCACAGTTTACATACTGGACCAGGCAGTTTCAAACTCACACCAGGTGTGTGTGCGCGTGTGTGTGTGCATCTCTAAAATGCCAAGAGAAGACTGGAAAAGGTACTGCAGCATGGCTATCCCCCTGGGGGTGATTTTTCGCTTTCTGTCTGTCTGGCAAGTATACACACCCTATAGCAAAAATCTCTCTAAAAAAACACTGCAAGGTAACCAGTATTCATTAGCCTCATTTTACAGATAAAGAAATTGAGGCACAGAAAAGTCAAATAACATCTCTGCAGATCACACAAGTACTCTAGCTTCGAAGACTATGTTTTTTATGTATTTGTTTAATTTAGTCACAGGGCAAGGGCACTGGCCTGAGAGACAGAGAAAGAGAGAAGAAAAGTGAGAAAGTCGGGGAGACGGCCATGCCACAATCCCTTCTCCATTTTCCGCTCAGGATTTTGGGCATGCATGCACACGTCTGGTGTGTTTTTCAACATAGTTGACATAATTTTTTGACATAGTCAGCCTATGGAATCCAGTCACCTTAACCATCACACGACGGTGTAGAGAAAACTTTTTGTCTAAGCCACAGCAAGAAACACATTCCTATATCAGCATCTAATACACACACACACACACACACACACACACGTATACATTTACATGTAAATGAGACAGTTTTAAAACAAAATAACACCATCACCATGTGCAATGCACCATGATGTTCTCTATTCTATTTCATCCTATGGAAAGATAACATTATTCAATGAATTTTGGGGGACTACATTACGTGTTAGACATTGTTCTAGGCTTTGGGGCTAAGCCAGTCAATTACAGAGACAAAAATTAGACCAAAAACATCAGAGCTGAAGTTCTCCTGAAGAGAGACCGAGTAAGATCCATGCCAAGTCATGGCACCTGAGGTGGTCATTGGGAAGTGTTATGGAGAGAGTAAAGCAGGGAAGGCCCAGGGCAGCCACATGCCACCTCATGTCCTTATCAGACCTTTCTGCCTTGGCCCCATTTCACTTCCTGGCCTACGAAGGACTGGGTGGACATTCAATTCAGTGCAATCATCCATTTATTCCGTCGATATTCATTGGGTGCTTAGGATGTGTAAGGCACTGTGGTGGCCACCACAAGGGGAGTGACATCACACTTTCACTGCCTGCTACACTGATTCCAGTGGGCTGTCACCGACAGTGTGACAACCTCTGCCCTTCCTCCTCACACGTTTGAAGGCTCTTTTTCCTAGACTGTGTGCACGTACACACATGTGTAACTATATTTATATGGGCTTACATGCATGTGCATGTACACACACATGTATATCCACATCCATTCACTTCCTCACTGAGGAGGTTGTAGACAGAAGGGAGGGCCCCACATGTAGCTGTGCATGAGCTTACCCTACAGAGGGGGCCTGGAATGAGGCCTGAAATACAGCCCTGCACACCATGCACCATTCGTCAAAGCCATGAATGCCAGATAGTGCCCCAGTTGGGGTCTTTAGTGCGGGAGAAGGAAAATCTTTTTCTCACTGATCTATCATTAGCCCAGAGGCAGTGCTGCTCCTACTTTGCATCAACGTGCCCTGTGTGTCCTTAAGGAGAGAGGAGACTACTCAGAGAAACAAAATTCACTCCCTGGGGAAAATCCAGTGCACTGGGCACACCTGGCCCGAAGACTAATATGGTTCTGGGGAGGGTTGGGATTGGAGCTAGGTCTGAAGCAGCTGGGGTCCCTTGGGTAGCCTCCACTGAGAGCATTTGGAACTTGGCACTAGTACCAGATCTTCAGACTCTTCCTTTAAGTTAAAGGAGCACATAAAAATGTTACTAGCATGGGCGGCAAAAGCATTACCTATGGGAAAAGCAGGCAATCTCTTCTAATGAATAAGGGTAATTGATCAAAACAGATGACTCGATGGACCTTCCAAATGTGCTTTTAGCAAAGCGGACAGTTTTTCATTCAAATGCAAACTCAACCAGATAAGATCTAATAATGGAGATTTTGGAACAATCCCAGCCATCAGTGATTTTTTTTTCCCCTTCACTGAGCAGGAAGGCATCTTAAGTTCCCAGCTGAAGCCTGACCCAACCAGATATACCCATGAGTGTTTTCCTTGTGGCTGAGGAGACTCTGACCACACTCAGATGCAGTAGAGGGGCAGTCACATGCCACCCCACATCCTTATCGGACCTTTCCGCCTTGGCCCCATTTCACTTCCTGGCCTATGAAGAGCTGGGTGGACATTCAATTCAGTGCAATCATCCACTTGTTCCGTGGATATTGACGGGGTGCTTAGTATTTGCAAGGCACATGCTGCCCACCACGAGGGGAGTGAAAGAGGGCTGAGAACAGGCCCAGAGAAAAGGCAGATGTGAGGGGGAACCACAGAGGACAAAAGGCCAGAGAGGTTTCAGCTCACCCCAATGAGCAGTTAATCCTTCTGAGCTTCAGTTTCCTGCTTTATCAAATGAAGGCACTGGGCTAGACATGATCTCTGGGCACTAGGCCAGCTTCCAAACTCCCATCATTCTAAGCCTTCCCCTACCTCGCAGGCTCCCAGGCTCCCAGGAAGCTGACAGATCCCGGGCAGCCTTCTAGGAAGGGGCAGAGTCAGCTGGGGAGGTGATGAGAATCAGGAATCCTTTCTAGAAGGAAAGCCTATTTCAATTTGGCCAAAGCATAAAATACAGGATGAAGATGCAGGCTGAAGAAGATAAGTTTTGAAAATTAAATGAAAGGTTTAGACTTCCTCACTAAGGACTTATGGGGAGGGAAACGGAGAGCCACAGGAAGGGTGCAGAGAATGGCACTATCAGAGTGGTGTGAGGAATGTGGCAGACCTGGGCTGGAGGGATGGGGCAACAGTCGAGCATACAGGCTGAGGTGTGAAGTGAAAGCGTCCTCCCTCGGCCAGTCCACGCACACCATTTCATCACCCTCCGCATCGCCATGACGCTGATTTTTATTAACTCACCCAAGCCCCAAATCACTTTAGACTACCTTTTTTTTTAAGTTCCGCAAATGTAATTATCATCCCTGCCTTCTTCCCAGATGCCTGAGCTTAAACAGGACCACCTGCACGGGAGGGGTGTCAGCAACCTAGGGGGCGGAAATGCGCGGGTCTGGGATCAAGGGAGGGGTGCGCCCACCTGCAGAGAAGCTGTCCTCGTGGTCTGAGCTGTTGTGGCTGCAGTCGCTGCCCCTCTCCGGCGAGCTGTGACTGGGAGAGTCCTTCTCCGGCACCCACAGGAACCTCTTGCGGCGCCACGGCGGGACATGCTCGCGGGCTCCACGCCTTGGGGGCTCGTCTGTGGGCAAGGTTGGTCCCCGACTGTCCTTAGCCTCCACCTCCAGGTGCTCCAAGTCGCGGCTCCCGCGCTGCTGCCGCCGGCCCCCGGGGATCAGGTGCATCCAACGGTAGGGGCTGCACGCCCGCGCCGGCTTCTCAGCCTCATCACGGGTTCCAAACCGGCAGGGGGCCACAAGCAAGTGGCCGAGGACGAATTTCTCGTTCAAATCCACCATCTCGAAGTCGTGGTCACTGCTGTCGCCCCCGTCTTCTGCGCCCGAGGCGTCTGGCTCGCCCTCCTCTGAGCTCCGCCCCGCACGGGTCCCTGAGGACTGCTCCTCTCCCGGGGCATTGGGAACCCTGCCATCGTGGCTGGGGGACGCGCAGCCCTCTCGGGGCCTGAAGAGGAGGCGAGGCTGCAGGAACTGCTGGTGGATGGCTGCGGTCAAGCTGCGCACTGCACCCCCTTCCCCCGCCGCCCCAGGCCAGACTGGAAAGTCTAGGCACACTCGGGGGAGCCTCGGCCTCGGCCACCACCTCTGGGTCCCGGGGCACGGGTCCCGAGGGGTCTCTGTCGCCCGCGGTACCCTCCTCCACGCGCGATGGTGGCGCCTGCTCTGGCCCTACGGGCTCCGACTTCGCCCTCCCGCGCTGCCCCCGTCTCCGTACGCCGGGCGCCCGCGGCCGAGGTCTGGCTTCTCCCCGGCGAGGGCCGCCTGCAGGTATGAGACTTTGAACTTCTCCTCCGCCAACACCTGTTGCAGCCGTTTCAGGTTGAGTTTGCAGCGCTCCAGCTCCCGCTCCATGTCCAGGACCGAGTCCAACCTCATGACCGGCGCCTCCTCCCCAGGGAACTCGGCCTGCCAGTGGCGCTCAAACTCCTGCGGGTCCCACATGCTGGGCGCCCCGTCGGGCCTCCCCGGCCCAGCTCCCGCACGCCGCCGCCGCCGGCTGAGGTCGCGCCGGCTCTCTCCGGGAAGCCCGTGCTGGCGCAATCGCCTGCCCCTCACTTCAGCCACGGAGGAGAAAAAGAGAAAAAATAAAGTTTTTCCCCTTCCGCCCTCGTGCCTTTTTTCTTCTGGGTTTCGCCTCCCTGACGTAAGCGGCTCACCGCAGGAGGCGCGGGGGGCTGGGGGGCG
>NW_006204759.1:66100-89595 GCF_000334495.1 Tupaia belangeri chinensis | reverse complement strand
GATCTGGCCCGGAGGATGGGTCTGGGCTTCGTCCTCCCCTCCACATCTGGCTGCACTGCGTTTCCCCCTTCCTCTTTGCAGGGTTCTGCAGAGGTCTCATTGCCCGTCTCGAAAGGCCTGGATAGATTGTCTTAATGCTTGCGGGAGGAAGGGCCCCATCGGTAACTGACGTTTTAGACACTGAGACCCGAAGAGGTTAAGAGACTTGCCAGCTGGAAATTCTTCCTTCCCACAGTGCCCTTTGGGTACTGGAGCTTAACTCAGCGACCTTCTTTCCACCCCCTGCCACTCTTCTTGTGGGAATCATTGGCACAAGCTACCCTGCTCTCACTTTTTATTCCTCCAAGGCTACAAGGAAGACATTTCTTTTTCTTTTATTTTATTTTTTTTCTTTCTTTTTTTGAGAGGTTTTTGTTATAAGGGCGCATGCGCTCACCAGAAGGACAAAGATAGGGACAGAAAGCATTAAATCACTCCCCAGGAGGGATGGCCACACCGCAATCCCTTCTCCTCTTGGGATCCTGGGCACACACGCACACGCGCCCGCCGGCGTTTGAGTTCAAGCCACCGGGTCCGGAGTTCAGCGATATAGCCATTATGCTAACTGCTGGTCCCAAGGAAGACATTACTTAACCACAAATGAGCTCGGTTTCGGTTAATGTTACGGTTAGGGTCAAGATTAGAGTTAGGTTTAGTGGTTATGGCTAGGGTTAGGGTTCGGGTTCTGGTTACAAGAGGGTGAGTTTTAGGGTTAAATTTAGGTTTAGGGTGAGGGGTGAGGGTGAGGGTTAAGGTTAGAGTCTGGGCTAGGCTTAAGTTTGGGTGAAGGGTCAAGGTTAGGTTTAGGGGTCAGGGTTAGGGTTAGATTGAGGGTTGGGTTAAGGGTGAGTGTTAGGGTCAGGGTTGGGGTTTGGGTTATGGTTTGGGTTAGGATTATTGTCAGGGTTAGGGGTTAGGTTTAGGGTTGGGGTTACGGTTAGGGTTACTGTAGGGTGAATATTAGGGTTAGATTTAGGGTCATGGTTAGGATTAGGGGTGAGGATTAGGGTTAGTTTTCAGATTAGGTTGATGATTTCGGTTAGCATTATGGCTAGGGTTAGGTGTTAGGGTTCCGGTTAGGGTTAGATTTAGGTTTAGGATTAAGGTCAGGGGTGAGGATTAGCGTTAGAGTTCGGTTTGGGCTATGATTTCAGTTAGTGTTATGGTAAGGGTCAGGAGTTAGGGTTAGGTTTAGTGATTAGGGTTAGGGTTCAGGTTCTGGTTACAGGAGGGTGAGTGTTAGGGTTAAATTTAGGTTTAGGGCCAAGGGTAGGGGTGGGAGTTAGAGTTAGGGTTCGGGCTAGGCTTAAATTTGGGTGAAAGGTCACGGTAAGGTTTAGGGGTCAGGGTTAGGGTTGGGCGATTGGTCAGTGTTAGGGTTAGGGTTACGATAGGGTTAGGGTTAGATTGAGGGTTAGGGTTAGGGGTGAGTGTTAGGATCAGGGCTGGGGTTTGGTTAGGATTAGGGTTATGGTCAGGGTTATGGGTTAGGGTTATGGTTATGGTAGAGTGAGTGTTATGGTTAGATTTAGGGTCAGGGCTAGGGTTAGGGTGAGGGTTAGGGTTAGTTTTCGGGTTAGGTTGAAGGTTTTGTTTAGCATTAAGGTTAGGGTTAGGCTTAGGCTTACGGTAGGGTTACAGTTAGGGTTAGATTTAGGTTTAGGATTATTGTCAGGGTGAGGATTGGGTTTAGGGTTTGAGTTTGGCTACAGTCTTGGTTAGTGTTACTGTTAGGGTTAGTTTTAGTTGGTAGGGCTAGGGTTAGGATTTGGGTTCTGGTTACAGGATGGTTAGTGTTAGGATTAAATTTAGGTTTAGGGCAAGGGGTAGAAGTGAGGGTTAGGGTTAGGGTCCAGGCTAGGCTTAAGTTTGGGTGAAGAGTCATGGTTAGGTTTAGGGGTCAGGGTTAGGGTTGGGCAATAGGGTTAGGGTTAGGATTATGGTAGGGTTAGGGTTAGGGGTTAGATTTAGGATTAGAGGCTAGGGTTAAGGTTACTGTTAGGGTTACAGTAGGATGAGTGTTATGTTTAGATTTAAGGTAAGAGCTAGGGTTAGGGGTAAGGGTTAGGGTTAGTTTTCAGGTTAAATTGACAGTTTTGGTTAGTGTTACAACTAGGGTTATTTGTTAGGGTATGGTTTTGGCGTTAGGGTTAAGCTTAGGTTTACGGTAGGGTTATGGTTAGGGTTAGATTTACGTTTAGGGGGGCCGCGCGGCCGGCGCGAGGCTGGAGCCCGGCTGAGGGAGCGCGCGGGGGCGCCCTGGGCCTGAGCCAGCCTCCCGCCGCCCGGTCCCCGCCTCCTCGTCTGCCCAGGGTCAGGATCTACGAGGAAGGAGTGGGGAGACGATTCCACGCGGTGGCCTGGGCAGGTGTGGAAGGGAACTGTCTGCTGATCCGCAGATCCCTTTGCGGAGATTTGCCGAGCACCTTGAACTAACTTGTCCAAGATCACAGAGCAGTTCATTCCAGAACTGGAGTTGAAACTTGGGCTTTCTCGAATCCCTTTAAGCCTCCTTCAGTGCTCTAGAGCATAGATCCAGCCAGGGTCTCTGCTGGAGGCTTCCGTGTGACTGAATCAACCATGGCTGCGGGCCCCTAGACCTGGTAGAGGGGCCTGGGCCTAGTGGGCATCGGGAAGGACCCTCCCCTCCATCTCCTCTTTGTGGCTTCAGTTTCCCTAGGAAGGAAAAAGAAATGAACTAGAGAGAGTGATCTGGCCCGGAGGATGGGTCTGGGCTTCGTCCTCCCCTCCACATCTGGCTGCACTGCGTTTCCCCCTTCCTCTTTGCAGGGTTCTGCAGAGGTCTCATTGCCCGTCTCGAAAGGCCTGGATAGATTGTCTTAATGCTTGCGGGAGGAAGGGCCCCATCGGTAACTGACGTTTTAGACACTGAGACCCGAAGAGGTTAAGAGACTTGCCAGCTGGAAATTCTTCCTTCCCACAGTGCCCTTTGGGTACTGGAGCTTAACTCAGCGACCTTCTTTCCACCCCCTGCCACTCTTCTTGTGGGAATCATTGGCACAAGCTACCCTGCTCTCACTTTTTATTCCTCCAAGGCTACAAGGAAGACATTTCTTTTTCTTTTCTTTTATTTTTTTTCTTTCTTTTTTTGAGAGGTTTTTGTTATAAGGGCGCATGCGCTCACCAGAAGGACAAAGATAGGGACAGAAAGCATTAAATCACTCCCCAGGAGGGATGGCCACACCGCAATCCCTTCTCCTCTTGGGATCCTGGGCACACACGCACACGCGCCCGCCGGCGTTTGAGTTCAAGCCACCGGGTCCGGAGTTCAGCGATATAGCCATTATGCTAACTGCTGGTCCCAAGGAAGACATTACTTAACCACAAATGAGCTCGGTTTCGGTTAATGTTACGGTTAGGGTCAAGATTAGAGTTAGGTTTAGTGGTTATGGCTAGGGTTAGGGTTCGGGTTCTGGTTACAAGAGGGTGAGTTTTAGGGTTAAATTTAGGTTTAGGGTGAGGGGTGAGGGTGAGGGTTAAGGTTAGAGTCTGGGCTAGGCTTAAGTTTGGGTGAAGGGTCAAGGTTAGGTTTAGGGGTCAGGGTTAGGGTTAGATTGAGGGTTGGGTTAAGGGTGAGTGTTAGGGTCAGGGTTGGGGTTTGGGTTATGGTTTGAGTTAGGATTATTGTCAGGGTTAGGGGTTAGGTTTAGGGTTGGGGTTACGGTTAGGGTTACTGTAGGGTGAATATTAGGGTTAGATTTAGGGTCATGGTTAGGATTAGGGGTGAGGATTAGGGTTAGTTTTCAGATTAGGTTGATGATTTCGGTTAGCATTATGGCTAGGTTTAGGTGTTAGGGTTCCGGTTAGGGTTAGATTTAGGTTTAGGATTAAGGTCAGGGGTGAGGATTAGCGTTAGAGTTCGGTTTGGGCTATGATTTCAGTTAGTGTTATGGTATTGGGCTACGGTTTCAATTAGTGTTATGGTTAGGGTCAGCAGTTAGGGTTACATTTAGTGATTAGGGCTAGGTTTAGGGTTCAGGTTCTAGTTACAGGAGGGTGAGTGTTAGGGTTAAATTTAGGTTTAGGGCAAGGGGTAGGGGTGAGGGTTGGGATTAGGGTTAGGGTCCAGGCTAGGCTTAAGTTTGGGTGAAGGGTCATGGTTGGGTTAGGGCTAAGGGTTAGGGTTGGGCAATAGGGTCAGGGTTACAGTAGGATTAGGGTTAGGGTTAGATTGAGGGTTAGGGTTGGGGTGAGAGTTAGGGTCAGCATTGGGGTTTGGGTTATGGTTTGGGTTAGGGTTATATTCAGGGTTAGGGTTTAGGGTTAGGCGCTAGGGTTAGGGTTATGGTTAGGGTTACTGTAACCAGAACCCAAACCCAAACCCTAGCCATAACGACTAAACTTAACCCTAACTCCTGGCCCTAACCATAACACTAACCGAAACCGTATCCCAATCCAAACTCTAATCCTCACCCCTGACCCTAATCTTAAACCTAAATCAAACACTAACTGTAACCAAACGAAAGTCTAAGCCAAACTCTAAACCTAACACCGAAACCGAACCTTAACACCTAACCCTAACCGTAATGCTAACCAAAACCGTCAACCTAACCCAAAAACTAACCCTAACCTTAGCCCTGAGTCTAAATCTAACCATAACACTCACCCTACCATAACCCTAACCGTAACCTTAACCCTAGCCCCTAACCCTAAACCTAACCCCTAACCCTGACCATAACCCTAACCCAAACTATTACCCAAGCCCCAACCCTGACCCTAACACTCACCCCTAACCCTAACCCTCAATCTAACCCTAATCCTATCCCTACCGTGGCCCTAAACCTGACCTTATCACCCAACCCTAACCCTGACCCCTAAACCTAACCATGACTCTTCACGCAAACTTAAGCCTAGCCTGGACCCTAACCCTAACTCTCACCCTTACCCCTCACCCTAAACCCAAATTTAACCCTAAAACTCACCCTTCTGTAACCAGAACCTGAATCCTCACCTTAGCCCTAATCACTAAACCTAACCCTAACTCCTGACCCTAACCGGAACACTAACCGAAACTGTAGCCCAAACCCGAACCCTAAGGCTAATCCTCACCCCTGATCCTAATCCTAAACCTAAATCTAGCCCTTACCATAACTCTACTGTAAGCCTAAGCCTAAGCCTAAGCCTAACCCTAACGCCGAAACCGAACCTTTACACCTAACCCTAACTATAACACTAACCCAAACCGTCAACCTAACCCGAAAACTAACCCTAAACCACACCTCTAACCCTAGTCTGGACTCTAAATCTAACCATAACATTCACCCTACCATAACCCTAACCCTAACCCTAACCCCTAACCTTAAACCTATCCCGTAACCCTGACCATAACCCTAACCCAAACTATAACCCAAACCCTAACCCTGACCCTAGCAATCACCCCTAACCCTAACCCTCAATCTATCCCTAATTCTAACCCTACTGTAACCCTAACCCTAACCCTGACTTCTAAACTTAACCGTAACCCTTCACCCAAACTTAAGCCTAGCCCAGACCCTAAACCTAACACTAATCCTCACCTCTACCCATCGCCCTAAACCTAAATTTAATCCTAACACTAACCCTCCTATAACCTTAATCCGAACCCTAACCCGAGATCTAACCACTAAACCTAACCCTAACTCCTGACCCTAACCAGAACACTAACCGAAACCGTAGCCCAAACCCGAACCCTAAGCCTAATCCTCACCTCTGACCCTAATCCTAAACCTAAATCTAACCCTAACCATAACCCTACCGTAAGCCTAACCCTAACCGTAACACCAAAACTGAATCCTAACACCTAACCCTAACTGTAACGCTAACTGAAACAGTCAACCTAACTCAAAAACGAACCCTAACCCTCACCCTTAACCCTAGCCTTTTTAGACATATTTATTCCCCCTATAGCAGTCTGGCATGAAGACAAACACAGTGATGATTCGTGCCAGTAGCATACCAAGCTAAAAAAAAAAAGAAAAGAAAAGAAAAGAAAAGAAAGAAGGAAGACTAGTAAAATGAGTAAACACACACTGGCAAGAAAGGAAATTCCTCCGTGGGAAGCACACCTGCCCCAGTCTGGAGTGATTCACAACGGAAGTGGAGCAGGAAGGCAAGAATTAATTTGTCTGTCAGTCCGTTCATTCACTCCTTTTCAACACTGTGATTTTCATTATTCACGACAGAGTTCATGCCATGCATGTGGATGGAAGTCAGAGAGAACCGTCCTCTCCAGTGCCTGGTCGCACGACAGTCCCCGTCCTCCAGTCCTCCAGCCCTCAGGATCTAGCTCCTTGCACACTGGTCGGGGGATTTCTGGCAGACTGGAGTGGGGATTCCCATGCTGGTCGCCATGATGGATTCGACTTCTCAGGAGCGGTATGTTCCCCTCTGCATGTGGAGCTGGCCTCATTCATTCACTCATTCATTCCTTTCCTTCAACAATGATCAATCAGGTCTATATGACACTCTGCAAGAAGCAGCATGAATACACAGAAAAGACACAATCCTTGAGCTTAAGAAGAAACAAAAAAGTGTCGCTAATAACTGTAATAAAGTATAACAAAAGCAAACAAAGATGAAGGCCTGTATAAGACTCAGTAATGGACCGGCAAATGTCACGGTGGTTGGTTCTGCAGTTTGAGTCCTGGACTAGTAGCTTGCACCTGTGTGCCCTAAATCCCAAAAGGAGAATGGAAGAGAAAGGATCACAGCGGGACCAGCAGGTGGCGCAGTGATTAAGGTGCAGAACACTCCCACATAGCCAACCACGGTTCAAGTCCCAGACCTGGTGGCTTGCTTTCTCACATTCCCTCTTTCTTTGCGTCTCTCTCTGGCCAAATTAAAGTAAAAAATGAATGAATATTTAAAATAAATAATTCTCTTTATTTTGAAGAGGTTTTTGCTCTAGGGTGCGTGTGCTCACTGGAAATACAGAGAGAGACAGAGAGATAGAAAGCGAGAAATCACCCCCCGGGGGAATGGCCACGTCATAATTCCTTCTCCTCCATTCTCCTCTCGGGATCTTGGACACGCACGCACACACGCCCGGCGTGAGTTTAAGCCACCAGGTCTGGGACTTAAACCGCGGTCAGCTACATGGGAGTCCAGCGACATAGCCATTATGCTAACTGCTGGTCCCTAAAATGAATCATTCTTTTTAAAAAAAGTGTATTAATTTGGGCCAGCAGGTGGCATAGTGGTTAAGACACTGGACTCCCACATGGCCAATGTGGTTTGAGTCTCAGACCTGGTGGCTTGAAATTCATTCTGGGCATGTGTACATGCATGTTCTAGGTCCCAGGAAGATAATAGAGAAGGGATTGTGTAGTGGCCATATCCCCGGGGAGTGATTTCTCACTTTCTCTCTCACTGTCTCTCTGTCTCTGGCAACTGTGCACACCCTATGGCAAAACCCTTTTGTAAAAAGTATGTTGATTTAGTATAGCTCAGTGTGAGTGATGTTTCAGTCTTTCACCTAGTTCCTCAACTTGCTTTCTCTCCCACCTTAGCATCACACAGTACTTCTTTTTAACTTTTGCTATTGGCCACACATGTGTTTACCAGAGACAGAAAAGGAAAGTGAGAAATCACTCCCCGAGGGAATGGCCCTGCCACAATCTCTTCTCCTCCATTCTCCTCTTGGGATTGTGGGCACACATGCTCACATGCCTAGCATGCTTTTTCAAGCCACCAAGCAGGACTTGAACTGTGGTCAGCCATGTGGGATCCGGTGCCTTTAACTCCATGCCACCTGCTGGCCCCAGCTCCATACAGTACTTTGAAACCCCAGAGGCCTCCATGAATTCCTTTGTCCACTGAGATCTCTCAAGGCCTGCAGCCAGGCAGTGCCAGGGTATTCCATCAAATGGAGCCCACAAGCATCTTGGCCTCTGTCAGGATTTCAGAATGGGAGGGAAAAACAGCACAGCCGTGATGGATGACCCCAGTCAAGAGCATATTGATTGGAAGATGTTTCAATATGTATATTTAAATGCATAAAGAAAAAGAAAACTGTAAGTTACTCTAAGCATCAATTTCTGAGTGTGTAAGTTCCCTGAGAGGATAATTTTGACTCTGTCCTTTAATTAAAGCACTGGTATGATTCCCTTTGGGCCCAAGGAAGTTGTTACCCATACGACTAATTTTTTCCACCAGGACCAATATAGCTAAAAATGCCAGCAAACATCTTCAGCACACAGATCCCGGGAGCAACTTCCATTGTTCTAGCTGGCGGATAGCTCCGTTTTATTGCTTGGCTGTGGGTCATCATGGGGACAGGGAGAGGGCAGCTGACATTTATTGAGTACACACCTCTTGTTGCCTTACACACTTGGTCTCATCTAATTCCTCACAACAACCCTATAAAGAAGGTATTACTGTAGTCACTTCAAAGAGAGGAACAGAAAGCAAAAGGTCAGAGGTCACACAGCTAGTCTGACTTCTAAAGCTCAGCAACTTTGCATGGGTGTGGCCCAGGTGGATCTGTCATTGGTGTTCATTCATTCAATGAATTTTCTTTTTCTTTTTTAAAAAGAATGATCTAGGGATCAGCAGTTAGCGTAATGGCTGTGTCGCTGAACACCTATATAGCCGACCACGGTTCGAGTCCCGGATCCAGTGGCTTAAACTCACACCAGGCACATGTGCGTGTGTGCCCAAGATCCCGAGAGGAGAATGGAGGAGAAGGGATTGCAGCATGGCCCTCCCCACCGGGGGGTGATTTCTCTTTCTGTCTCTCTGTCTCTCTCTGTCTTTCTGGCGACCACACGCACCCTACAGCAAAAACCTCTCCAAAACAAAAAAAGAATGATCTATTTTTTTTAAGAATTATTTATCATTATTATTTTTTTATTTATTCGACCAGAGAGAGAGAAAGGGACCTGGCTGCTTGCTTTCTCACTTTCTCTCTCTCTCTCTCTCTCTGTCCTTCTTCAGTAAAATTAAAAAATAATAATAATAAAGTTAAATAAAATAATTCTAAGAAAAGAAAAGAAAGGGAAAGTGAGAAAGCAAGCCATTGGGTCTATGACTCAAACCATCATCTATGTGGGAGTTCAGTGCCCCAAACATCATGCCACCTGGTGGCCCCATAATTTTATTTCTTTTTCTTTTTTTGAATATTTATTTACTTATTACCATCATATAGTTTTTTAACTTGCTATAGTGCACATGCACTCTCCAGAGAGAGAGAGAAAGTGAGAAAGCGAGGAAGCAAGCAACCAGGTCCAGGACTCAAATCATAGTCAGTCATGTGGGAGTCTAGCGTCTTTAATCACCATACCACTTGCTGGTCCCTATTTCTTCTTATTATTATTTTTAAATTTGCTGTAGGGCACATGCACTCACCAGAGAGAAAGAGAAGGAAATTAAGAAAGCAAGTTGCCTGGTCCAGGACTTGAACTACAATCAGTCAGGTGGGAGTCCAGCACCTTAACCACCACACTATTTGTTGGCCCCATTCTGTAAATATTTACTGAGCACCTACTAAGTGTCAGGGCCTGGCGAGTTGAGTTTAAACTTTGTAGCCTGGATTATCAGACCCTCCACAGTAGATCCTCTGATCCCAGCCTTCTTTTTCTTTTTATTTTTTGAGAGTTTTTTGCTATAGGGCACGTGCACTCACCAGAAAGACAGAAAGAGACAGAGAGACAGAAAGGGAGAAATCACCCCCCAGGGAGAATGGCCACACTGCAATCCCTTCTCCTCCATTCTCCTCTCGGAATCTTGGGCACGCATGCACACACACCTGGCGTGAGTTTAAGCCACCGGGTCCGGGACTCGAACTGTAGTTGACTACATGGGAGTCCAGCGACATAGCCTTTATGCCAAGTGCTGGTCACCCCAGCCTTCTTTTCCAACCGCGTTTTCTTAATTTCTTCTGCTTGGTGGGCCATCTAGCCCTCAGCCTGAGCACCTCTCAGTAGCAGACCCCTTTCTTTCCCATTTGCCTCCCCTTGGCCTGTCTCAGATTTCTGCTGCAGCTGCAGTGGACAGTTCCCATGAGAGTTGGGGGCTCACCTCAAGTACCCTGCCCCATACACTCCACTTTTCCACTTTGGGGCTTTGTTCAAAGTCACAAAACCCCTAAGAACAACCAAGAAGAAGCAGCCTCAAGACTGAGGCTTCCATAACCAGTGGAAATTCACGTTGGTTGATAAGTACATCCAGGGGCTGGCCACAGAGTTGCCTCGTGGTCAAGGGAGCTGGATCCCATATGGCCAACTATGATTTGAATCCCAGCCCTGGCAGCTTGAAAAATGAGCTATGCCATATTCTTTTATTGTTGTTACTGTTTTTAAGAATTATTTTATTCATTTATTTTATTATTTTAAAAATTTCCTATAGGACACATGCGCTCACCAGAGAGAGAGGGGAAATGAGAAAGCAAGCCTCCAGGTACAGGACTTGAACCATGATCAGCCATTTGGGAGTCCAGACCCTCAACCACCATGCCACCTGCTGGTTTGGAAAAACAAGCTATTCCATATACTTGCATGCCCCAAATCCCTACAGGATGAATAAATGGAGGGGAAGGGATTGCAGCATGACCATGCTTCATGGAAGTGGGGTATGCTTTCTTTTTCTCTCTCTCTGTCTCTCTGTGGCGTGTTCTTTGGAGAGAGACAGAGAGACAGAGAGAGGCAGAGTGAGGGAAAGTGAGAAATCACCCATTAGGAGTATGGTCACACCGCAATCCCTTCTCCTCCATTCTCCTCTCAGGACTTCCGCATGCATGCACATGCCCGGCGTGAGTTTCAAGCCACCGGGTCCAGGATTTGAACCATGGTTGACCATGTGGGAGTCCAGTTCTTTAACTACCACACTATCTGCAGTTTCTTCTTGTCTGTCTCTGTCTTCCTCTCTCTTCCTCTCGCTTACTCAGAATGGGAGTGAATTTCCTTAATAAAATACTTACACTAAGGCCTTGACTTAGTCTCTCCCTGCCCGCCCTGACTAAAACTCCCCCAGGTCCCCCTCCCCTGACCCTCTCTGTTACAAACACACAAGCTGTGTCACCATTCCCCAGTTATTCCTTGGTCTTGCACACCCTCCTTCTCCATGCAGCTTCCTCTTCTACCGTTTATCACCTGTCAGAGCCCGACTCACCTGTGACTTTCTGAAACCTTTCCTACCCCAGGTCCAGTGAGGCATGTCTGTCTACAGGGGCGCCAGCCCTGATCATATACACTAGATATAAGCTCCTAAAGTTTCAAGTCCACACACCTCGGGGCCCTGAATCCTCAAGGATCAGACGCTCCTGGGCATTAGGCACCTCTGATTTCTCCACCGCCCCAGTACCACCAGACAGAAAGCGAGAAATCAACCCCTGGAGGAATGGTCACACCACAATCCCTTCTCCTCCATTGTCCTCTTGGGATCTTGGGCATGTACGCACACGCGCCCGGCATGAGTTTTAAGCCATAGGGTCTAGTATTCCAACCACGGTCTACTACATGGGAGTCCAACAATGTAACCATTACGCCACCTGCTGGTCCACAAAATTAAGTAATTCTACATACACACACACACACACACACACACACACACACACGCACGCACAATTGGTCTGCCCCTGAAAGGTGGGACATTTGAAAGAGGAAACTTGTAGGTTATAGATGGGTTTAGAAATTCTTAAGTTAGTAATTGATTAAGGAAAAAACAAACCCACAGATCTTTGTTGCCAAAAGAAATCAGGGAAAAAATGTCTGTGTTTCACTTTAGCAGAGATGAGAAATCACTAAGCCAGGACAGAGCATAGGGTGTAGCCCTCCGTTGCTGACCGGTCTGTCCATGTGTGTAGGAGTGACTTCCCCAGAACTATTGGGAAGAATTTCAGAACAGGAAAAAGTAGTCAGAATTCTGTCCTCACTCTCTCCTGCTCTTGGGCAGTCAATCACCCTGATTCCCAGCCTTAGGCAACCTTAGTTTTCCAGAATTTCTATCACAATAGTTCAGCCTTTTCTAGAATCTTCTATGAATGAATGTAGTCTTTGGTGTCTGGCTGCTTGCTGCAACTTCACGAGGTTTGAGTTTCATTCACCTGTATTTATGTTTCCTTCCTTCTCTTCCCCTCTCCCCAGCCTCTTCTGCCTTCTGGCAGGGTCAGGAGTAGGCATGACAATGTACTTTGTGGGCATTCAACCCTCATGACAATGCTATGACAGAAACATTACTATCTTCATCTGGCAGACAAATTGTTTGATGAGATTAAGAGAGTCGTTAAAGATTGCGTAATTCCTTCCTTCTGATAGCTGAGGAGTATTCTATGATAGGCATATACCACCACTCCCCCCCACTTTTTTTTCTAAAAGACTTTTGCTGTAGGGCTTGTGCATTAGCAGAGAGAAAGACAGGAAAAAGGAAAGTGATAAGTCAGCCTCCCCACTGGGGATGGCCACTATGCAATCTCTTCTCCATTCTTCTATTGGGATTTGGGGCATGTACCCACACACCCGGCCTGGGTCTAGAACTTGAATTTCAGAGTTGGCTATGTGGGATCCAGTGCTTTAGCCACCATGCCATCTGCCAGCACCATATACCCCTGTTAGATCTGGGATACACATGCTCATGTGCTCAGTGTGTTTTTCAAGCCACTGGAGCCCAGATTTGCACCATAATCATCCATGTGGGACCTGGGTCCCTGTGCAAAGATGGGACAATTTGAACATCTTCTTCTTTCTTCTTTTTCTCTCTCTCATTTGTAAATATTTCAGTGTGTATTTCTTTTCTCTCTCTCTTTTACTGAGGTTTTGTTTTGAATTGTTTTTAGTATAATGATACATTCGGGGACTTGAAAACATTTATGCGCTTGTTCCACGGTAGTGATATCCTTACTGATATTCAAACTGCCTCATCTTCGGCCAGTAGGAGCCTCTTCAAGTTTGCTTTGGAGACCACTTTGACATCACTCTCACGGTATCTGGTAGTGTTGCCAGGTTTGACAAGATGCTGCAGGCTTATCGTAGGTACGTACCTTCTGTACCAGATAAAACATCAGCCATTTCTCCAGAGAGTTCTGCTTCTTTTTAGTAGAAAATGGTACTAGGAGAACCCAGTCAAAGTGTTAGAAGTGTTTATTTCTGGGGCAGGTGGGTGGCGTGGTGGTTAAGGGCGCTGGATTCCCACATGGCCTACTGTGGATCGAGTCCTGGACCTGGTGGTTTGCTTTCTCACTTTCCCTCTCTCTCACTCTGTCTCTCTTTGGTCAAATTGAAATAAATAAATAAATAAAGTTAAATAAAGTAATTCTTTTAAAAAATATTTATTTACTTAATTCCATTTGTTATTATTATTTTTTAATTTGACCAGACAGAGAGAGAAAGGGAAAGTGAGAAAGCAAGCTGCCAGGTCTGGGACTCAAACTGAGGGTTGGCCACATGGGAATCCAATGCCCTCAACCACCTGCTGGCCCAACAAAATAATTCTTAAAAAAAAAAAAAAAAGAAATGTTTATTTCTACTGGGCTGGTCATTAGTCTATTCGTTAACTCTTTTGTGTGGACAAAACTAGGGGGCAAATATGTGTGTGTGTGCACGTGTGTGTGTATTTAATATATAATAAACTACATCATGAATTTATAGTGAATTTTCCAATTAGTATGCAAGACAACAAAATTTTTACTTAACCTCAAAGATCTTTCTTTTCCTTTCTCCTTTTTTCTGCCCAGCAGATGGTATGGTGGTTAAGGTGCTGGACTCCCATGTGGCCTATCGTAGTTTGAGTCCCAGACCTGGTGGCTTGCTTTCTTTCTCTATCTGGTCAAACTAAATAATAATAATAATAAGTAAAATTCAATAAATAATTCTCTCTTAAAAAATAAATAAATAAAAAGAGCCCCGATCTCAGTAACACCTCTTTACTACTCACACAGCAGTCTCAGGGGATTTGTCAGGAACTTGCATGTGATCCATGCCGAGGGACCACGACTAACTTCCTGTGTCATTCTAAATTTGGTATATGCACTGCCAAAGTCAGAACACACTTTACAATTGCCTCCATATTCTGAAAGGTGAAAACGTATATCTTGTAGTTTTTTTGGTAATTAATGAGATCCGGATGCATTTTTCTATTATAGGTAAGTCCCTGGCTTAAGCCTCTTTCCCCAAAAGAGGAAAGTATTTGGTATTCTCCAGAACAGCATTGCCCAAACCTCAGTCATCTGTGTAGTACGTTATTTTTCCCAATCCACAAATCACCCCTGCTATTTTTTACTGAATATATATATATTTTATTTACTGAGCTTCCTCCCAAGGAGTCACATACAAACAACAAACATTAATAGATTTGATACCTACCTATATATTTCCTTAGTGCCCATTAATGTAAATGCATTACTCCTAAAATTAAAAAGTGGAGGGGCCAGCAGGTGGCAGGGTGGTTAAGGCGCTGGACTCCCACATGCCTAATCATGGTTCGAATCAGACCTGGTGGCTTGCTTTCTCTCTTTCTCTCTGTCCCTGGCTCTCTCTGGTGAGTGCAGGTGATCTGTAGCAAATTTGAAAAAAAAGAAAGAAAGAAACAGAGAGAGAGAGAAAGAAAAAAAGAAAAAGAAAGAAAGGAAGAAAGATTTTTGAAAGAATGATAAATAAAGCTAAATAAATAATTCCTAAAAAAAAAATAATAACAATGGAGGGCCAGGTGGTGACTCGGTGGTAACCCAACTAGACGCACATGAGAAAGGTCCTGAGTTTGTGCCCTGGGACCTCCCTGTGCACTCTGGGCATGCATACATGTGCCTAGAAGCTGGGCCAGCCGAGGCTGAGGGTGGACTGTGGTGTGGAGACCCTGTGGGAATACCTTTCTCTTTCTCCCTCTCTTCTGTCACTCTCTCATGGACAAAAGTAAAATAAATACACTTTTCTTTTTAAAGTGGGTACCTCCTGGGACCAGCAAT
This sequence comes from Tupaia belangeri chinensis, assembly GCF_000334495.1. Lineage (NCBI taxonomy): Eukaryota > Metazoa > Chordata > Mammalia > Scandentia > Tupaiidae > Tupaia > Tupaia belangeri. The sequence goes on along the minus strand of NW_006204759.1, from coordinate 74,663 downwards.
TGGCATAATGGCTATGTCGCTGGACTCTCATGTAGTCAACTGCGATTCAAGTCCTGGATCTGGTGGTTTAAACTCACGCCAGACGTGTGTGCGTGCGTGCGTTCCCAAGATCCCGAGAGGAGAATGGAGGAGAAGGGATTGCGGTGTGGCCATCCCTCCTAGGGGGTGATTTCTCGCTTTCTGTCTCTCTGTCTCTCTCTGTCTTTCTGGCAAGCGCACATGCCCTATAGCAAAAACCTCTCCAAAAATAAATAAATAAATAAAGTGGGTACCTCCTGAAATCACCTCACCCTGAAATCACGTTCCGCCTGCTTACAGTGTGAGCACCACGCTCCAGGAGTCTGAGCCTCACAGGCTTTGGCATCCTGTGGCCAAAACAAAGTGAGAGTTGTCAGCCATCACTCCGTCGGTATTTTCAGTAAGAAAGACTGTTCTGAAGAAAGCCAAGCCAAATACCCCCTCACAGGGTGCAAGAGGGAGCTGCACCGGGAGCGCTCATACCATTCAGGAAAAACAAAACAAAACAAAACAAAACAAAAAAACTAAAGGAAAATGAAAGAGAAGAAGAAGTGAGAACTCAGCCCCCTTATATCCATTTTCTCTCCTCAGGGTTCCCACATCAGGGCTGGCAGCGGGTGGTCCCAGTCCACACCAGCAAGCTTCTCCGTGGTTGACAGGGAACTCCCGCCCAGGGAGCTAACCACCCCTAAGCACAGGAAGCACAAAGGTAGCTGAAGAATTTAAGCACCCGTGAGACTGGCAGGTGGCATGGTGGCTGAGGTGCTGGACTCCCACATAGCCAACCATAGTTCAAGTCCTAGACCTGGTGGCTTGCTTTCTAACTCTTCCTTTCTGTCTATCTCTCTGGTCAAAATTTAATGATAATAAATAAAATTAAAAAAATAAATCTTAACAATGAAAAAAAGAGTTTACGCACGCTACATAGCTCCTGGTAGAGCAGAGGGTAGGGTCCTGTAGGTGGTGCGATCTTCACAAGAAGACAGGACCCGCCATCAGGTAGGCTTGGACAGCCCTGGGCAGGGGTAGAGCTCAGCTGGAAGGGGTATTCTTTTTAGAGAGAGACAGGGAAAGTGAGAAATCCCCTCTACCCCCACGGGGATGGCCATGCTGCAATCCGTTCTCTAAAAATTTTGGGCATGCATACACATGGGTCTAGTATGTTTTTCAAGTTGCAGGATCTGAGACTTGAAGGGCAGTCAGCCATGTGGGATCTAGCCACTTTACCCTCCATGCCATCTGCTGGCACTGACAATCTCTCTCATGGTTGCAAAATGGCTGCCAAGAACTCCTGAGGCTCCATCCTTCCTTATCCCCATACTTCTACAAAGAAGAGGTTTGTTTGTTTTTCTTTATTAAAAACCCTAACAAACATTTTCTCGCTTGTTGGCTTGGGTTAAAATCCACTTTAAGCCAATTGCTGCAGCCAGGGATTGGGACACTGCCTTAAGCCAATGAGGATCCATCCCTGGAACTGGGGGCAGAGTTCATGGTAAAATCTAGAACACATGGGCCCTCAGACAGCAAAGCGGTTACAGTTGCTGGACTCCCATATGGTTGATGGGGGTTTGAGTCCCTGACCTGGTGGCTTGAAAATCACCCTGGGCACATGTGATCCAGAGAGGGGAATGGAGGAAAAGAGACTGTGGCTTGGCCAACCCCCTGGGGGTGATTTCTCACTTCCCCTCTCACAGTCTCCGTGCCCCCTCTCCCCTCTAAGGGCATGTGCCCTAAGGCAAAAACCTCAAAAAAAAAAAATCGAAACCACGTGACTGAGACCAGGGCAGGGTCATTTCCCTATGGCAAGAGAAGGACTGACAAACAAAAACACAGTATCTACTCTGGGTTGAACTGAGGGTTTTCAAAAGTCCTCCATTCCTGAGAGCTCAGGTTCCCTTCCGCTCCTTTCCCACTAGGCTGAGGAGGCTACTTCTGCATACACTGTCCCTCCATTGTCTTCTTGGAGCCGGCACGAGCCCCATCCTGCCATTTTATGGAAGGTTTTTTCCACAGAGCGTGTGTGCTCACCAGAGAGAGACAAAGAAAGAAAGAGACAGTGAGAAATCACCCCCACCCCCACCCCCGGGGGATGGCCACCGAGGCAACGCCCTCTCCTCCATTCTCCTCCTGGGATTTTGGCCAGGCATGCACGGGCGGGCTGGTGTGATTTTCAAGCTGCCAGGTCTGGAACTTGAACCATGATCGGCCGTGTGAAAGTTCAGTGCCTTAACCAGTACGCCACCGGCTGGCCCTCCCACTCTGACATTTGCCTGGCCTACAAGTCATGTGCAAGCTGCACCCATGCGACCGTGGGGCAGCTGTTCCTAACGGTACCTCCTGCCAGCCGGATGTGCGTCTGAGAATGAGAGTGTTCAAGTGCCCCACTGTACTTAGGTTCTGAGATGTTTTGCACAGAGAAAGCGGCCTTGGAAACAGCCACTTCCCTGCTGGCGAAGTGAGCACAAACCGGTGCCAGGAAGGTGAGCAGAGCGCTTCTTTACTACTTCGGCGATGTCCTGGCTCAGTTTTACCGCTCCTCAGCGTGCCCCACTCCGAAGCCGTCACTGAGGTCAGCTGGCAATCAGTAAAGGACTGAGCTTGCAGCCTTTTTCAAAGTTCTCGTTAGCAAACGGGTGGGTGTATCATGTCACCACAGGCCGCCTTCACTGAGAGCAAAAAACCAAAACCAAAAGCAAATCAAAAAGCGATGTGATATTAAGAGACAGGACTCTGGTTGCAATTTACCTAGGAGCAGGTGGAAGTTGCAGGCCCGTCTGTCCTTCCTGTGTGGGCGTGGGAACAGAGAAGTGCTAGGTGTCCTTTGAAACCCTTTAGGCCCTAGGAAGAAGACAGATGTGAGGTACGCACACAAAAATACAAGTGTGGATCATTCGTGGAAGCAAAGGGGAGGGATTAAAGCCCATGGCCATTTGGTGGCCAGCCTCCCATTTCTATTTTACCATTCTTTTTTTTGAGAGATTTTTGCTATGGGGTGCATGCACTTGCCAGAGAGACAAAGATATATATATAGAGAGAGAGAGAGAAAGCAAGAAATCATCCCCCAGGGGGATGGTCACATTGCAATTCCTTCTCCTCCATTCTTTTCCTGGGATCTTGGTTACCACACACACACACACACACACACACACACACACACACACACCTGGTATGAGTTTCAAGCCTCTGAGTCCAGGACTTGAACCCTAGTCAGCCATGTGGGAGTCCAGCACCTTGATCGTTACGCCACCTGCTGGCCCCTATTTCACCATTCTTGTTGAAACACATTTATGTCCAAGGTGCTTTACAATCTTACATGGTTTAATTGTTTGTATTTTAATTTTACCCAATTTTTCTTGCAGTCAAAATTCTTAACATCTAGTCTTTCATCTCTGAGGTCAGCTCCATTGGTTAAAAGCCAAAATTAGGGCAATTCCACTCCCAGGAGTACAGACCCTGGAGAACTGAAAGCAGGACTCAGTTGGGTACTTGTGTACCAATGTTCACAGCGGCATTTGTCACAAGAGCCAGAAAGCAGAAACACCCGTGTCCATCAACAGTGGAATGGGCAAGTAAGGGAGGTCTACATCACAGTATTATTCAGCCTTAAACTAGAGTAGGTTCTGATACATACCATAGCATGGAGGAATTGTCAAAATATTACGCTGAGGGACCAGCAGGTGGCGTGGTGATTGAGGCTCTGGACTCCAACATGGCCAACTGTGGTGTGAGTCCCAGACCTGGTGGCTTGCTTTCTCACTTTCCCTCTCTCTCTGTGTCTCTTTCAGGTGAGTGCAAGTGCCCTATAGCAAGCGTAAAAATAATAACAACAATAATAATGTTATTTACTATTTAATAATAAAATCATTTTATTTATTATTAAATAACAAAATTATAAAAGAATATGATTTTATTTATTAATAAATAATAAAGCACCCACATTTGGTGATTTCTCTTTCTCTCTCTCTCTCTCTCTCTCTCTTTTTCTCTCCCCAGTGGGCACATGTGCCTTCTGGCAATTAAAAAACGATCTAAGTGGGACCAGCAGTTAGCATAATGACTATGTCTCTGGACTCCCATGTAGTCGACCACGGTTCAAGTCTTGGACCCGGTGGCTTAAACTTACATCAGGCTCATGTGAGTGCCCAAGATCCCAAGAGGAGAATGGAGGAGAAGGGATTGCGGCATGGCCATCCCCCCTGGGGGGTGATTTCTTGCTTTCTATCTCTCTGTCTCTCTGTCTGTCTGGAGAGCGTACACGCCCTATAGCAAAAACCTCTCCCAAAAAAAACAACAATCTAAGCAGGGGACAATTAGATTATTCTGTCTCATAAACCATCTCAGCCCCTCCCAAGCCCAGCTAGTGATTCAAAAATCGATGCCTTTGGCCAGGAGAGCGTGTGCTTCAGAACAACCTCTTCCAGTTGCTGGGATCTAGGGTCCATCTGCTGCTCTAAAAGCAAGTTAGGAGAGCTGTCTGTAGGAAGCCAGACCCCACATGACCCAACGCAGTCCCAGTCCCAGTCCCAGTGGCTTGGAGGAAAAAAAAAAAAACACACTGGGTGCACGTGTGTGTATGTCTGACGGGATGGAGAAATGGAGGAAAAAAGATTGTGGCATGATCAGGACCCACCGTGGGGGGCAGGCTCCCTCCTCCTTGTGTACATAGCCTCTGGCAATGATTAATCCTTGGTAACTAATATTGTCTCGTTCCTTTTGTACCTGATTAGCTTTGATTTTATGCCAGATATTGTTTCTTTCCTTTTTTTTAAGAGAGACTTTTGCTATAGGGTGTGTGTGCTCTCCAGAGAAAGAGAGAGAGAGACAGAAAGTGAGAACTCACCCCCAGGGAGGATGGCCACACTGCAATCTCTTCTCTCAGGATTTTGGGCACACACGCACACGCGCCCAGTGTGTTTTAAGCTGCCAGGTCCAGGATGCAAACCGCAGTCGATTACGTGGGAGTCCAGCAGAGTAACCATTATGCCATCTTCTAGTCCCCCGCCAGATAGTGTTTCTAAAAAATTATTAGAACTAATTTGAGGCCCAGAATGATATAATCCTCCAGAGAGGATTTTTTTGGCCTCTTTCAGGTATCTTAGACTTCCTAACACTGAGTTCAAGTCCTGAGAGTATCTGAGCCACCTACGTGTGGCCAGAAGCCAGACGCAGTGAGAGAGAAGACTAGTTTACTTCAGCACTGCCTGGACTCTCTCCCCTCAGAACCCCTGCCTAAAGCTGTGGTTGGTGTGGTTTACCAGAATTCCGGTCTTTGTTAGATTCCAACTTTGTCCCCCATCCCCATGGGATCACCAAAAGTACATCCCAGACTCTCACCGAATAATCGTGGAAAAGGCCAACCTTGTAGTGCAGTGATTTAGCGCTGTGCATGCCCAACTATGGTTCGAATCCCAACTCTAGTGGCTTGAAAACACCAGGAATGGGGCCTGTAGGTGGCATGGTGGTTAAGGCACTGGACTATCACATAGTCAACTATGGTTCAAGTCCTGACCCTGGCAGCTCCCTGTCTCACTCCACTCCCCTGGCCCCCTTGGTAAGCACACAAGTTCTGTGATAAAACTACAAAATAATAATGATTAAAAAATAAAACATATTTGGAACTAGCAGGTGGCATGGTGGTTAAGGTGCTGGATATTCCCACATAGCTGACCATGGTTTGAGTCCCAGACCTGGTGACTTACTTTCTCTGTGTGTCTCTCTCTGGTTAAATTAAAATGAATGAATGAATAAATAAAATTAAATAAATTATTCTTTAAAAAAACACATACATTTGTGGGAATTAAAAAAGACTAAAAAAATTGGAGGAATAAAAAAAAAGATAAAATAATAGTAATGATAAATAAAATTAAGTAGGGGCCAGGAGGTGGTATGGTGGTTAAGGGAGCTGGACTCCCACATGGCCAACTGCAGTTCAAGTCCTGGACCTGGCAGCTTGATTTCTCAATTTCCTCTTTTCACTCTCTCACATAAAGGGAAAAAAAAAAAGAAAGAAAGAAAAACACTAGGAGTGTACATGTGTGCACTTAGGCCAAAAATCCTAAAAGGAAGGAGAAATGGAAGAAAAAGGATTCCAGCATGAGTGCGTACCTCATTGGGAAGTACTCGCGCTCTCTCTCTCACATACATAAGTGCATGTGCTGTTTGGCAATTTTAAAAGTGTGGGAAAAAGCTTGCCCGGCTTGCTCAGTCGGTAGAGCATGAGACTCTTAAAAGTGTGAGAAAAAAAAGTTGCTAAGTATTTGGCTCACTAATATGCAACTCCAAAACTTTTTCCAGATTTCATCCGGTAATTGATTCCTACCTTATTAAATATTTGATGATTTTTTTCTTTTTTCTTTCTTTCTTTATTTTGAGAGATTTTTTTGCTCCAGTGTGTGTGCGCTCACCAGAGAGACAGATAATGATAAATACCCCCTGGGGGCAGGGGATGGCCATGCTGCAATCCCCTTTCCTCCATTCTCCTCTCAGGACTTTGGGCACACGTGCACATGTGCCTGGTGTGAGTTTTAAACCACTGGATCTGGGACTCGAACCAAGTCAACTACACAGGAGTCCATTACGCCATCTGCTAGCCCCAATATTTGATGTTTTAAAAAATGTCTTTGTTATATTTTCCTAACTTTTTTTTTTTTTTAAATTTTCTATGGAGTGGGTGTGCTCGCTGGAGAGAGAGAGAGAGAGAGGGAAAGTGAGAAATCACCTCCCCACCAGAGGCAATGCCTACCCCACAGTCCCTTCTCCTCTATTCTCCTCTCCGGATGTTGGGGCATGCATGCACATGCAGCCCCATGTAATTTACAAGATGCCGGGTTGGGGACTTGAACCATGCTATTGGCCATATGGTATCCAGAGCCTTAACCTCCATGCCACCTGCTGGCCCGAACAGCCCTGGTTTTATGTTCTGTTTAAAGGTTTGGTAGAATCCTGTAGTTAAGGTTAGGGGTGGTGTGGTGGTTAAGACGGTTGAATCCCATATGGCCAACTGCCTAATTCAAGTACTGGACCAAGAGGTTTGAAAAACACATCAGGTGGGTGTGCTTGGGTGCCCAAAATCCATGGAGGGAGAAACGGAGGAGGATGGATTACAGGATGACCGACTGCCATTGGTGGTGCTTTTTCACATCCCTCTCTGTCTCTAGTGAATGGGTGCATCCTCTGGCAAATTACAAAAAAGGAAAGAAAGAACGCAGTTAAACCATCTATCCCTGTGTTTTCTAATTGTGTTCACTGGGACCCTTGCTGGGGGCTATGGAAGGGGGAAGTGTAATCTAAATGACAGACAATATTTGATTCACACCAGTGCACACAGCTGTGACTTGGAGCATTTGTGATTAAAAAGCAGCAACAGAAACAATAACAACACATTGAGTGTGAGTAAATTTCCAATACCATGAAATAATAACAATTACATTTTTTGTTGTTGCAAGGGTCAAAAAGGCTTGGAAGCCTTTTATCGGACTTACTTCGCGCTCCAGCCTCTTTCAGGGAGCAACTGCACGCCGAGGCTGCGAAGACATTTATCCTGCTGTCAGAGCCGAGCATGAGCCTGGCTGCTCCAGGCCATGTTGATAACTGGAGCTCTCATCCCGAAAGCTCATCTCTAAAATGTGCCATTTGCCCATCCGGAAACAATTCCTGTTTCTGGGCTTATCTGTGCTGCTCTCCCCCGCAGGGAGGGGGTTTCATCTCTCTGCTCTGTAAGTCAGGGCCGTGTGATTATTAGGCCTGAAGAGGGATGCAGGGTGGGGAGACAGCAACTGATCTACCTTGGTCTCCCCTAACCAGACCCCGGTGGGTTCGAAACTCCGAATAGTCCAGCTTTATGGATGTAGCGTTTTCCTACACAGAATACCTATGAGAAAGTTTACCTGCTAAATTAGGCACAGTAAGAGAATAACAACAATAACTAATATAACATAGAAATGATAACAATATCCTGTGATAACAGGAATTTTTAAATGTTAAAGTGTTTATTCCTGGGATTTTCCACGTAATATTTTCCAGCTGCAGGTGATCATGGGTAACAAACCACTGAACGTGAAACCTAAACAAGGGGCAATTACTGTTCACACGTTTTTGTGGAATCAAAACAAACAAAATCCCAGGACAAGCAGATGGTGTAGTGGTTTCATTGCTGGTCTCCCACGTAGTCCACCTGGGTTCAATTCTCAGACCAGATGGCTTAAAATTCATGCAGGCACTTGTGTGTGCATGCCCAAAATCCCGAGAGGAGAATGGAGGAGAAGGAATCGCGACTGGGCCGCAGCCCCTGGGGTGGGATTTCTTGCTTTCTGTCTATCTGTCTTTCTCTCTGGTGAGTTCATGCACCCTATAGCAAAAATCTCTCTCTAAAAATTTTTTTTAAATAATTATTTAATTTTGGGGGACCAGCAGGTGGCATGGTGGTTAAGGCGCTAGACACTTCCACATGGCCGACTGCAGTTCAAGTCCTAGACACGGTGGTTTGCTTTCTCACTTTCTCTCTCTCTCTCTCTCTGGTCAAATTAAAATAAATGAGTGAATAAAT
>NW_006204759.1:61759-65898 GCF_000334495.1 Tupaia belangeri chinensis | reverse complement strand
TATAGGGCACAAGGGCTCACCAGAGAGAGAGTTGGAGAGGAGAGTGAAGCAAGTCATCAGGTCTGGGACTGAAACCACAGTCGTCCATGTGGGAGTACAGTGCCTCAACCACCATGCCACCTGCTGGCCTCCAAAGTACTGCTTATTAATTAGCTATTCACTTTTCTTTTAATTGCCAGAGGGCACATGCACACACCCACAATGGGGCAGGGTCACACCACAATACTCCTTCCTCCATTTCTCTTTCCCGTCAGTATCCTGAGCACATGTGCACATAAACCTGGCATGTTTTTTAAGCCAGCAAGGCTGAGGCCTAAACTGAAGTCGGCCATGTGGGCTCTGCCTTCCCAGCACAACACTTACTTAACACTTACTTACCGTATGGCCCTTAGCTGTTTTCTCATCTCCCTTCCTCAGAGAAAACTCATTCAGACTCTGATTTCAATCAAACAGCCTTGGGTCAAAAGCAGCCTTTGGTGGGCCAGCAGTTAGCGTAATGGCTATGTCGCTGGACTCCCATGTAGTCAACTGCAGCTCGAATCCCGGTCCTGGAGGCTTAAACTCACGCCGGGCGCGTGTGCGTGCATGTTCAAGATCCTGAGAGGAGAATGGAGGAGAAGGGATTGTGGCGTGGCCATCCCCCCCTGGGGGGTGATTTCTCACTTTCTGTCTCTGTCTCTCTCTGTCTCTGGCGAGCACACACACCCTATAGCAAAAACCTCTCAAAAAAAATAAAGCAGCCTTTGGGGGCCAGCAAGTGACATGGTAGTTAAGGCACTAGATCTCACATGGCCAACATTGAGGTTTGAGCCTCAGACTTGGCAGCTTTAAAATCATGCCAAGTGCATGTGCATGCATGTCCAAAACCTCAAGAAGAGAATGGAGAAGAGATTTTAGCATGGCCATCCCCCAAGGGGTGCTTTCTCACTTTCTCTCCCTGCAGTCCTCATGTAAGAGCACACACTCAGTAGCAAATAATAATAATAAAATTAAAGCATGGGGCCAACAGATGACTACATCACTGAACTCCCACATGGCCAACCGTGGTTCGAGGCCCAGACCCAGTGGTTTGCAAATCACACCAGGTACGTGCATGTGTGTGCCAAGATCCTGGGAGGAGAATGGAGGAGAAGGGATTGCAGCATGGCCAACCCCCTGGAGGATGATTTCTCATTTTCCCTCTCACTGTCTATCTCTCTGGTGAATACATGCACCCTAAGGCAAAGATCTCCTAAAATAGCAGGTGGCATGGTAGTTAAGGTGCTGGACATTCCTATGTGGCTGACCACAGTTTGAGTCCTGGACCTGGTGGCTTGCTTTCTCACTTTCCCTCTCTCTCTCTCTCTGTGTGTTCTGCTCTGGTCATATTAAAATAAATGAATGAATTTTAAAAATTAAAAATAAATTAATTCTTTTTTTTTTTTTTAATCTCCTAAAATAAAAAAATGTTTTTAAAAAGCAACCTTTGCTAGGTGGTCTGGTTTCAAGCAGTATCAAATACAGAGAGTAATTCAGGGGTTCAAAGTAACAGAAGATGACTGAGGCCATCTGAATCAGACCCCATCCCCGTACCCCCTACAGCTCTGGGAAAGAGGGTGGGAGTCACTGACAGGTGATTGAATTTCAGAAGAATATTGTCCGTCCAGTTCCTATGCAAGCCTACCATGTGACAGGTGTGATTTTGCTAAATGAGGTTAGCCGCTCACTAAGGGAAGTTAGAAGCTCCTTCTCCAGACTGCAACCTTTGAAGGCAGGGGTCACATTTTTTCTCTCTGATCCCCAGTTGCCTGGCAGGAGTACGTGCTCAGTACATGACAAAACGAATGAAAGAAAATAGCAGTTCACATGAACGTATTTATTGTGTATCTGTCAGCCACTGTGCCGGCTGCTGCTGACACATGGGAGGAGAGGACACTCTCATCTCTATACTAGTGGGGTTTGTGGTCCAAAGGCCCTAACGTGACAGAGGTTAGAGGAGGGGTGGTGGGTGGGCTCACACCGTCTGGAGAGGCTCCCCAGTCCCCTCCCCAAAGCTGGGGCTTTCAGAGCACAAAGCGGAGGGAGGAGGACATTCATAGCTGTGAGTCTTGGGGGAAGGGGCTCAGATTCGGGGGCTCCTGGTGGCCTCCCTGTGCAGAAGCAGCGGTACTCTGCTTGGGTGTGAAAAGATGAAGAAAACGGGCGGACTTCTTGAAAACCGCTGGCGGCCGGCCCTTCGCGTGCAGATTATAATCTGCTTCCTCGCTGACACCAGAGACGGCGAGCAGGAGCACCCGACTCACGCTCACGGAGGGGGTGTGGTTTCCTGAGCGACCGAGGCCAGAGCATCCAAAGCAGGCAGCGGCGCGCCCCCTGCTGGGCACAACGCCGTTCTGCACCCAGCGGAGCGCCGGTGGGCAGGTGGGAGGAAGCTCAGACCCGGAAACCAAATGTCCAAGGGACAAAATCTACCAAAGCTTCCTTCTCCATCTTCACCTCTTCCAAGAGAATCCGGAAAAAGTGAGGAATAGGGAAGCAGTAAACGAAACTCCATCTGCAGACAGGGTCTTGGTTACCCACCCTGCTGACGGAGTCCCTACCCCCCTGGGTGCTTCCTGTATTGGGCCCATCCTGAAGAAAAGTGCTCGAGCCGCCATAAAACAACTGTTCTGTCTCTTTGCTGCAAATACAGGGGCCGAGGGCGTGCGTAGCTATACCCATAGCGTCACTAGTGAGGGTCTGTATCTAATTTACCCGCATTTCCTTTCACCTCCTCCCTCCATAGCCTGTAATTTGAGGATTTTCTTAAAAGAAAGACTAATGCCCTCAACAAATCTTTTCCAAACAGTGATCATTATAAATCCCAAACGAAAACAGAGGCATGTGTGTCTCTCTCAGGCTTTTCATTTCAATAGATCTGCTAATTAAAAGCTATAATTTAACAAATAATGACCTAACCATCTCGCTTTAAAGTCAGACAAAAACCTACCACTGAAGTGTTGGACTAGACAAAGATAATGAATCTAGGCATAACGTTCGCTCCTGCTGGGCCCAGACTGGCCTGCTTCCAGCCAGAGCCCACAGGCTTTGATTAGCAGCAAGAGTTTTCCAAGCCATTTGGAGCAAACTCACTACAGGGAGGATAAGTGAGCAACTGATGAGGCTAAGTGTTTTTTTGGACCCACTCCTATTGCTGATGGAGCAGGATGGGATATTTATTCCTCCCTTGCCCTCATTCATTGTCACTTGGTCAATTTCATTTTCTCCCCGATCTCCCTTTGGCCCCTGGGGAGAATGTTCTTCCTGAAGTAACACGCAGGGAGGAAGGTGAAGAGGAAAACTGGCAATGAAACCAGATGATGCCCACTGCATCCGGCGCCCTAAGTGGTTAATAAAATAATACATGAGGAGAGCAGGACTGCTTCCCACCTACCACGCCCCCTCCCTTCACTGGGAATTGGGCATCTGTGCCAGGCTAGAAATAACCTCTTGTTCTGGAACCTCCCCCGCAGCCCAAGTTCACGCCAGGCGCCTACGCGTGCCACCCAGCTGCTCTGCAGGAGCTCACCCCATGGCAGGAGGTCTCAAACACCGGCCCCTGCCAGGAGTCCTGTGAGGAAGCATCGCGGAGTACGAAGGGCTCGCCATGGAGCCGAGGCAAGAAGAGCGGGCAGTGGGTGAGACCTCCCAGAGCATGCAGAGCGTGGACGCTAGACCTGTTCGCAGGGTCAGAGATTCCGGGAGGAAGGAGCTTCCAGGGGTGTGTGGGTCACATTCCCACCCCTAGGACCTCGCCCGTGGGTTACATTCCCAGGAACTGCTCCTGCTTTGAAACCACAAATCCCAATGTCCCATCTCTTGAGCACAGTCCCTGTCCTCACCCTCATCTCGTACCTGTACTTACTCTTCAGTCTCCAGGAGACCCACGGTCTGATGAGTTATCATCGTCCGTCATTGTCCTTCTCAGCGCGGCCGTGCAGTGGTAGAGGGGGTGCTTACGTGTCCCGCGCTTTGCTGGGAACTGATTCAATGGATTCTCTCGGCAACCCTAAAGCAATAATAATACATTATTTATTTATCGCTACAGGGCACGTGCGCTCCCCAGAGAGAGAAGGGGAAAGTGAGAATTCACCCCCCAGGGGAGATGGCTACACCACCCG
>NW_006204759.1:58207-61614 GCF_000334495.1 Tupaia belangeri chinensis | reverse complement strand
TGTAGAATCCAGTACCTTACCCTCCACACCACCTGCTGCCCCAATAACAGATTAAAAATATATAAATAAATAAATAAATATATATATAATCTTCTTCCTAATTTCCTTCCAGGCTCTTCCTGACCCCCTGGACTGTACGAGCCCAATAGTTTTGGATGGCAGTTACACCCGGAGTGCTCCTCTGAGGAAAGTGGTTACTTTTGGGGGTGGTCTTGCTTCATCCTGTGTCAGTGACTGGACGGTTCTGGTGCCAAAGCATTGACCTGGGGTGGGGGCCCACGTCCAGAGTAGCTCAGGATAGGCTGGACACAAGAGTGACAATCACTCGTGATGTGGGGCTGTGGGGTGCTCCACATGGGAGGGTGACGCTGTCACCCATTCAGACCCTCTCTGGAGGTCTGAGTAAGGATGCTTGGTGGGGCAATGGAGAGCTACCTCCACAGAGATGGTGGGTGACAGATGATAACAGAAACAAATCCTGCGAAACCGGAGGGGTTTCTGCTGACCTCCAGGTGCCCTACTGAAGACTCTTCCTGTGCCCTCTCCTTGCATCTTCATCAGCCTTACCACATAGGCACCATTTGCACTTCCACTTTAGAGAGGAGAAAACAGCAAGTTAATCAACTTGCCAGGGGTCACACAGCTCTGGTAAGGAGGAGACACAAACCCGGGCCCTAGGAATTGAGAAAGAGTTCTGGGCCAGGTGGTGTCGCAGTGGCAAAATGCCACACTCTGCAAGGCAACCCCACGTGGGAAGGTTTCCAGTTCAAGTTCAGAGACCTCCCTGAGTCTGCTGGGCACACATGCACACATGGACCTGGGACTGGCTGAAAGCTGGGGTGAATTGTGGCATCAAGACACTGGGTTAGACACGGGGACTTGCTGTCTCTCTCCGCTGTCTCTCATGGAAGAAAGAAACTTGAAAATAAACTTTTTTTTTTTTTTTTTTTTTTTTTGCCATAGGGCGCATGGGCATAGGAGAGAGACAGAGACAGTGAGATGGAAAGTGAGAAATCACACCCCAGGGAGGATGGCTATGCCACAATCCCTTCTCTTCCATTCTCCTCTCGGAACTTTGGACATGCACACACATGTGCCCAGTGTGATTTTTAAGCTGCCGCATCCAGGGCTTGAACTATAGTTGGCCGTGTGGGAGTCTAGCACCTTAACCACCACACCATTTGCTGGCCCCAACTGGTTTTATTGTTTCATAATTTTAAAAAATTATGTTTGGGGACCAGCAGATGGCATAGTGGTTATGCTGCTGGACTCCCACGTGATTGAACACAGTTCTACTCCTGACTTGCCAGCTTAAAACTCACGCCAGGTGGGTGTATGTGCCTGCCCAAGATCCCAGACGTAGAAGGGATTGTGGTGTGGCCATCCTCCCGGGGGGTGACTTTTCCCTTACTGCCTCTTCATCTCTCTCTGTGTCTCTGGCAAGTGCACGCAACCTATAGCAAAAGATCTCTCTCTAAAGAACAAAAAAGAAAATTACGTTTGAAAATATGGTAGTCAGATGGCCCAGGTGTTTTCAAAAAGCATAAACAGGGCCAGCTAGGTGGTGTGGTGGTTAAGGTGGCTGGATCTCACATGGCCAACTGTGCAGTTCACGTACCAGATCCTCAGCTTGAAAAATATGCTGGGCACATGTGCATGTGTGCCCAAACCCCAAGAGTGCAGGAGAGTGGAGGGTGGCCCGCCCCCCCCCCCCCGGGGAAGGTACTTTCTTACTTTCTCTCTCTCTCTCTCTGGCAAGCACCCTGTCGCAAACTACCAAAAAATAAAATAAAAAACTATAACAGGTAGTCAGTAAAATGTTATTTCCTGCTTTATTCTTCCATCCTTTTTTTTTTTGGAGAGGTGTTTTTATTTTATTTTTTTTCACTATAAGGCGCGTGCACTCACCAGACAGACAGAGATAGACAGAGAGACAGAAAGCGAGAAATCACCCCCCAGGGGGTATGGTCGCGCCGCAACCCCTTCTCCTCCATTCTCCTCTCAGGATCTTGGGCACGCATGCACAAGCGCCCGGCGTGAGTTTTAAGCCACCAGGTCCGGGACGTGAACCGCAGTCGACTACATGGGAGTCCAGCAACACAGCTATTACGCTAACTGCTGGTTCCCTTCCATCCTTTTTTTTTTTCTTCTTTTGGAGAGGTTTTTGCTATAGGGTGCGTGCGCTCGCCAGACAGAGAGAGACAGAGAGACAGAAAGTGAGAAATCACTCCCCAGGGGGGATGGCCACGCCGCAGTCCCTTCTCCTCCATTCTCCTCTTGGGATCCTGGGCACACACGCACACATGCCCTGCGTGAGTTTAAGCCACCAGGTCCGGGACTTGAACCACGGTCCACTACGTGGGAGTCCAGCGACATAGCCATTATGCTAACTGCTGGTCCCTTCTATCCTTTTAATTCCCACCCCACCCCTGCCTCTGCAAATGCTTACTCATTTCTCATGTGTCCTTCAAGAATTTCTTTGTGTAAATGTAAGTGTATAAAAATATATATTTAAACTGTTTTTCCTACCCTTGTATACAAAAGGCAGCATTCCACATGCCCTTCTGCACCTTGGTGTTTACACTTCATGCCTTGCCTTAGGGAGCCTTCCCTGTGGTTCTTTGTTAGCCCTGCAGGGTTGCACTGGGAGGGTGTGTCAGCCTTATTCAAATAGGCCCTTACTGATAAAGGTCTGGATGGGTTCCAGTCTTTTGCTTTTAAAAACAATACTCTCAGGCCGGCTCAAGATTCAGTGACAATGCACTTTTTGAGAAAAGTTGCATTCTACCTGGTGACTGTGGTTTGAATCCTGCACCCAACCAGCCTGAAACACCCAGGCATACACACCAGTGCCCTAGATCTGAAGGGCTGGATGGGCCCTAGAGGAAGGGGATCATGGCGTGACCAGACCCCGTGGGAGGTTCTCTCTCTCAGGCACACACGTGCTTTGTCATAAATAAAGAAAAAAAATTAGGGACCAGCAGTTAATGTAATAGCTATGTCGCTGGACTCCCATGTAGTCGACCGTGGTTCGAGTCCTGGACCTGGTAGCTTAAAACTCATGCCGGGCGCGTGTGCGTGCGTGCCTGAGATCCCAAGAGGAGAATGGAGAAGGGATTGCGGCGTGGCCATCTCCCCTGGGGGGTGATTTGTCACTTTCTCTCTCTCTGTCTGTCTGTCTGGCGAGTGTGCGCACCCTATAGCAAAAACCTCTCAAAAAAAAACAAACTAAAAAAAAATTAAATTTTAAAAATAAAAACAATGCTTTCATGAATAAACATGAAGGATGTAATTATATACACACACACACATATATACATATATATAAAACTTTGTTTTTCTTTTAAGGTTTTTGCCATATGGCATGTGCACTCAAGAGAGGCAGAGAGAGGGGGCCAGCAGGTGGC
>NW_006204759.1:57911-58152 GCF_000334495.1 Tupaia belangeri chinensis | reverse complement strand
GTACCTGGCGGCTTGCTTTCTCACTTTCCCTCTCTTTCTCTGTGTCTCTGTTTCTCTCTGGTCAAATTAAAATAAATGAATAAATAAACAAATATGAAACAAATCATTATTTTTTAAAAAGATAGAGGCAGAGAGAGAAGAAGTAAGAAAGCATCCCCAGGGGGATTATTACCTGTGAAGGTAATAAATTCCTAAATGTAGAACTGCTGGGTCAGAGGAATTTACATGAGTTATTTCTTTT
>NW_006204759.1:53583-57761 GCF_000334495.1 Tupaia belangeri chinensis | reverse complement strand
ACTCTCCTCTCGGGATCTTGAGCACGCACGCACACGTGCCCGGCGTGAGTTTTAAGCCACCGGGTCCAGGACGCGAACTGCGGTCGACTACATGAGAGTCCATCAACACAGCCATTACGCTAACTGCTGGTCCCAGCATGAGTTATTTTGATAGTTACTGCCAAATTACCCTCCATGAGAGTGTTGTGAATTTTCCCCCCCAGCAGCAGGTGTGCGAGGACCTGGGGGGTGGGGGGGGTGGGTGTGAGTGTGGGGGAGCAATCTCCTTCACCCTCTGCTAGACGGCGTCTTTGAGCAGAATGGCCGGGGACTTCCTCAGTGACTGGGGTGCCAACGAGTCATCGTCCTAGTTGTCCCTGTGTGCCTGAGTCACTGTGTGGCTGCCTGAAAGGGGTCCTGCTGCCTGCTTCCCTGGGGTTGGGCACCTTGTGGGCGGCATCGGCGTCACGTGAGAACGTGGCAGTAACGCAAACCTCCGGCCTCGCCGGGACCCACTAAGCCAGACACTCCGGTCCCAGACGCGTGTTTTAAGTAAGTCCTGGGGATTCTGATACACGCCCGGTTTGACGACCACCGCCCTAGGTCTCTTCCTTGGATCTCGAAAGAACCTCATACCCAGCCAGTACCGAGACCACACTCACCTTTCCAGAGCCTCCGACTCACGTCCACTGGGTTCCGGGAACCTCCTCTCAGGGCTTCCGTCCTACCTCTCCCACCTCTCCGCCTTCCTCTAAGCCTCCTCTTCACCGCACGCTACTTTAACAGCCATAAAGGTCTGTATGAACGCCCCTCTTCCTCCTCTCGGGATTTCTCCTGGGCCAGGTCACCCCCTCAGGTGGATGAGCAGCATCCAGCACCTGCCGATGACACTGCAGTCCACTCCCCACGCTATGCTCTCCCGGCGTCCTGCCTGTCCACCTTGCCTGCTGGCGTACCTCCACCTGGATGTCCCGCAGTCACTGACTCAACTTCTCCAAAGCTCTTTCTCTTGTTCCCAAGACTTACACCACTTCCATGGCTGCCTGCTGCATGCACTTCCTTCCAGCTCAAGCTAGAAACCTTGGTCATCCTAAGGGCCAGCAGGTGGTCTGGTGGTTAAGGGCGCTGGACTCCCACATGGCTGACTGTGGTACGAGTCCCAGACCTGGAGGCTTGTGCTCTCTCTCTCTCTGGTCAAATTAAAATAAATAAGTAAATAAAGTTAAATAAAATAATTATTTTTAAAAAAGAAAGAAACCTTGGTCATTCTAAACCTTTATTTTTCCCCACTCTTTTTCTTAAAGAAAGATTTTTGCTACAGGGTGTGTGTGCTTGCCAGCGAGGTGGAGAGAGAGGGAGAGAGGCATCCCCACAAGACCCGGTCACTCTATACCGCCTGCCCCAGCCCTCCAGCCTGTTGGGTGTCGGCACTCAGGCACATCAGCCCTGCTAGATAGGCTGATTGGGGCAGGATCTGAATCGCAGTGGCCTGTGGGATTACTTCTCTTGAGAAGCACGTGCTGTGGAACCAGCCCAAGACTTGCCCAGAACCTCACTTGTAATTCAGCCCTCCATCACCCATGATCTTTTTTTTTTTTTTTAGGTTTTTGCCATACTGCACACATGCTACCTGAGAGACAGAAACAGTGAGAGGGGAGGTGAGAAATCACCTCCAAAGAACAGTGAGAGGGGAGGTGAGAAATCACCTCCCAAGAACGGTCACATCGCAATCCCTTCTCCATTCTCCTTCTGAGATTTTGGGCACACATGCACACATACCTGGCATGATTTTCAAGCCACCAGATCCAGGACTCAAACCATGGTTGACAATGTGGGAGTCCAGGGCCTTAACCACTATACCCCCTGCTGGCCTACTCATGATCTTTTGTGTGGATGCTCACGGTAGTCTCTGCTGACCCCTTATCTCTAGTCTGCCTGGCCCAGGCTCTTCCACCCTCTCCGTTCAGGAGGCTAGAAGCCTGAAACCAAGGTGGTGACAGACCACGCTTTCTCTGATGGCCCTAGAGGCCTCCGATATGTCTCCCAACGTGGGGTGTTTGTGGCAATCCTTGGGATTCTCATCTTGTAGATGCATCATTCCAGTCACTAGGCTGCTCTCTGTGTGTTCAAATTCTTCTTTTCTATGTAAGGATACCAAGTATGTAGCATTAGGGCCCAGCCTAGGGGCCTCATTTTAACTTGATTACCTCTGCAAAGACCCTATTTTCAGCATGGTGGTTAAGGCAGCAGGATCCTATAGGGCCTGCACTGCAGTTCGAGTCTCAGATCTGGCAGCTTGAAAAACACACTCATTGCTTGTGTGTGCGTGCCCAAAATCGCAAAAGGAAAGAAAAATAGAGGAGGAGGGATTGTGGTATGACCATGCCCCATGGGGGATGCTTCCTCATTTCCCCTCTGCTTCTCTCCCATGAGGGCACGTGTCCTCTGGCAAAAGGAAAAAAAGAAAAGGAAAACAAAACTCATCAAGGTGATCTCAATAAAGCTAGAAAAACTTTCGGGTTGTCAGAAAAGTCATGATACATTTTTGCGTAGAAAAACAAAAATATATCATTATTTTTCTGAAAATCTAATAAAATACAGATAAAAAAAAAAGACTCTACTTCCAAATAAGGGTCCATTTTGAGGTACTAAGGTTAGGACTGCAACCCATCTTTTTGGGGTGGTGGGGGGACACAATTCAACCCCAAAGAGGATGAAAAACGACATCATATTGAAATGATCTACTTTTTATTCTATCGTCTCCCTGTTGAGGTCTTCAAAAACAGGACTAGTGTGTTATTCAACTTCGTATCTCCTGCGTGCAGACTTTTCTCACATGTCCTCTTTTCCTGTTATTAAGACCCAAGGTCCCGCTAAACTCCTGAAATATTCAGATAAGAAGTCATTTTAAATCTGAGGTGTGTCCTGGCGTGTTCAGGGAAACTATGCTCTAAACTCCATTTTCTAGTCCCAAATGTTTCAGACAGGGTAGGGGGACCTCTGTTTTCTCTTTGTCTCTGGCTGTCTGTCTCTCTGTCTCATGCTCTCTCTCTCTAAATTAAAACAAACATTTTTGAGAGTTTTTTTGCTATAGGGCATGTGTGCTCACCAGAAAGAAAGAGAGAGACAGAGAGACAGAAAGTGAGAAATTACC
The DNA here is from genome assembly GCF_000334495.1 of Tupaia belangeri chinensis. Classification (NCBI taxonomy): domain Eukaryota; kingdom Metazoa; phylum Chordata; class Mammalia; order Scandentia; family Tupaiidae; genus Tupaia; species Tupaia belangeri. The sequence goes on along the minus strand of NW_006204759.1, from coordinate 54,628 downwards.
CCCCAGGGAGGATGGCCATGCCGCAATCCCTTCTCCTCTTGGGATCTTGGGCACGCACGCACACGCGCCCAGTGTGAGTTTAAACCATCAGGTCCGAAACTCAAACAGCAGTCGACTACATGGGAGTCCAGCGACATAGCCATTGCACCAACTGCTGGTCCCAAATTTTAAATTTTTAAAAAAAAATTATTTTCAACCACTTCTCCTCACTTTGGGCCTTTGCTTTCACCTGCTAATTTCAGAAGCCATTTTAAAGCTGAGGTGTGTCATGGCGTATTCAACACGTTGCACAGTTTTTCATTTTTTACATGTAAAAAAAAATTGTTTTTTGCTCTTTTTTGGTAGTATTTTTCTAGGTTCTTTTTCCTTTTTGCTTATATTTTTAAATCTTACTTTCCCACTCTTAAGTTTCACTCTCCACACACTGAATGTCTAGACAGGCCTAGGTGCACAGTAGCCAAGCATCTGAATACTTTTAAAGTAATTGAAATCCTCAACGCTTATTGAGCCTCCTGCTTTAATGAAGAAATTTATTTTTATAAATTTGAAGTTCTAATCTTCCTGTGGATACCACATTGTGAAGCACAGTGGAGGAGAAGACTTTATCACAGAATGACCAGAAACAACTGCAGAGGCCCAAGAAACATGAGAAATCAAGAAAATATCTCTCCCCTAAGGGAAAAGAACAATCCCTCATCATCCACAGACAGTACAGTAGAACTCACGGAAATGTCTGACAGAGAATTCAGAATATTCGTAGTGACAAAACTAAATGAGATGCAAGAGCTGAGACATAATGAACTCCAGAAGATGCAGGAGAAAAGACACGAGTTCCAGGAGGTGTGGAAGTTCTTCCATGATCTGAAAGAGGAAATACACACCATAAAAAACAATCAAATAGGGACCAGCAGATGGCGTAACGGCTATGTCACTGGACTCCCACATAGTCGACCACGGTTTGAGTCCCAGACTCGGTGGTGTAAACTCACAGCAGGCATGTGTGTGTGTGCGTGCGTGCCTAAGATCCCGAGAGGAGAATGGAGGA
>NW_006204759.1:36439-53064 GCF_000334495.1 Tupaia belangeri chinensis | reverse complement strand
AAGGGGGGATGGTCACGCCGCAATCCCTTCTCCTCCATTCTCCTCTCAGGATCTTGGGCACGCACGCATACGCGCCCGGCGTGAGTTTTAAGCCACCGGGTCCAGGACGCGAACCGCGGTTGACTACGTGGGAGTCCAGCGACATAGCCATTACGCTAACTGCTGGTTCCCATATTCCATGAAATCTTGAAGAAAACTTTCTGAATCTAAAGAGGCATTCAAATATCCAGACCGAAGAAATACAAAGGACCCCTGATAGAATCAACCCAAGAAGATCTTCTCCAAGGCACACCATAGGGAGACTGGTCAAATCTACAGACAAAGACAAGATAGTAAAATTGGCAAGAGAGAGGTTACTTATCAAGGTTATCCAGTCAGGCTAACCTCAGACCTCTCATCAGAAACAATGCAAGCAGGGAAAGAATGGGAAAATCTATACGCAAAGTGTTAAGTGAAAAAGAGTTTCAATCAAGAATACTAGCCCATAAGATTACCTTTCCTATAGAAAGAAAGGATTTTCAGATAAACAAGACCTGAAATAGCAGAACTACTCTTCAAGAAATTCTGAAAGGAGTGCTCGACCAGGAAAACTAAAGACACATACAGAAATAAGAGAACAAAAGGCAACTAAGAAAATGACCAATTTAAGGCTAGGGACAAGAAATATCCATAATAGGGTCAAATGCTAACTTCCAGGATTTAAACGGAAAGACTGGACCACAGCAACACTGCATATGCAACAGAAGAGAGTTGGAACGTAAGACTGAACTGGCGGAATAGAATTTTATGACTTTTATTTTTTTTTGGAGAGATTTTCGCTATAGGGTGTGTGCGCTCGCCAGACAGGCAGAGAGAGACAGAGAGACAGAAAGCAAGAAATCACCCCCCAGGGGGGATGGTCACGCTGCAATCCCTTCTCCTCCGTTCTCCTCTCGGGATCTTGGACACGCACGCACACGCACCCGGCGTGAGTTTTAAGCCACCAGGTCCAGGACACGAACCGTGGTTGACTACGTGGGAGTCCAGCGACATAGCCATTACGCTAACTGCTGGTTCCCAAGAATTTTATGACTTTTGAGTAAAATATTACTTTTGTCTTTTTTCACTATGCTTTGTTTTCCCGATTTAAACATTTTACTTTCTTCTGAGTTGTTGATAGGTTCAACAATTTGTGAAAATATTTTTTGTTTGTTTGTTTCTTTAAATGGAAACATAAACTTTTCTCCCTTCCTGACCCCTCTGGAATTGGAAATATTTGGGAGTATTCTTATTTTGTGGCAGAAGGGGTATTTGCATAAGTTCAATAATGCTTGTTGCATTGAATCAGAATTGGAAATACTCATTATTGGACAGGGCTTTGACCGGAATGTCAGATCTGAAGATTTATCAGGAAACCATGGAACTAAGGTGGATCTCAAGTAAGCCAACAGAAGCTCTTGGAAAGATGGTCTGGCACCATCCTTCTAGTTCTGCCTGGCAGAGAGAATTACAGAAGATATATGAAATAATCGAGAATTAGAGAAGATATATAAAATAATCTATAACATAAAATAACCTGGACTTTCCCAGCTCAGCATTGTAATCTGCAGAGATTGCAAAAGAGCAACCACACCAGAGGCTTATCTTGAGAAAGACGTTGAAGGAAAAGAAAGAGACTGATCTTTGCTAGCAGATGGCATATTGCAGAATACTTGGGCAGGGCTGAATTGAGAAGGTTTATGTGTGACTTGTGTGCTGGGCATTTGCTTTTCAACAATTTGAGTAGTTGACATGTAAATATTTTCTCAAAAACGTTGCTGTTGTTATAGAGTCACAAACAAAATTATACAAAATTATAAGAAATAGTTTGAATGCTATCTTTGAAATTCAGTATTTTGAAAATTTGAAAGTTGTTTAGTAACTGTCAAGAACCATGGAGTATGAGCAAAACTTTCTTGATATGTAAAGTAAATGTTTGTGAAAAAATATAAAAATAAATAAATAAATGAAAAAAAGAAGAAAAAAAAAAAGATCCAAGGTCCCAGGGCCAGCAGGTGGTGTGGTGGTTAAGGCATTGGACTGCCACATGGCCAACTGCAGTTCAAGTCCCAGACCTGGTGGCTTCCTTTCTTACTTTCTCTCTCTCTCTCTCTCTCATGAGTGCACATGTCCTATTGAAAATTTCAAAATAATAGGGACCAGCAGTTGGCGTAATGGCTGTGTCACTGGACTCCCATATAGCTGACCACAGTTCAAGTCCCAGACCCAGTGGCTTAAACTCATGCTGGGCGCATGTGCGTGCATGCCCAAGATCCCGAGAGGAAAATAGAGAAGGGATTGTGGCGTGGCCATCTCCCCTGGGGGGTGATTTCTTGCTTTCTGTCTCTCTGTCTCTCTCTGTCTTTCTGGCAAGTGCATAGCAAAAAAAAAAAAATCAAGACCGGTAGATAGTGTAATGGTTTCATCGCTGGACTCCTATGTAGTCAACCGCGGTTCAAGTCCCAGACCCGGAGGCTTAAAACTCACACTGGGTGCATGTGCATGTGTGCGTAAAGTCCCAAGAGAAGAAAGAGGAGAAGGGATTGTGACGTAACCATCCCCCCAATCCCTCTCACATTTCAGGTAAGAAGAGAATGGAACCTCCCTTTTTGCCGCTGTGAGCCCTGGAGAGCACAGAGTGCCAGCCTGAGCCCCGGCCAGGTTGACAGGCCCCCTGGAGCTCCACCTTCTGACCACCAGAGGGCGCAGGTACACCACCCAACTTCTCTGCCTTTTCCAGACCTGAAATTTTTCTTACTAAAGCTTTTGATTCTAGGAGTAAATCGTTCTTTGCTGAGTTATCCATGTTTAAAGGACAAAGAACTCTTTAAAATAGGCCAAGGAACTCCTTTCGGGACAAATGATGTATGCTTCTGAGAGCTCATTTCTTTTACTTGCCTTCCTGACACGATCTCTTTGAAGACCCGGCAAAGGGTAGCACTGAGGACCTACTGTGTGGACAGGTGATGTTCCAAGAGCTGTCTCACCTAACCCTCATGACCACTTCTTTTTCTTTCTTCCTTTTTTTTTTCAAGAGAGAGACAGAGAGAAAGTGAGAAATCATCCCCTGGGGGTATGGCCATGCTGCAGTCCCTTCTCCTCCATTCTCCTCCTGGGATTTTGGGCACGCACACGTGCCCAGCATGATTCTCAAGCCACCAGGTCCGGGACTTGAACCATAGTCGGTCATATGTGAGTCCAGCGCCTTAACCACTACACCACCTGCCAGTCCCTGAGCACTTCTGGGATAGTCCTTAGTATCACCCCCATTCCATAGATGAGTAAATGGAGTCTCCGAGAGGTTAAGGAAGTTACCAGATTATACAGAGGGGAAGTATTTAAGTGGGATCTGCCCGGCACCCGGCTAGACAGTTTTCCTACCTGGTTTGAACCGTCAGCAGTCGTTGAATAGGTGTGTACCTGGAACACCAGAGAGGAACGTGCCGAGGAGGGAGCCCCGATTCTGACAGGCGTGGTCAGCAGCCTCAGACCTTGCAACCAGAGCAGGGAGGATAAAATGGAAAGGGGCACTTTACCGGCCCAGTGAGGGTCGCGGATGAGCACAGTTTCAGCAGAGGACGCTGAGGCTAGCGGAACTTACCACAGGAGAGTGGAGGAGCAGAGGTGGGAGAGGCAGTGCGGGGGTTTCTGGAGGGAAGCAGCATCCCTAGAGTTCAGGATGGACACTTGAGCACTTCTGGAGTCTCTGAATACTGCTCAAACGTTCCTCTAGTCCACGTATCCATACAAGGACACGGGCAACTTCTCCTCGCTCCCTCTTGGAAACCAGCAGCCCCACTGGAAGGAAGTCCAGGCTCTCCTGATGCAGAAACCGCCACATGGCGAGGCCTCAGAGGACAAGAAGCCACCTGACAAGGGGCCAGCTGCATAGCTTCGTGGTTAGGGAAGCTGGATCCTGCATGACCAACCATGTGGTTCAAACCCCAGGGGCTTGAGGTGTGTGTGTGTGTGTGTGTGTGTGTGTGTGTGTGCATCCCAGATCCGGACAGGATGGAGAAACAGAGAAGGAATTGCCGTGTGACAACGTTCCACTGCGTGGGGAGGTGCTTTCTCCCTTTCCCTGTCTCTGTCTCTCTCTCTCTGGCAAATGCACACACCCTCTGGGACTTGAGAGAAAGAGAGAGAGATTACATGGCAGGGGAGACTTTCCTGGACACTCCAGCTTCAGACAAGCTCCTGGGTGAAGGAAGACACATGAGCAACCCTCCATGATCCTGTGTGAGGAAGAGCCTGCCAGTCAGCCCTCGGAATCAGGAGCCACTGAGAGGGATCGTCTGCCACGTGTTTATGGGCTGAGAGGAAGGAGCCAAGGGAGAAGGCTGATTCCTAATGATGGAGGAGTTGTCCAGGAGGTTGAGGGCTGAGGCCTGGGTGGAGGGAGGGCCATTTTTCCTCTGCTGCAAGCCTGAAGGAGAGTCCTCTCCAGGGAACAAGCAGGTGGTGTGGTGGGTAAGGTGCTGGACACTCCAACATGGCTGACCACAGTTAGAGTCCTGGACCTGGTGGCTTGCTTTCTCACTTTCTCTCTCTTTCTCTATCTCTCTCTGGTCAAATTAAAATAGAATAAATAAAATTAAAAATAATTATTAAAAAAAAATTTTTTTTTTTAAAAGAAGCCTCTCCAGTCAGCAGGTGGCTTGGTGGTTAAAGTGCTGGATCTCACATGGTTGACTGCGTGGTTTGAATCCCAAACCCAGCAGCCTGAAAATCATGCCAGGTGTGTGTGCATGTGTGCCCCAAATCCCAACAGGACAATGGAGGAGAGCGATGTGGTCTTTTCCCCTCGGAGGGGTACTTTTTCTCTCTTTTGTACTGCCCCTTACTCATACTTATCAATAAATCTGTCAAAAAAATTTAAAACAAAACAAAACAAAAGCCTTCTTGCAAGATGGGAAGAGGAACCGAAACTGGGGACTCCCCTGCCCCCAAGTAACTTCTGGTTTCTTTGTGGTCAAAGAAGGTAAGTCCTTGCTGAGAGTGAGGTGCCAGGAGGACCTGGGGGTGTAGGTGAGCCCCTGAGACACACAGAGTGCCTGGCGGGCTCAGCTGCCCTCCCCAGTAATGGGTGCAGTGAACAGACACCAGGAGTGGGAGATTTGTTTTAATAAAAAAAAAATGTGCTGCAAGAGGATGTTTGTGCTTTCCAGAGAGACAGAGAGAAAGCCCCCTAGAGGGGAGGGCCATACCACAATCCCTTCTCCATTTTTCTCTTGGGATTTTGGGCACGCATGCACGCCTGGCTTGTTGTCAATCCGCCAGGTCCAGGACTCGAACAATGCAGCCGTGGAGGATCTAGGGGCCTTACCCACCATGCCACCAGCTGGCCCAAGTTGATGTATTTCTTTCAGGAGAGTGAGAGACAGAGAAACAGGGAGAGACAGGCAAGCACCCTCAGTGGGGTGTCACACCACGAATCCCCCCAGGAGGGCAGGGCCGGCCATGTTCTGCTCACTGTGGTAGACTACACGGCCGACCATAGAGTAGGGTCTGAGTACTGCTGAATGGATTCGAGGTGGAGGCAGAGACAGACTCCCTGAACTTACCCAGGCTCAGCACCCTAGAATAAGGCCTCTTCCTTTCAACATTCTTGGGGGCTATGGAATTCCACCCCGGGCTCCTCTGACTAGTAAACTATGTGGTCTGCCTAAACAAAAACAAACAAAACCCCAGCCCTGAACCCTGGCAGAAAATATTTGCTCAATAGTTCCTACAAACCAGCGGGCCACAAGTTGTCTACATGTTCATCTTACTGAACTGTCACACCTATCAGGAGGGTCTTATCATCTTAATTTTTCAAATGAAGAAACTGAAGCCCAGAGAAGTTAAGTAACTTGCCTAAAGGTCACCCAGCTGGTTAGAGATGGAGGCAGGTGGAGGAAAGCTGAGCCTGTCTGACTCATCCCTAGGTCTTTTTTTTTTCTTTTCAGTTTTTGGTATAGGGCACCTGCACTCACCTGAGACAGACAGAGAGAGTTAAAGGGGGGGTGGGGAGATGGCCACTTCGTTTTCTCATCTGAAAAACAGGGCGACAGATACGGGAACCCCGCGGGCAGTGAAAACTCAGCGACTCCGGGTTGGCTCAGGTTGTCCTGGCAGGCAGGAGTCCGCTGAGGGCAGCGCCAGGAGCTGGGGGTCAGCGAGCCCCACTTGTGGCAGGATTTCCGCGGGGGACAACCGGTGTCCCCTCCCTGGGGGCGGCGCGCTCCCCGCGCCTCCCGACACCATCCGGCTGCGGCTGCGGGTCTTAGCTCGTAAATCTCCTTCACACAGAGGGCCATAAATCAGTGATTTGCTGCGGGGCGGCTCCGGGCTGCGGCCGGGCGGGGCGGGGCCAGGCCAGGCGGGCTGGGCTGGGCTGGACTGGGGGAGCTCGCAGGGGCCTGAGCAGAGAGGGCGACCCGAGGGGCTCCGGGCCTCGCTGACATGACAGTCTTGACCACAACAAACGACATGTGTTTGCAAGTCACCTGTAAACAATAAGGGCAGCTACAGTTGATTGAGAGACTGCTAGCCACACTGTGCTAACCCCTTCCTTCATTCATTTAGCAAACATTTATTGAATGCCTGTTCGGTGTCAGGAATCTTGCATATATTAACTCCTTCACTTCCCCGAACAGCTCTGAGGTTAGTCTTGAGGGCTTGAGAAATCAAGCAAGAAGCAATTAAGTGACTCGTCAGGGTCCTCTGCCTCGCAGTGTCGCGAGCCATTTCCTGGCCGCCTATCTCCAAAACTTACATTAAAAAAAAATTATTTGACCTTATTATTATTGCTTTTTAATTTGACCAGGGAGAGACAGAGAAAGTGAGAAAGCAAGTCGCCAGGTCCAGGACTTGAACTGTGGTTGCCCATAGTGAGAGTCCAGCACCTTGAACCACCTGCCTGCCAGCCCCCAAAACTTACATTTTTGATTGGATTATCCTGTCTCTTTTCTTACCGCGTGCCTTACTGTCTTCCTGCTCCTCTCATGAGCTGTGTGACCTTGAGTAAATGCCTTGGCATCTCTGAGCCTCAATCGCATCACAAAGAGCCTACCTGCCTGAGTTCTGATAATCAAATTTAGAGGAAGCTGATGAACATGCTTTAGAAAAAAATGGTCAGTAACGTTTTGTATGAAAATGTGTTTGTGAAGGTAGTTTTAGGTACTATATTGGATAAATCCCCAAGTCTCAGGGGCCTAAACATTAAAGTTTATTTCTAGCTCCTGTATTCATGCAATGTGGGTGTTCCTGGTCAGGTTGTTTACCTGGGCAGCTCTCCTCTGGGCATGATAGGGGCCTTGTGGCTTTGCAGTCTTCAGTCTGGAGCTCCCAAGGCTGCCCTAGGGATTCTGAAGCCAGCAGTTAGGAAAAGGAGCGTGGAGGCTGCCCACTGGAAGTTATTACGGGCAGGCCTGGAAGCGACGCCCGTCACTTCCACTCACAGTTCACTGGAGAGCTCAGTCAGCTCCGGAAAGAGAGGGAGATGGGTAACTGTTGTATTCATGACTTCTTGCTGAGTAACAGAGCACCTCAAATCCTACGGTTCAAACAATAAACACGGGCCAGCAGGTGGCATGGTTATTAAGGCACTGAACTCCCACATGACTGACGGTGGTTTGAGCGTCAGACCGGGTGGCTTGCTTTCTCACTTTCTCTCTCTCTCTCTCTCTCTCTCTGGTGAGCATACATGTCCTGTAGCAAATTAAAAAATGATCATAATGATAAATAAAATTTTTAAAATAATTATTAAAGAAACATTTATTAGTTCAGTTTCGGTGTGTCAGGATGTTAGGATCCAGCCTAGCTGGGTGGTTCTCTTCTCCTTTTGTACATGGTGGAATACGCATGTGAGGCCTAGACCAATTTGCAGCTCTTTTGCCACCCTGAGGGAAGCCACTGAGAGAAGGAAACAGCATACAAGAGGTATGAACGGACCACAAAACAGTCATAGGACTAGACAAAGGGATTCTAACATTCCCGTGGAAGTATAATGGGCCAAGAACACCCAAGACAATCTGAAACTAAACGAGGAGACGAAATGATTGCCCGAGATAAGCATTACCCAGAGAAGGTTGGAGGTGGCCTGGCAGAGATGTGGCAGGAGGCTATTCACCAAGCGGAGCTGGGAAAATTGGTGCCTGGGTCCCAATTATAACAATAATGAAAGCAGTACAATAACAACAATAAGGGACCAGCAGTTAGCATAATGGCCATGTCGCTAAACTCCCATGTAGCCGACCGCGGTTCAAATCCTGACCCAGTGACTTAAACTCATGCCGGGTGCGTGTGCATGCGTGCCCAAGATCCTGAGAGAATGGAGAAGTGATTGTGGTGTGGCCATCCCCCCCCCGGGGGGGGTGATTTCTCGCTTTCTGTGTCGCTCTGTCTTTCTGGTGTGTGCATGTGACCTATAGCAAAAACCTCTCCAAAAAAACCCAAAAAACAAAAAACAACAATAATAACGGCACTATCTATTGATAGCTACAAAGGGCTAGAAATTTACTTTTGGCTTGTCTCATTTTATCTTCACACCAACCCTCTGAGATAAGTATGATCATTTGTTATTCCCGTTTGACAGAAGAGAAACTGAACCTCAGGAGGACAGAGACGGCTTCCTGAGCCCACACATAGCTCTCAGTCCCTGGGCTGGGTAGGAGCCCTAGTCCCCTCCCAGCAATAGCAGAGCTTTTTCCGGAGAGTTCCAGGCCCTCAGCAGTCCTTCCCAGGCCAGAGGCTGCCTCTGCACGGGGCAGAGCCCTCCACCCACACCAACTCAGGCCCCCAGACCAGGAATTCCTACTTAACTATGATCTGGGGCAGATCTCAGGCCGATTAGACCCCAGCTAAAAGCACAGAGGCCCTTTGTCATTTCTTTAATGAGAAGCCAATCACGAGGTCATTAGTGGGTGGAGGAGATGAGGAATTGGTGCCAGGTGGGAGGGAGGAGGCTGCTCCCGGTTATCTGGATGATTTACAGCGCAGTGGCCAGGCTGACTGGGGCAGGGAGCAGAGCGGCAGAGCAGGGAAAGTTAATATTCATGGAGTACTGGGGGCCAGCAGGTGGTGTGGTAGTTAAGGTGCTGGACAGTCCCACATGGCCGAACAGGGTTCAAGTCCTGAATCTGATGGCTTACTTTCTCACTTCCTCTCTCACTGTTACCCTCTGTCTCTCTCTGGTCAAACTAAAAATAAAATAAAATAAATGAATAAATAAAATAAAGTAATTATTTTAAAAAATATTCATGGAGTACTTCCTAGGGCCAGGCCCTGTGCTGAGAGCTTACTGTGCTCTGTTTTATCTTTATTTTATTTTTAAAGAGAGATTTTTGCTATAGGCATGTGTGCTCTCCAGAGAGACAGAGAGACAGAAAAGAAGAAATCAGGCCCTGTGGCCATGCAGCAATCCCTTCTCCTCCTTTTTCCTCTCGGGATTTTGGGAACACAATGCACATGCACCTGGCCTGAGTTTTGTCAAGCTGCTGGGTCTGGGACTCCAACCGAGGTCAACTATGTGGGGGTCCAGTGACATAACCATTATGCCATGTGCTGGTTTATTATTATTATTATTAGAGAGAGATTTTTGCTATAGGGCATGTGCACTTGCCAGTGAGAAATCATCCCCCCCCAAGGGGGGGTGGCCATGCCTCAATCCCTTCTTCTCCATTCTCTTCTAGGGATTTTGGGCACATATGCACACACACCCGGCGTGAGTTTCAAGTCTCTAGGTCCAGGATTTGAACCCCAGTTGGCCATGTGGGAGTCCAGTGTCCCAACTATTATGCTACCTGCTGGCCCCCATGCTCTGTTTTATTTAATCCTCCAACAAATCTGATGAAGTGGTACTATTACATAACCCACTTTACAGACAAGCAAACTGAGGCTCAGCGAGGTTAAGCCTCTTGCCCAAGGCCACACAACCACAAGTAATGGTCTCACTCCAAAGCCCAAACGACCACTGTGCTGTTTGGTGTTACTGGCACTGTAGAGTGAGTGTTAGGTGAAGAGCCAAGAATATTCTGCTCCAACCAAGCAGGAGCAGGCTGTCAGGAGGTGCTTGCCTGAGAGACATGGCTCTGTGGGCTGGAGGTGGGGCGGGGGTGAGAGCCACTTGTGCATGAGCTGGGGAGAAAGAATTCCAGGAGTGCTGAGTAAATTCACCAGGAAGAGAACAAGAACCGTATTAACTGCATATTGGGTCATCAGGAAAGTCACGATGTGTTTCTGCATAGAAAAACAGAAAAATACACCGTGACTTTCCCAACGACGCAATATTATTAGGATTATTTTCTAGTTTTTCCAAACAATAATTGATTTAATTCCATTTGTTATTATTATTATTTACCAGAGAAAGACAGAGAGAGAAAAGGAAAGCAAGAAAGCAAGCTGTCAGGTCCTGGACTCGAACCGTGGTCAGCCATGTGGGAATCCAGCACCTTTAACCACACCACCTGCCAGCCCTCCAACAACCCAGTATTATTAAGTGCCTACTGGTGCCTACTGCGTGCTAAGGGCTTTCTGTGCGTGGTGTCATTTAATTCCCACAACTCCCTCCTGAGGCGTTTACCAGTGCATGTTACGAATGCGGAGGGCCAGCGAGGGCCGGAGAGGTTGTCAGCTGGGAAGTGGCAGGTACAAGGGACTGATGTGGGGATAAGAGGGGGAACGGGATGGTGGCTTAGTCCCCACTCTGCGCCGTCAGGGTTCCTGGTGGCAACCACAGAACTCACCTTGGATGACGTAGGTGGAAAAGGGAGGTACCGGGCAGCTCTGAGGCAGCTCCCAGTCAGTGGGAAGAAAGGTTGGAGAACCCATAGCAATGACGGGGAGCAGGATAGCTGGGCCCACAGCCAGCAGCCTCCTGTGGTCACGCCCATGTGACATTGCAGGCCACTGGCCCTGGGACTGGCAGAACAGTGTCTCCACTGTCACCTGTTTCTCTGAGACCTGCTCCAGATTCGAGTCAAGGAGTCCTGCCTGTCTTAGCTGCCAGGAAGCTCTGCCACCCGCAGCCCCACCTTGGAGGCAGGAAGAAAGACGATGCAAATATGGCCTCACAAACAACAAGGACAACAGAGAAGGTCCCCCACAAGCTCTGATGCCCCAGGCCCTCCAGCCCCACCTGGGTCTTGTCCACGTCCACGGTCGGAGTCTAGCTCAGAGAGCCCATCCCGAGGGGTTGCCCGGAAATCTCAGACCTCGGATCATAAAAGAGGATGTGGAGAGAACACTTCCATTCTGTCATCTGCTACGGCCAAGTGGCACCCCACGTGCCAGCTCTACTCTGTGGAGAAGCGTTGCCTCCAGGCCCCTGCCCAGCCGCCCACACGGCTCCGGCTCCCTCTCTCCTGGAGCCCTGCCTTTGCTGGAGTCCGTCTCAGATTCACTCTCCACACTCTTCACAGGAGCTCTAGCCACAATTCAGATGTTTTTTTTTTAAGATTTTTTTTTTCTATAGGGCATGTGTCTTTGCTGGAGAGTCACAGACAGAGAGAAGGAAAGTGAAAAATCATCGCCACAGAGAGGATGACCATGCCACAGCCCCTTCTCCACCATCCTCTCGGGATTTGGGGCATGCACACAGTGTGTTTTTCAAGCCACTGGATCCGGGACTTGAACCACAGTCAGCCATGTGGGAATCCAGTGCCTTAACCACAACACCACCTGCCACCCCCCTCCTTAATCGCTTTTTGTGGAACCTCGCTACTTACAGGACCAAAAAAATGAGCTTTTATCTATGATGCTATGGTTTAAATGTCACCCCAAATTCGTGTGTTAAGATTTGGCTGTGATGGGATTAAGAGGATGAAACGTAATCCAACATAGTGTTGAATGGTGGGATCTTAGAAAGAGATTAGGATTCAGGTCATGCAGGTGAGGCCCACGTGACTGAGTCCTGGTGGGTTTATAAGGAGAGGGGATGAGACCAGGACAGATAGACACATGGACACAGAAGCTCCTGGCCTTACACCTCTGAGCTGAGCAAACCTCTATTCCCATAAACCTCCCCGTTTCAGGCATCTCCTGTTCCTAGCATCACCTAGTGACCCCCTCCTCATCCTCTCCCTCCCTGCCCCTGCGTCTCACGGTCTAGCAAAGCCAATTTGCAGCGACCTTGCCACATGCTGTCCCCTCTGCCTCGAATGCTCTTCCACTCCTTGCTGGCTTGGCAAACTCCTATGCATTCATCCTTTGAGGTCTGAGTCAGCCAGAATTTCCCCTGTAAAGCCTTCTGACCCCCAAGATAGCTGCCCTTCCTCTGTACTCCAAACCTTGCCCACTCTTTTATCTTGTGTTGTGGAAACCACGGTTTACGAAATGGCCTTCTCCACTGGATAGCAGACCCCATGAGGGCCAGAGCCGTGGTGGGAACCTAGCAAGAAGCAGGTGCTCAGTAAACAGGTAACGAAACCAGGAAACGCTGCTGAGGTCATGAGGGGGTGAGCGAAAGAGAGGAGGGTTTCAGTAGTCTGGAGGTTGCGGGTCACGGAGCCAGACTTCCCTGGCTTATAGGGGTGAGTTGAGGCAGGGAAACGAAAGGAAGGAGGGAAGGCAAAAATTCCAGCAGGTAAGGAATAGCTAATGTGGAGAAAGGGGCCCGAGCGTGGCTGTATTTCCAAGAAAGGAGCCAGTGGAAAGGGGACGCTGTAAAACCAGGGAGAGGAAATTGATTGGGAAAAGTCCCCAGAAGAGATGGTGTGGGGGCAGGAGAGAGGGCAGACACTCCTCCCACCCGAGAACAGGCAGGGGTCTCTGGGGAGGGAGGAAGGATACTAAGATAAGAGGAGGAGGGTGGAGTCTTTACCCAGCTGTCAGAGGAAGACAAAGCCGATGGCTTTTCTTTTCTTTTCTTTTAAAAAATAATTATTTATTAAAGTTTATTTATTCATTCATTTATTTTTAATTTGACAGCGAGAGACACAGTGAGAGAGCGAGAGAGAAAGAGGGGAAAGTAAGCCACCAGGTCCGGGAATCGAACTGTGATCAGCCACATGGGAGTGTCCAGCGCCCCAACCACCATGCCACCTGCTGGTCCCCCTCTTTTCTTTTCTTTTTTTTTTTTAAGATCCATGAAGCAAGGGGCCAGGTGGCATTGTAGTTGAGGTGCTGATCTCCCACATGGCCAACTGTGGTTTGAGTCCCAGATCTGGAAGCTTGCTTTCTTACTTTCCCTCTCTCTCTCTGGTGAGTGCATTTATTGTTATTAAATTTAAAAAAAATTTTAAATCTATGAAGTGAGGAAGGAAATAAATATTTAATGTTTCCCATCTTTTGCTAAGTAAAAGCCGAAGATGTTGCCGTGCCTGCTGTGACCACGCACCATCAAGTCAGAGCTTGCCTCTTACTACCCCAGCCCCGATGTGTGACATGTCAGGCCACTGTCCCTGGGACTGGCAGAACAGTGTCTCCACTGTCACCTGTTTCTCTGAGACCTGCTCCAGATTCGAGTCAAGGAGTCCTGCCTGTCTTAGCTGCCAGGAAGCTCTGCCACCCGCAGCCCCACCTTGGAGGCAGGAAGAAAGACGATGCAAATATGGCCTCACAAACAACAAGGACAACAGAGAAGGTCCCCCACAAGCTCTGATGCCCCAGGCCCTCCAGCCCCACCTGGGTCTTGTCCACGTCCACGGTCGGAGTCTAGCTCAGAGAGCCCATCCCGAGGGGTTGCCCGGAAATCTCAGACCTCGGATCATAAAAGAGGATGTGGAGAGAACACTTCCATTCTGTCATCTGCTACGGCCAAGTGGCACCCCACGTGCCAGCTCTACTCTGTGGAGAAGCGTTGCCTCCAGGCCCCTGCCCAGCCGCCCACACGGCTCCGGCTCCCTCTCTCCTGGAGCCTTGCCTTTGCTGGAGTCCGTCTCAGATTCACTCTCCACACTCTTCACAGGAGCTCTAGCCACAATTCAGATGTGACTCTCTTCGGTTTAACCCCTATTTTTTTTAAGACTTTTTTTTTCTATAGGGCATGTGTCTTTGCTGGAGAGTCACAGACAGAGAGAAGGAAAGTGAAAAATCATCGCCACAGAGAGGATGACCATGCCACAGCCCCTTCTCCACCATCCTCTCGGGATTTGGGGCATGCACACAGTGTGTTTTTAAAGCCACTGGGTCCGGGACTTGAACCACAGTCAGCCATGTGGGAATCCAGTGCCTTAACCACAACACCACCTGCCACCCCCCTCCTTAATCACTTTTTGTGGAACCTCGCTACTTACAGGACCAAAAAAATGAGCTTTTATCTATGATGCTATGGTTTAAATGTCACCCCAAATTCGTGTGTTAAGATTTGGCTGTGATGGGATTAAGAGGATGAAACGTAATCCAACATAGTGTTGAATGGTGGGATCTTAGAAAGAGATTAGGATTCAGGTCATGCAGGTGAGGCCCACGTGACTGAGTCCTGGTGGGTTTATAAGGAGAGGGGATGAGACCAGGACAGATAGACACATGGACACAGAAGCTCCTGGCCTTACACCTCTGAGCTGAGCAAACCTCTATTCCCATAAACCTCCCCGTTTCAGGCATCTCCTGTTCCTAGCATCACCTAGTGACCCCCTCCTCATCCTCTCCCTCCCTGCCCCTGCGTCTCACGGTCTAGCAAAGCCAATTTGCAGCGACCTTGCCACATGCTGTCCCCTCTGCCTCGAATGCTCTTCCACTCCTTGCTGGCTTGGCAAACTCCTATGCATTCATCCTTTGAGGTCTGAGTCAGCCAGAATTTCCCCTGTAAAGCCTTCTGACCCCCAAGATAGCTGCCCTTCCTCTGTACTCCAAACCTTGCCCACTCTTTTATCTTGTGTTGTGGAAACCACGGTTTACGAAATGGCCTTCTCCACTGGATAGCAGACCCCATGAGGGCCAGAGCCGTGGTGGGAACCTAGCAAGAAGCAGGTGCTCAGTAAACAGGTAACGAAACCAGGAAACGCTGCTGAGGTCATGAGGGGGTGAGCGAAAGAGAGGAGGGTTTCAGTAGTCTGGAGGTTGCGGGTCACGGAGCCAGACTTCCCTGGCTTATAGGGGTGAGTTGAGGCAGGGAAACGAAAGGAAGGAGGGAAGGCAAAAATTCCAGCAGGTAAGGAATAGCTAATGTGGAGAAAGGGGCCCGAGCGTGGCTGTATTTCCAAGAAAGGAGCCAGTGGAAAGGGGACGCTGTAAAACCAGGGAGAGGAAATTGATTGGGAAAAGTCCCCAGAAGAGATGGTGTGGGGGCAGGAGAGAGGGCAGACACTCCTCCCACCCGAGAACAGGCAGGGGTCTCTGGGGAGGGAGGAAGGATACTAAGATAAGAGGAGGAGGGTGGAGTCTTTACCCAGCTGTCAGAGGAAGACAAAGCCGATGGCTTTTCTTTTCTTTTCTTTTAAAAAATAATTATTTATTAAAGTTTATTTATTCATTCATTTATTTTTAATTTGACAGCGAGAGACACAGTGAGAGAGCGAGAGAGAAAGAGGGGAAAGTAAGCCACCAGGTCCGGGAATCGAACTGTGATCAGCCACATGGGAGTGTCCAGCGCCCCAACCACCATGCCACCTGCTGGTCCCCCTCTTTTCTTTTCTTTTTTTTTTTTAAGATCCATGAAGCAAGGGGCCAGGTGGCATTGTAGTTGAGGTGCTGATCTCCCACATGGCCAACTGTGGTTTGAGTCCCAGATCTGGAAGCTTGCTTTCTTACTTTCCCTCTCTCTCTCTGGTGAGTGCATTTATTGTTATTAAATTTAAAAAAAATTTTAAATCTATGAAGTGAGGAAGGAAATAAATATTTAATGTTTCCCATCTTTTGCTAAGTAAAAGCCGAAGATGTTGCCGTGCCTGCTGTGACCACGCACCATCAAGTCAGAGCTTGCCTCTTACTACCCCAGCCCCGATGGCCACCTTGGGGTCTCCGGTCTGGACCTGGGAGACGCCCTCCTGCCTCGAGCCTTTGCACCTGCTGCTCCTGCTGCCAAGACCCGCTTCTCCAAGAGAGCGGTGGTGCTTCCTTTCAAGTCCTCGCTCAGTGTCACCTCTCCAGGTGGGCTTCCCTTGACCACACACAGCATATATGATCTTTCCTGGTGTTATTTTCTCTAAAGCATACTTTTTTTTTTTTTTTTTTTTTTTGCTATAGGACATGTGCACTTGCAGGAGAGAGAGAAAGTGAGAAAGTGCTCCCCATGGGGGTGGCCACACCACAATACCTTCTCCTCCATTCTCCTCTCAGGATTTTGGGCACACACATGTACCTGGCGTGTTTTTCTTTCTTCTTCTTCTCTTTCTTTCTTTTTTTTTGAGAGATTTTTTTGCTATAGGGTGCATGTGCTTGCTGGAGAGAACCAGAGACAGAGAGAGATCACACACACACACACACTCCTGGGGAGCGGCTGCGCAGCAATCCCTTCTCCTCCATTCTCTCAGGATTTTGAACACACACGCACACGCACCCAGCATGAGGAGCCACTGGATCCAGGACTCGAACCATGGTTGACTACGGGGGTGTCCAATAACATAACCATTACACCATCTTCTGGTCCCCCTGGCCTGGTTTTCAAGCCTGAGTCTCAACCATGTGCACCAGGTCAGATCCAGCAGCCTTACCATTGCGCCACCTGCTGGCCATAATTTTGAGAG
>NW_006204759.1:35568-36417 GCF_000334495.1 Tupaia belangeri chinensis | reverse complement strand
GCTCTTCCTGGAGAGACCGAGAGACAGAAAGCGAGAAATCACCCCCACACACACACACACCCTTTCACTCTTCACCCCCATGGCCACACTCCATCCCTTCTCCATTCTCCTCTCAGGATCTTGGACACCATGCACACACCCTCTGTGTGTGTGTTTTTTTAAAAGAATTATCTTATTTATTTATTTATATTAATTTGCCCAGAAAGGGACAGAGAGAAAGAGAGAGAGAGAGAGAAAGAAAGCCATCAGATCTGGGACTCGAACCGCCGTCCGCCATGTGGGAGTCCAGCGCCCTTAACCAGCCACCCGCCGGCCCCCTGCGTGTTTTAAGTCACCGGGTCCAGGACTCGAGCCGCGTTGCACTACGTAGGAGTCCAGCGACGTAACCATTGCGCCACCTGCTGGTTCTTTACGTTACTAACAGTACTTAGTTACCGCACAGATTACTTCCCTTGTTATTTGCTCTCCCACAGGGACGTGACTTCACGAGGGCGTGGTCGTCATCACTTTCTTCCACTCCTCCGTATCAGACCTCGATCGCGAGCGATCAATACATTTCTGCTGAATGAAGGACAGAGCCTGAACGGACCCCAGACCTTCTCCCACTTGGCGGGTGTCTTAGTCCAATGTGGAGGGTCCCGACCTGGGACAGAGGGACCGAGGGAGAGGGTCGACTTCTTACGACCCCGTCCGAGTCCCGGGCTTTCTCGCCCAGGTGGGAATCCTGGCCTCCCTCGGGGGCGCGACGCCGGAACTCCTAGGGGAAGAGCAGGAATTCCTGAAATCCAGGCCCCGCCGCACGGTAATAGGCACCTTCGCGGCCGCCGGCGGAACCGCCTGACCCTAAAT
>NW_006204759.1:10666-17406 GCF_000334495.1 Tupaia belangeri chinensis | reverse complement strand
CCCGCTGGCCCCGCAGCGCCAGGGGACGTCAGCCACCTTGCAGGCTGCACCCCCCCGCATTCGTGCGACCGCTTGGGTGGGGGGTGTTTCTTGTAGGAGCCCCGGCCATTTGTCAAGAGAGCGTGGCCCCAGAATTACTCATTTAGAGCCATGGGCCATCTTCCTGACCTGTGCGGTCAGGGTGGGAGAGCCCCCATGGAAAAGTGTGGCAGTCGAGAAGGAAAAGCCGGACGGTCTGGAGCACGGATGCGAGGCGAGGTCGGCCTCCCGCACTTGGGCTTATGGGCTTTTGCTTTGCTTTGACTGGCCTGTTCTTATTGCCAGTGTGAGGGTTTCACTTATGGGGCCAACAGAGAAACCTGTGTCTTAATCTCAGTTTTTCTTACTGATTTTCTATTGCTAATCTGTTCCTTTTGAGTCTCATAGTTGTCTATTGGGATATCTCTCTCCATCCAACGCGTGGACTGCGACACTCTAAAGTTCTTGAGTAAGAAGAACATGACGGGTAGTCAGAATCATCCTTAAATTACAGAACTCACAGATGATGGCCTTAACCCTCAACGGTACTTTTATGCAAACTAAACTATGATTTTTAACAATTTTTGCCATAAGGTACATGCACTCTATGGAGCGAGGGAGAGTGAGAAATCACATCACCCCTGACACGCTCCCCCTACCCGTGCCGGATGGTCATGCCACAATCCCTTCTCCTCTATTCTTTTCTTGGGACTTTGGGCACACATGCGCACATGCCCAGCGTATTTTCAAGCTGCTCGTCCTGGACTTGAATGGTGGAGTTGGCCATGTGAGATCTAGCGCCTTAATCGCCGCCACCAGTTGGTCCAAGGAAAGCTAAACTTTTTTCAAAAGAATTATTTTATTTAACTTTTACTTATTTATTTAAATTTGACCAGAGAGGGACAGAGAGAGAGAGAGAGAAAGTGAGAAAGCAAGTCACTAATTCTGCGGTCGGCCATGTGGGAGTCCAGTGCCCTTAACCACCATGCCACCTGCCAGCCCCAGGAAAGCTAAAATTTAATAACCACCAAGTTACACTCTGGAAGAACAAATGTACATGTTTTACCTTGCTGAACACTCAAACTACTTTGCCACTCCAATGGCTTTGAATTCAGTAGGTGTAGGTGAGACTCAGGAGGGTTTTGCTTGCTGTTTCTGTGATCAAGACCATGCTTGGAGAGCCACAGCTTTAAGACAACTATCAAATCCCCCACACACAGCTGATAGGGGTGAGTGGGGAAGTCTAAAGTTGCCAGTTGGCTACAAGGTTTATTCCCTTTTGGTTTTTATTAAGCCATGCAGACTTAATTTGTGTTAATATATGTCTGTGGTTGTCAACATATGTGGAAGTCCATGTCACACAGGTCTAGATCTTAGTAGTTGCTCGGTAAGTGTACGGAACGTTGAGTATAAAGCTTGTTAGATCAGACCAGTGTAGAATTCCCAGCTTCACGAATTGCTTAAAACCAGGGTTACATGGTTTAACATTCAGCAAACATTTCCTCGTACTTACATTGTACCAGGCACTGCGCCAGGCCCTGAGAATCCAGAAGTGACCTAGCATGAATATAAAAGTACAGTATGGGGACCAGCAGGTGGCATGGTGGTTAAGGCACTGGACATTCCCGCATGGCTGACCACGGTTGGAGTTCCAGACCTGGTGGCTTGCTTTTCCACTTTCTTCTCTCTTTTTCTCTCTCTGGTCAAATGAAGATAAATGAATAAATAACATTGAATAGATAATTCTAAAAAATAAAAAGTACAGTATGATCTGTTAGATTCTAAGATGGAGTTTAAAAGGACAGAGGGGGGCCAGATGGCAGCACAGTGGTAACACAACTGGACTCACATGGGAAGGTCCATAGTTCAATCACAAAACCTCTCTATTACACACTGTGCATATGCCCATGATCCAGGGGGGCTGGGGCTGGGAGTTAACATGCAGATTCCATTGGAGGTGCTCTTCTCTCTCAAAAAAAATTATATAAGTTTTGGGGGACCAGCAGTTAGTGTAATGGCTATGTTGCTGGACTCCCATGTAGTTGACCGCGGTTCGAGTCCCGGTGGCTTAAACTCACGCCGGGCGCGTGTGCGTGCATGCCCAAGATCCCGAGAGGAGAATGGAGGAGAAGGGATTGTGGTGTGGCCATACCCCTTGGGGGGTGATTTCTCGCTTCCTATCTCTCTTTTTGGCGAGCACACTCGCACTGTAGCAAAAACCTCTCAAAAAAATTATATAAGTTTGGGGGAAAAAAAGAAAAGAAAAATAAGCATAGACAGGGAACCTTATGGGGAAGGACTCGGGGCAGGTTTCACAGAGGGAAAGGTTGGCAAGGGGCCTTTGGTGACCCACTGCAGGCCACCAGAACTCAACCCAGAGTGCTGACTGGCAGAGGCCTAGAGCCTTCCCAAGGAGGTGAAGGTTGATCCTGAACGTCCTCAGGCTGCTCCTGGCTCACGGGCCTTGCTCCCCTGTGGTAGGGGTCAGCAGATGGGCACTGGCCTGTCACTTCTGCGCTCTGGTGCTCTCCCCGGGATCTCAGCAGCCACCAGTTCAGCCAGGGCCAGTCAGAGTTAGAATTAGTCAAGGAAACCCTGGGCAGCGAACCTCAGTCCCAGCAGGCAGACGGGCTGGGCTGCTCCAGCCACCCCCCAGGGTCTAGTTCTTACTCTCTCCTCACTTCTCTCCATATGAGGGACCCTTCCCCACCCCCAGCCTTCCAAGTGTCCTGCAGATCAACCAAGCCCTTTCCTCACACCCGGTTGAAGCGATCGATATTTCAGTATCCTAATGGCTTTTAAATCGGAGCAGAGACGCCAGGCCTCTCATAGTTACAGGTGGTCAGTGAGGACCTTGGGTGCTAGGGGAAATGGTTCCTGAGCCGAGAGCACAGGACAGTCCGGAGGAGTAAAGGGCTTGGTCTTCAGATAGAAGCCACGGCCCTGATCTGGAGTCCTGGCTCCTCCACAGCTCGGCCCTCTGACTTGGGGCAAGTTACTTAACTCTCTCTGGGTCTCAGTGCCCAGTCTGTAGAATGGGTATTATGATCCTGGGCCTTCCGTATAGGATTGCTGTGAGACTAAGCTAATGCATATTTAAAAGCACTTAGTACAACGTTTGCCTAGGAGAAGCACTCAGCAGAAGCCAGTACCAATACTATTAAGATGATTATCGTTATTATTATTAATTATTACTAAGCAGCATCCTGTCTATCGTGGACTGTGGGTCCTAGGAGTGCTGAATCACTGGAGGAGGGAAAGGCTCTGGAAGCAATTTGAGCTCATTCATCACCCACTGCACCTGTCCCTGGCTCCTGCAGGGCCCCAGGCAGACCCTCCCCTCTGGATCCCAGCGCTCAATGGGGCAGGAAGGCTTCCTTAGATGAGTCACCTCCATCCTTCCATGGAGGTGGGGGCTGTGATCTGGGCTGGCCCATCTCCCTCCTGACCATAGGTCACAGTTTCTCTGGGAAAATCATAGCAGAGGGAAGTCTGTTAATGGCTCACTCAGGCATTCAGGCTATAGGGTTTAGTCCCCCTCCAGATATCGAGAAGCAGTATCTTTCTTTCTTTCTTTTTAAGATTTTTGTCATAGGACATGTGTGCTCACCAGAGAGACAGAAAGCAAGAAATCATCCTCCAGGGGGACGGTCATGTCACAGCCCCTTCTCCATTCTCCGGCTGGGATTTTGGACACACGTGCACACACACATGCCCGGCATGATTTTCAAGCCACTAGGTCGAGGACTCAAACCATGGTAGGCCATGTGGGAGTCCAACGCCTTCACCACCACACCACCTGCTGGCCCCTGGAAGTAGTATTTCTGGTGGCCTCTCTTTACCAGTTCCATTTCACTGAGTTCTCTAAGGCTGGTTTCACTCGCGGTTTGCAGACAGAAGCGAGGTTCAGGGCTCTTCCCAAGGTCTTTGAAAATGGCCAACTCAGGTGCCCAAGTGAGTTCAAATCCCAGGCTTGACGTCATTGGCTATATTCAGGGCCCACGTCATGGGCCCAGACCTGTGCAGCAGCATAGCCTGCATGCTTAGAAGCACCCTGGTTTGCTTTGATGCTATGCAATTACCTTCTTCAAATTCATTTTTTTAGATTTTTCTCATAGGGTGTGTGTGCTCCCCCCGAGGGGGGATGGCCATCCCACTACAATCTCTTTCATTCTCCTCTTGGGATTTGGGGCACACATGCACATGCATCTGGTGTGGTTTTTCAACCTATCAAGTCTGGAACTCAAACCCAGACATGGCCACATGGGATCCAGCACCTTAGCCAGCATGCCACCTGTTGGCCCATCTTCTTCAAATTCTTTTTTTTTTTTTGGAGAGGTTTTTTTTGCTATAGGGCGCATGCGCTCGCCAGACAGACAGAGAGAGACATAGAGACAGAAAGCGAGAAATCACCCCCCAGGGGGTATGGTCACGCTGCAATCCCTTCTCCTCCATTCTCCTGGGCACGCACGCACACGTGCCTGGTGTGAGTTCTAAGCCACCGGGTCCGGGATGCGAACCGCAGTCGACTACGTGGGAGTCCAGCGACATAGCCATTACGCCAACTGCTGGTTCCCTTCTTCAAATTCTTAAGACTTCAGAACAAGGGGCCCCGCATTTCATTTTGCACTGGGCCCAGTAAATTATGTAGCTGGTCCTGCCTACACTGTTTCGTAGGTGTGTCTTCCATGTAAATAAAACAAAGTGAGGTGCAGCGAGGGGGACGCGGCCAGCACGAGGGCATATACTGGAAGGAGCCACTGACTGAAGGGATGGGAGGACGAGGTCTGCCCACCACATCGCCTCTCCCAGTTGGCCCTTCTGGGACTGAACGGCCCACATGCTGCCTCCTGGTTCTGTTCACGTATGGAGAAAGTTGGCTTGAAATAATGGGATTCAGCTCCGTGGCGCAGAGGTAAGTGATAATGGAGGGGGCAGCTCCATGCGCAGTGGTAACGTGCTGCTCCAGAGAAGCCCAATCCCACGTGGTGACTGGGGTGTGAATCCCGGGCATAGTGGGCCGGAAACACGCTGGACCCGCATGCGTGCACCCAAGATCCAGTGGGTTAGAGGCCTGGAGGAAGGTGATCGCAGTGTGTCTAGGCCCTGTGGAGCCTGCCTGTCTTTCTCTCCTGTCCTCTCTCTCATGGGTGTGCACACATCTTCTATAACGAATGAAGAAAAGCATTTACGAATAGAAAGAAACCATGGGGTCACTGGCAATGCTCTTCAGCACGATGGGTATGACCTGGACACCCGCCCAGGCCGATGCCTCAGAAGACCTTGCCTCCTGGCCTCGAGGTGCTAACTCACCTGTAGATGTCTGAATTCTACTGGGGCTGGGACGGGGGCTTTCTCTAGGAGTAAGTATTATTTCCCCCCCCAAACCCTGTTTTTTTTTTTTTTTTTTTAATTTTGTTTTGTTTTTAGGTTTTTGCCATCACTGGAGAGAAAGAGATAGTGGGAGGGAAAGTGAGAAATCATCCTCGGAGGGGAATGGCCACACGGCACTCCCTTCTCCTCCATTCTCCTCCTAAGGTTTTGGGCATGCATGCACATGTGCCTGGCATGATTTTCAAGACACAGGTCTGAGACTTGAACCGCTTGGCCATGTGGGACTCCAGCGTGGTAACTACTACACCACCTACTGCCCCCTCCTAATATCCTGTTTAAAATGCAAATCTTAGGGGTGTGTGTGTGGGGGTGGTGTTTACTGAGTTCCTAACAGGCACACCATGAAATAGGCTGGCCCAAAAGCCCAGGACCCCAAACGATGCCCCTGATGGAGGCCGAAGGGCTACAGAGCAATCTCCACCAGCCTCTGCTGCAGACTCAGGCCTGCAGAAGGGGGAGCCAAAGGGAGGTAGGGGGAGTCTGTTCCAGTCAACACCCAAACCCAGAGTCCCAGCCAGCCTCTGTGACTGAAAAAGCCTGATTCTCCCAGTGGATCTTACCTGCAGGGCCCTGCTGTGTCAGATCTGTCCCTCCCTTAATGGTCCCGGTGGGACGCCATGCTTTTTCCTCCATGGTTGCCCTCAGGACTTGACAAGAACTTGTAGGTCTCTTAAAACACGGCAGACCCCCACGGCCAGCCCTCTGTGAGCCTAACCAGATATGGCGCTTTACTGGGGTGTGAAGAATGCAGAGTGCGGCCGCCCAGAGAGGCCTTGTGGCAAGGCTGAGCGAGTTCCCTGCGGAGGCTGCAGCACTGCTGGCCCGGCCGGGCTGCCGTCTGGTCCCCACGTGCAAGCATCTGCAGGCTTCCTTCCTCCCTTGTTTCCTTCCTCCCCGTTCCTCCCTCGCCAACCTACCTGGGGGCAGGTAATAAAGTGGAGGCGGGAGATGGATGGATGGGGAGGGCGGGGAGCCACGTGGTGTCATAAAGCCCAGCTAGAGAGGGCCGGTCCAGGGAGTGTCCAGCCTGCAGGAACCGACGTTCAGAAGGTGGACCATCCGCCTCGGGAGCCGGAGCCCGAGTAGCAGGGCCCTGGAGAAGGCCATGCTCCGAGGCGCTCCAGGACTAGGCCTCACGGGCTTGAAGGGAGCCGAGGGCTCTGCGGAGGACTTGGGGGACCCTCGCCTGGGGGCCGGGAGGGGCTTCGGGGTGCTGAGGGAGAACGGCGCCCCGCGTGGCCTGGGCGAGGCAGAGGAGGCGATGAGCAGAAAGCGCGCCCGGCCGGTGCGGTCCAAGGCGCGGCGCATGGCGGCTAACGTGCGCGAGC
>NW_006204759.1:0-10234 GCF_000334495.1 Tupaia belangeri chinensis | reverse complement strand
GGCCCCCGCCCCCCCGCGCCCCGCGCCGCCTCTTGCCGGGCCCGGCCTGGCGCGCCGGGACAACGCCGGCCCCTTGGTGCTACCTGCGCCGCGCTGTGCCTCGTGCTCGTCGCTTACGCACCTGGGACGGCCTAGGGCGGTAGCCGAGGCTCCGGGCTTGGCCCAGGCCTCTGGGGGAAGCTGGCGCCGATGTCCCGGAGCTCCCTCTGCTGGGCCTCTTTCCTGGCAGCGGGGTTACCTGCGAGCCAACCCCGGGCTGGGCTACTAGCACTCTTGACCCGGCCACCAAACCACGGAGCGCACTGCACCAGGCTGGCCACACGACCACAAAAGGAAAGACCGCAATGTCCTGGCCGGAGCAAAACTGAATGGGCTGCCAGCCCTGCCATAGAGAAGAATTCTGGGGACTGAGGCTGCACCCCCACACCTGAGCTTGGGTGGCAGCTGTGAGAAAGGAGCAGATCCTGCCTGGCTTTGCGTTTGGACTTGTTGAACTCTCCCTGGAAAGTGGCCTTCGCATTCCTGTGCCTCTGAGCCCTACCTGCTCTTGCTGCTTTTAGGAGGATGAGGGTTTGGGGCTGGGACTTGATGTAGGAGTGTGGGTGGGCACCTAGGGTGGTCTGATAGCACAGTGTGGGGTCCCCTCCCCTGCCTGAGCTGCCGCCCCAAGACTGACCTGGGAGAGGCAGACAGGAGCAGCCAAATAAAAAGGAAAACTATCACCTGTGTTTCCTAACGCGAGTCCACTGGCCCAGTGGCCCACGCTGGCAGGAAAGGGGCTGAGGTCAGGGGGTTCACCTTGGAGTGCTGGGCCAGGGTCTCAAGCCCACAGGTAGGTACCTGGGGGCATTGGTTCACAGCAAGACCCCGTGTGGCTGAGCACCGTGAGGAAAGGAACCACACCCACCCCTGAGCCTCTCGGAGTGGGAGAGGACACTGGAGTGGGGAAGGGACCTGGGAGGCTAAGGCTGTGGTCAGCCCCTGTGGCCCTCTCTGTAGAGCTGCCATCTACAGTGAGCCGCAGTGAGGCTGCCATGGAGGGGGAGTCCAGGCCGATCTCAGGGAAGGAAGTTGATGGCACGCCAAGGATTGGGGTCAGGAAGCCCTGTCTGTACCCCAGGAGACAGGCAGAGCTCCCAGGGAATAGCAGGCCAGGGTTTCTGTGATGGGGGCAGACTGGGATCCAGGAAAGATTATGGGGAGGGGCTTGGGGGAAGAGGGGCCTCAGGGCAAGGCTGATGTGGGAGTGGGAGGCACACCCTGCCCCCAGCCCCAGCCCCAGAGTCTGAAAATGGCCCTGTCTCTGAGATGAGCTAGAGCCTTGCCTCACGCAGGTGACAGGGCTGACACTGCAGGTGTCACTTGCCAGGCTGAGGACCCAGCTGTGCCAAGGGCCAAGGGCTTTCTGGTCTCCTTGGGGAACTGGGCTCTTGCCAGCTGGGGAGAAGAGTTACACACAGCCAGCTCAGAATGGGGGATCCTGCAGAAGCTGGAAAGATGCCCTTAGGCACAGACCCAAGGAGGAGCAAGGGCTCCCCAGCATGCTGAGGTGAGGCTCACAGCTGTAATTAAAGATGCCTTTGCCTCCTGCAAGCCCCGGCACCTGGCATCCTGTCCCCAGCTCCAGGTCAGGTCTGTGGCACAGACTACAGGCAGGCTTTGACTCTGGGACAGAGGGGGCTTGGGGGGTCTAGGCAGAAGTTAATTATAGAACTGGGGCCCCAGCCTTGCACAGCGAGTGTGAGAGTGCCGTGGTCTCACAGTGGAGAGGAAAGAGACAGACCAGCCTGGGATCTAAGCCTCCCTCTAGCTCCCCACCTCTGACACGGACAGCCAGTGATTCTGTGAGGATGAGCGGTGGGCCATTAGGTGTGCCACGAATCGTGTTTGTTTGCTGTTATAATCTTGTGATAGACTGGTGTGGACAAGGCTTCTGTCTTGTTTCAGCCTCACATATTTTCTGGGAACGTAGTAAAATGACCAGCAAGGCTTGCTTTCCTAAAAGCGTTCTCTTTAGTTAGCCACATTCGCAGCCTGCAAATAGCGAGGGCGCCCCCTGCAGGTGGACGCAAGATGTCAGTTCAGAGAGAGGAAAGTGACAGTATTCAAGTCTCCTCGCTTATCAGCTGGGTGTCAATCATCTGGCCACTTTGAGCCTTGGTGGTCCCATCTGTCTAATGGGCTAAACTAAATACATCGTAGGCTACCGTGCAGATGGAGTGAGATAATGCACGCAAAGCACTTAGCGAAGTGCCTCGCCCACGTAAGCACTCATTGAGTGGAGGCTATTAAGACATAGTCTATTCAAAGGTTGTTATAGGAGAGAGCGCATGGGAGGGTGTTCTGTAAACTAAAATTTGCAAAGCGTTAGTCGTTATCGCGCGCTGCGGCGACACAACCTGGGTGGTGAGGGGCTCCCCAAGATGGCGGCTGCTGTGCAGAGCGACCCACTGCATCCCGGGCTCTCCTTGGTCCTGTGTACTGTTTACCAGGCTCTGTGGGTGGGGGTACACATCCGTATATTAATATTTGCAGGCTGATACGCACTGGCCTAGCATTCTGAGATTTCGTGTTTTTTTTTTTTTTCTTACATGTATACATTATGTGCATCCTTATAGACTGTGGATATTTGTGTGTGTATACATACATGTATCTAACATGTAACAGAGGTCCCTTCATCTTAGTGCTTTGAATAGACTTAGTTATTGCCTTCCAAATTTCCTGAAATCCTTGCTTGATTTAAAAAATCTGCTTCCCGAGATCGTCCATTCTCCAAGATGACTAATTTGCTATAAAGGAAAGAAAAAATTCTGATTATCAAAGAAATGGAGGTTAGCAAATGAGCCCAGGTGAGTTTGTCCAAGTAAAGAAAAAGAAAGGAAGAAAGGAATGATTTTATTAAATGCATAGAACAAGGAAGCTGTTAGAAAGAAAAAATGCCAGAAAGAGACAGAACTGCTAAGTTATGGAAGAACAAAAGATATGAAGAACTGATATACGTGAAGAAATGCTGTACCTACCAGACTAAGTCCACTCAGTGTTCAAAGGCGGGAGTTAACTCTCGAAGGGCAGAGAATAGTAACAGCCACGTCGCTTTTAGCATCCCTAGCGCTGCCTGGGGCTCTCGTCTGCTCAGTCCCACAGCCCCCCCAGGAAGGCTGTACCTTTCACTCCTGTTCCTCAGCCCAACTCCCTTCATTTCAGACAACAGGACCTTGCCTCTTTAGCAATGACTCAATGAGGTATACCAGCAATGATAAAACCCAGGGTTGTCGGGACGTGGAGAGAATGGCCTCCTTCGCAGATTTCTAGCTGTACTGTGTATCGGTTCTTTTTTTTTTTTTTTATTGGTAGAGAATTATTTGGCAAAATCACAATGAAAATACTCCAAGGGAATAATCCAAAAGGGAAGACAACTTTGTAGAAAGGTGGCCACGGCGGCCTTGAACATAAGAGCGAGAGATTGAGGGGCCAGCAGGTGGTATGGTGATTGAGATGCTCAACTCCCACAGGGCTGACAATGGTGTGAGTCCCGGTCCTGGCAGCTTGCTTTCTCTCTCTTTCTCTCTTTCTCTCTCGCTCTCTCTGATGAGCCTTGGTGGTCCCATCTGTATAATGGGCTAAACTAAATACATCGTAGGCTACCATGCAGATGGAGCGAGATAATGCACGCAAAGCACTTAGCGAAGTGCCTCGCCCACCTAAGCACTCTCTGGTGAGCACATGGGCCCTACAGCAAATTTAAAACATAAAAATAATAAATGGAAATACAAAAGGAAAGATGGGAAACAACACCAATGCCCAATCACGGAGGCGTGACAAAGCAGGCTCTGAGCGGAACAGTGAGCGAACAGAGCAGATCACGAGGCGGCCCGTGCCCACCAATTATAACGCAGGCAAACGTGTAGGCGCATGAACAGACCTAGAGAACTGGAGGGATAAACACGGGCTCATTGTCATTAGATCCTCCATAATTGCCTTTCAAAGGTGAAAGATTTGTCTCCTTAGGACAAGTTCAGAGAGGAGTCAGGACTTGTTTGGAGCAAGGACAACCACCAAGTATCCCCAGGGGGTTCTCTGAAGGGACCCCATCAGTGGTTGGGAAATTTGGGCTGCTTGCGAACGGGAGCACGCTCACATCGAGCTTTCCTCACCCTTGGCGTGTGTGTGCACACGCGTGTGTGCGCAAGAGTGACCATGGGTGTCAGGAGCTGCTGTTGCTCCTGGGGCAGAGTGAGCTGGGCCCAGGAAGACTTCAGTGAGAAGAGGAATTTGCTTAATTACACTTCCGTGTCCGTCCCCTGACAAGGAAGATGCCAGCAGTAAAGAAGGACCGAGGGGGACGGGATGGTGGCACAGTGGTAGAATGCAATGCCCCGCAAGGCTGACCCCCATGGGAAGGTTCTGGGTTTGTGTCCGGGGACATCCCTGAGTATGCCGCACACATGCGCCCGTGATCTGGGGATGGCTGAGGACGGGGGTGAATGGTGGTGTTGGGAGCCTGTTAGAAGGTGCTGTCTACCACTCATGGGATAAATAAATAAACTTTTAAAACAAGCTAAAGGGTGGAACCAGTAGATGGTGTCATGGTTATGTCACTGGACTCCCATAGAGTCGACCACGGTTTACGTTTTGGACTCAGGGGCTTAAAGCTCACACTGTGTGTGTGTGTGTGTGTGTGTGTGTGTGTGTGTGTGTGTGTGAGTGCGTGCCCAAGATCCCGAGAGGAGAATGGAGGAGAAGGGATTGCGGCGTGGCCATCTCCCCTGGGAGGTGACTTCTCGCTTTCTGTCTCCGGCGAGTGTATGTACGTTATAGAAAACATCACTCTTTAAAAAAAAAAGCTGTAGGGCACACATAGGAGATTTTATTTTCTCTTTATTTATCTTGAATTTATTTACATTTCTGAGGTTTCTTCCCTACCTACTGTATTCCCAAAACTCCCTAATATGCAAGTCTCTTTTCCCCTCTACTGTTTTTACTTTATATTGATTTTTATTTTTTTAGATAATTATTTAATTTTATTTATTATTATTACTTTTTAATTCACTACAGGGCATGTGCTCACCAAAGAAACAGAAAGTGAGAAAGGAAGTCACCAGGTCTGGGTCTGGAACCATGGTCAGTCATTGTTTTATTGTTAAATAGAGCATTTGTGTACATGCACGAGAGAGCGTGAGAGAGGAGCACCCTCCACGGGGTCTGGCCACACGGTGATCCCTTCCCTGCAGTCCTCTGGCCTGTCAATCTCTGGCACTTGCAGCTATGCCTAATAAGTTTCAGACTGACCAGACAGGGGATTTGAACTGTGGCTGCCATGTGGGAATGCAGATTATCTTTTTTTTTTTTTTGAGAGGTTTTTGCTATAGGGCGCGTGCGCTCGCCAGACAGACAGAGAGACAGAGACAGAAAGCAGGAAATCACCCCCCGGGGGGGGGGGCCATGCCTCAATCCCTTCTCCTCCATTCTCCTCTCAGGATCTTGGGCACGCACGCACATGCGCCTGGCATGAGTTTAAGCCACCGGGTCCGGAACTCGAACCGCGGTCGATTATGTGGGAGTCCAGCGACATAGCCATTACGCTAACTGCTGGTCCCAAGGAACGCAGATTATCTTGAGCAGTGCATCACTGCCAGGCCACAGAGCCAGCCCTCCCCTCCCCTGTATGGGTCCTTCATACCTAGGGTGCTCAGGAGGCTGGGGGTGGGCAGAGGTGGACTTAGAGTGGGTGTAGACGCTGCCTGGGCACTTGGTGCCTTCTTCCTCTGATTCATCCTGTCAGCCTTGAACGTGTGCCAGACCCAGCAAGCACATCTACATACACACACATATGACGCGTGCATGTCAAAACCCCTTAGAATGCTAGGTGAGTACATATCAGCGTGAAACACATGGATGTGTGCACCCAAACACAGAGCCTTCGTTGAACACCTGCTGCCTTCAGGAGCTCACAGTCCAGTGTGGAAGGAGGAAAGAGAGAATTACATTCTTCAGTTTTCCCACATCTACCCCAGAGAGCAGCCAGGCCAGCCACCTGGGGAACAGAAAGGGGCCAATCCACTTCCACTCAGCTAGCCAGGCCAGGGCTCATGACTGAGACCCTCAGGCAGGCCGGCCACCTGAACATGAAGTTGGTTGAGGAGTTCAAAGCCCTTCTGGCCCAGCTATTTGCTGCTGTGCAGAAAACTGGCCCAAGATCCCCAGATCTTGATGTTAAAAGTCTGCAACTTCAATTTTTAATGTGAAATGAATTTTCAAACTATCTGTTGATTCACCATTGCAGGCCAAACCCACTCTGTGCAATGAATCTAGACTGCAGGCCTCCTTGTAAGATCTAAACTGGACCCTGCCTGGGGCCGGACCTGGACAGCTGCTGTGGGTAATCCACATCTCCTATTTCAAGGCTGGTCAGTCCCCTCTTCACCACCTGGCCACTAGGTGGCACTGTAACCCAGCATCTTTCATTGGCAGAGCAATCCTTTGTCCTGGAGTCCCCCCAAACCCAGGCCATTCAAGCAACCACACAACCATGGACCACTCTGGGGATTTTTTTGACTTTCTCTTTTCTCTTTTTCACTAAATCAAAAAGGTGTCATTAAGTCTAATTCATTCTTTTCTTCAAATCAATATTGCCCGATAGAAATACAACCTGAGTCACATTTTTAATCAAAAGTTTGCTATTAATATTAGGCATGCTGGGACAAGCAGATGGCATAATGGTTATGTCGCTGGACTTCCACATGGCTGATCGTGGTTCAACTTCCAGACCCAGCAGCCTGAAACTCACGCTGGGCACGTGTGCGTGCATGCCCAAAATTCCAAGAGGAAAATGGAGGAGAAGGGATTGTGGCATGGCCATTCCCCCTGGAGGGTGATTTCTCACTTTCTGTCTCTGTCTCTCCAGTGAGAACACATGCTCTATAGCAAAAATCTCTTTAGAAAAATAGGCATGCTAAAAAACAGAAAGAGTAAAAAGAAACATTAAATTAGCTTTAATGTTTCACTTAGCTCACTATGTCCAAAATATTATGATTTGCGGGACCAGCAGTTAGCGGAATGGCTATGTTGCTGGACTCCCACGTAGTCGACCACGGTTCACGTCCCGGACTGGGTGGCTTAAAACACATGCCGGGCGCGTGTGCGTGCGTGCCCAAGATCCGAGAGGAGACTGAAGGTGAAGGGATTGCGGCGTGGCCATCCCCTCTGGGGGGTGATTTCTCGCTTTCTCTCTCTCTGTCTCTCTCTGTCTGTCTGGCAAGCGCATGCGCCCTATAACAAAAACCTCTAAAAAAAAAAAGCAAAATATTATCATTTGAAAATGTAACTATTATAACAAGTGTGAATGAGTTATTTTGTTTTACTTTTTGGTACTGTTTTTCAAATTTGATGTGTGTTTTAGCCTCATAGCACTTCTCAGCGAGGACCAGCCACATTTTGAGTGTTCAGTAACCATGCGGGGCTCGAACCTACAGAAGTGGGTGGGACAGTTGCTAGCCTTGCAGAAGTCCTGTGTCTTTCTACCCAAGGGTCAGCTGCCAGGTTATAATATGGGCTTCTGTCCACCTGGATACTGACTGAGGGCCTAGGGGTCTCAGGGACCATCTTGCCTTCATGTTTACAAAGACATTGGCATATTTCTAGAGAGTCTGGGGCTGGGGAGCCTCGCTCATTGTCCCGTCCCTGCTCCTGGCCTGGATGGGCAAAGGCCTCTCTGAGGACTAAGATGAGGAAGAGGTACCTCCCTGAGGCTTGCACTTTGTAAATAATAGCAGGTTTCTGGGGCCAGCAGGTGGTGTGGTGGTTAAGGGCACTGGACTCCCACATGGCCAACAGCAGTTCAAGTCCTGGACCTGGTGGCTTGCTTTCTCACTCTCTCTCTCTCTCTCTCTCTCTCCATCCCTTTCTGGTCAAACTGAAATCAATAAATAAAGTTAAATAAAATTTAAAAAATAATAGTGGGTTTCTTTTACTGAGCAAAACATTTTAATATAGTCAAATCGATCAAACCTGAAATTTGCCCCAAAGTCTCTCATGTTTTGGACATGTGTTTGCCTCAGGCATTCTTTCAGTCCCGCAGGCCCTCCTCAGGCCTGGCCCTGCATCTGGCTCTTCTCTGAGGCCCCCTTCCTTCCCTCCGACCAGTTCTCTCCCCGCCCAGCCACACCCACTCCTCCCCTGCCTGTCCTGCCTGGGCCAGAAGCAGCACTGAGAGCCTGACACACAGGCAGGGCCATCCCTCACTCGCGTGGATGGCTTTGCTCCTGACCGGTCCCAGGGCCTGGACCAAGGATTGCTACACGGCTGGGGTCCGTTTGAGATGGTGTCTCTTTCCATACCTAAGCTTTGGTTTCTAACCTGTAGTGTGAAGGGGTTTGAGCTCTACAAGTTCTGAGACCGTGTTCATTTTTCCACCCCACATCACACATGACCCTAAGGTTTATTTTGTTTTTGTTTTTTGTTTTGTTTGTTTGTTTTTCTGGAGAGGTTTTTGCTATAGGGTGCCTCTCCACTCCAGAAAGAGGGAGAGAGACAGAGAGATAGAAAGCAAGAAATCACCCCCCAGAGGGGATGGCCATGCTGCAATCCCTTCTCCTCCATTCTCCTCTCGGGAACTTGGGCACGCACGCCCACGCGCCTGTTGTGAGTTTAAGCCACTGGGTCTTAGACTCGAACGGCAGTCGACTATGTGAGAGTCCAGCGACATAGCCATTACACCAACTGCTGTTCCCTTGTTTTTGTTTTTTAAGGTTTTTGCCATAGGGTGTGTGCGCTCACCAGAGAGACAGACAGGAGAGAGAAAGTAAGAAATAACCCCCCAGGGAGGGGGTGGTCATACCACAATGTCTTCTCCATTGTCCTCTTGGGATTTCGGACATGTACTCGCACGTGCCCAGTGTGATTTTCAGGCTGCCAAGTCTGAGACTGGAATTACAGTCGGCCATGTGGGAGTCCAGCACTTCTTCTTTTCTTTTCTTTATTTTTTTTAGAATTAGTTATTTAATTCCATTTGTTATTATTATTTTTTCATTTGACCAGAGAGAGAGAAAGAGAAAGGGAAAGCAAGCTGCCAGGTCTGGGACTTGAACCATGGTCAGCTATGTGGGAATCCAGCATCTTTAACCACCATGCCACCTGCCAGCCCTGGGAGTCCCTCACTTTAACCACCACAGTACCTGCTGGTCCTGACCCTAAGGTTTTAAAGTATTCCAAACATCCCCCTCTAAACACACGCACACACACACACACACACACCTGCACACACACACACACACACACACACACACACACCTGCACCTGCTGGTTCCAGCTCACCCTCACAAAGCAAGATAGGCAGTCAGGGATGCAGAAGGAGATGCAGACAGCGGGGCCGGCACAGAGGGAAGGACTCTCAGGGAGAGGTCAGGTGTCTGGCCTGGCTCCCCACAGCGCACCTCTGCCTGCCCTGCAGCACCACAGAACAGTTCTGGTGGCCCGAGGTGGGCCAGCACTGCCCTCTACATCTTCTCTTCCCCATGCCTTGGTAAGCTGCTTAGGAACCCCCTCAGAAGGTCCTGTTGGTCCAGACAGGGCACTTCCCTCCTGGAGCCGGGAGTCAGGCTTTGGTCTGGACACCTCTAGGGGTGGAGGGTCAGCTGGGATGTGATAAGCCCAGGCCCAGTGTTCCCAGCAGATGGGAGGAGATAGCCTGCTCTGGGCCTGCTCTGGTGGGAGGGGAGCAGAGGGCTGGGAACACAGGGCAGCTGAGGACACACCCCTTTGTGACCCACTTCGTCTTAATCCCATCTAGAACCCCAGGCCAGAGGAGCAGGTCCTGGGGCTGCAGTGGGGACCAGAGGTCAGCCCCCGTCCCTTTGGGCTGTGCTGGGCCGGGCAGAGCTGGGCTGGGCTGGGCTGGGGCAGAGGCAGCTGCTGCGGAGTGGTTCTCTGGGGAGAGGAGAACTGAAAGGGAAAAGCATCTCCGAGGCGAGCGGAGAGGGAGGGAGGCTGGGCGCGCACACATACGCGCACACACGGGCGTGCGCACACACACCGCTTCCCTGACTTGGCCTCAGCCTCACTTGGGAGAGGAGTGTTCTCTGCGCTCAGAGCTTTCTGTTGCTTCCCCGCCCATCGGTGCTGTCAGCAGCGCCAGCAAAGTTGGCCTCGAACTTGAAGGAGTGGAGGCTCCAGCTTTCTGGGCCATTCGCAAGGCCAGCAGGCAGCCCCCAGCCTCTGAACTCAGCGACCCTCCAGC
>NW_006204758.1:6082-8637 GCF_000334495.1 Tupaia belangeri chinensis | reverse complement strand
ATGAGAATAGGATAGTGTGGAATGGGGGGGGAATGAAGAGAAGAGGTTAGAGAAAGATAGCAAGAGAACAATAGAGAGTCAGGACATTAGTGAGAAACAGATATGGCTTATTACCTGTTGATGATGACATGTATAGTATTCTCAACTGGATTGGTCTGAGAAGTATTTCGTGATGGGTAGTCTTTTTACAAGCAAAATAGAAATAGTGATTGACTGTTTTAAAAAATAATTAGAATAATAATAATAATGATTGGGAAAAACATGGAAAAGTTATTGAATGATGAACCAGGGAGATTAATGTCTCTGTATTGACTGACATGCATGGCATTTCCTTTTGAAAAAGCAATGTAATGCACTGTAAAGTTATATGTAATCTAATGTAATATAAAGGCGATTATGATGATAATAAAAATAAAAATTAAAAATTAAAAAAAGAAAGGAATGACCATTAAAAAAAAGGATGGTGAAGAGAATTAGGTACTGAGATATATGGTGAAACACTAATTTACCTAGAGTAAAATTTCACAGCTAAAAGATAATAATTTTATTTATAATTGCCAGTTAAAACTAGAACTGGAATAAAACTAGAAATTAAAAATAAACATAAAACATATCCAGATGAATAATTCTCAACCAAAGGGGCAATACTTTTGAATTCTTGGCGAGAATTTTACAGTCAGGAGAGGGTATTTTGGTTGTCAAAAAGTCTGGAGCACTATTGGCATGTGACATACGGAGTCCAGGAGTTATACATACTCTGAAACATACGGGATAATCTTCACTGAAAACATGTGCAAGTGACAATAATGTTCAAGAGAAAAACACTTGTTCAGGCTCGAATTTTAAAGAAATATGCAATTACAAGTTATTAATGTGCTTGTAAAGGACATGAATGGCCACAATGGAACACAAATGACCAATGGATGTAGTAAAATATTCTGTTGTTTTGATAACTAAAGAATTGTTAAGAAAAATGTATTATTTATCTTTAGAAAATATTGAAAAAATAATAATATTTAATATTATAAATGTTAAAAAAAAGAAGAGGGTGGGAAAGGGCAGAGGGTCATAAATAGGGATAATGAATGTGTGTGTGTGTGTGTGTGTGTGTGTGTGTGTGTGTGTGTGTGTGTGTATGGAAAATTATTGACAATAACATGCATTATTAAGCCATTATGCATTATGCAGTATATTCTGGATGGAAAAATCACATTTTGTATGCTGTGATGATGCTTAGAGACTTAATATAAATTAATTTTTAAAAAGTGTCAGAAAAAAAAGAAAATACATTGACCCTTTCCTGAAACAGGTCTCTTCACCCTGTTGCTATAATATCAGGTGGATTTCTTTGCTTTTGTTGCCTCGGATTTTCAGTTCTTTTTTTAAAAATCAGTTTCCCCAAATATACCTGAGGTATTTCCCCTATTCTTTCTTCTGTAGTTCTGTTTTGTGTCTTACATTTAAGTTTATAATTTTTTTTCTGACATGGATAACCATTATATCCAGAACCATTTATTGAAGTACTATTTTTTCCCCAGTCTAGGTTCTTGGCATCACGTTTGAATTTCAGTGGCCAGCAGGTGGTGTAGTAGTTGAGAGCACTGGAATATGACATGATAGACATCAGTTTGAGTCCCAGACCTGGTGGCTTGCTTTCTCACTCTCCCTGACTCTCTGTTCAAGTTAAAATAAATTATAGTCATCAAAATAAGAAATAAAGTTAAATAAAGCAAGATGTTCCTAAAAAAAGAGAGAAATGATACAAACCAATAAACCAGCTATGGAAGTAAAGACATTGTTTCTGACTATAAAAAAATAAAAAGCTTTTTAGGAGAACACAATATATACAAAATAGTTAATAAAGTTTTGTCATTAAGCAATACTCATAATGTAAAAAAATACCCATTAATTTAAGATACCAATCATTGTTGAAAGTATAATAACTGTCAAAGATTAGATGCATACAATGATTGTTTTAAAAATGAACTTAAGAATACAGTCATTTTCGATTACTTTATAAGAATATAAAGTCAGTAACTTTTTGGTTTAAAACTCTAAAATTATGATACAGTCTTATGATATAAACCCTATACTTTATTTGGAAACTCTTCTGTTTTTTAAAGCTTTCCAAGAATTCTTATCAGGCCTTATCAAAATAATATAGCACTTGGGGGCAAAGATGCAACCGAGGAGCCCTGCACTGGAGGCCAAGATGGAGAAAATCTCCACAACTACCATGAACTTCCCCTTGGTGCTGTGGTAGACAGGGACAAATGTGACCCAGACACTGCAGAACACCAGCATGCTGAATGTGAGGAGCTTGGCTTCATTGAATGTGTCTGGCAGGTTCCTGGCCAGGAAAGCCACTGTGAAGCTTCCCAGAGCCAAGAAGCCCAGGTGGCCCAGGACACAGTAGAAGGCAGTGACTGAGCCCTTGTTGCACACGATGAGAATGTTTCTGGGCTCAGAATATGAGTCTATGTCAACAAAAGGGGGAGAAGTTCCCAGCCAAATTCCAGAGATAATAATTTGGATAAGGGAGCAAATGGGAATGA
>NW_006204758.1:0-1107 GCF_000334495.1 Tupaia belangeri chinensis | reverse complement strand
AAACCCCCAAAAAAAAAAAAAAAAAAAAAAAAAAAAAAGCCTGACAATTATCACCTTCACAAGCAGACTGCAGAGAAGGAAGAAAATGAAGCTAATAATTCTTTAAACAATGCTTCAAGGCAATACAGAACATTACCTCTAGCCTCCGGGGAATAGCAGAATCTTCATGTTTCTTGAGTTCTTCAAAAGTACGTAACTCCAAGTGAGCCTGCTCAATCTGGTCCCATAAGTCATTCAACTGTTTCATGAGCCCCATAGCATGAGACTGGTAACCCCCAAGCAAAATGTTCATTTTCTTTTCCATCTTTGCAGCTCTCTTAGCCTCTGTTGTCATGTGACCCCTGTTTATCTCAAGCCTCTTTTCAAGTGATTCAATTCTGTCCTTTTTGCTAGCTAGATTGGCCCGTGTGTAGCGGCTCTGTCCAGGAAGATATAAAACTTGACTGTAGCATTCTTCCCACACCTGGTTATAAGCTTCACTTGAAAAAACTTGACTGTATAGCATTCTTCCCACACCTGGTTATAAGCTTCACTTGAAAGTTCTCCGTGGCTCATTCCTTGTTTTACCACTTCCATCTCCTGCACCAGAATGTCCTGAGACTTTTTTAGCTCTTCTTTGGAGAATTTTTCATAAGGGTTATGTTCCAGATAAGTAACGTGTTCTGAATTGTTGGTACTAAATCCTACAGGTTTTCCTTTTTTATTCCCAGATGGTTCATAAGGATGATGTAGAAGGTCATAATGAAGCATTGTGATCATTTCTTTCTTGATTAGTTCTTCACTTTTCTGTAAATCTGTTAGAGGTGGTTCTACATTTAAAGGTCTTAAAATAGTTTCAT
This sequence comes from Tupaia belangeri chinensis, assembly GCF_000334495.1. Taxonomy (NCBI): domain Eukaryota; kingdom Metazoa; phylum Chordata; class Mammalia; order Scandentia; family Tupaiidae; genus Tupaia; species Tupaia belangeri. Next base: position 268 of record NW_006204758.1, on the reverse strand, counting down.
TTACTTCTGACGGTCTTCGCAGATCTTTCTGGACAGCTTTGTGCATTCGTTTCATTTCCTTTGCACGTTCAGCTTCTCGTATGGCCTGCTTTCAAGCATCTACAGCAGCAGCATCCTCAATGTAAGTGTCATCTACTTCACGGTCTTCTAGCTCCTTCTCAGCATTTTCTGGTAGAACGATTTCAAAATCATTCTTAGGAGCAGGAAGGCCTGAGAGCCCTAAATGGAGATATTCACGGGATTCTCTTTCCATCTGCTTCACATAAGA
>NW_006204757.1:1575-2085 GCF_000334495.1 Tupaia belangeri chinensis | reverse complement strand
AGCAACATACTTGAACCAATAGCTAACTTTGACATCAGTCATAAAATAAAATCCTCATTAAGTTGAGATTTAGCTTCAGAGCCTAATGGTTTATTCTTTTGTCTGATCTTGTACATTTACACAAAGTTAAATGAGCAAAAATAACAGTTTGTCACCAACCAACTATAAAATCTGATGTTAAATAAGTAAGGAGAGCAAGCACAGTGATTTGGTATCAAACATTTCTTCAAAAGCAGCTGTGTGAAAAGCGTATTTGTGAAAGCTCCTGTCTGGGTATCCAGGGGGAATTTACTGGGGAAAATGGACTTTATGTTACCTTGTCCATGTTACCGTGTCCCCAGATAGACTTCTTTCCTTTTTTAATGGGGGAAAAACATTTTAATACTGGACCACTGTACTCTAGAAACTGAAAACTTTTTCAAGTTCAAAAGAAAAATTATTTGTAATTTCAAATTCATGACAAAAATTAATTTTTCTATGAAACCTTGAAATTATCAAAAGTACTTTTTC
>NW_006204757.1:935-1293 GCF_000334495.1 Tupaia belangeri chinensis | reverse complement strand
TAGGGAACATCTTAGTGATGGTTCCTGTTTTGTGGATTTTTTTAATTAAATAAATTGGCAGAATTTCATCTGTGTATAAAAACTCATATATAAATAAGATTTTGTTTTTCTCTTTACACCATCTCAGAAACTGAGTCTTACTTAAGTACTTTGGCATTTGTTAGATCATTTCAGGTAGTTTTTGCATTCTGGATTTGCAGTTTTGTTAACAAATATACAAATGTCTTGGTGATCTCTTTGAAGGTGTTTGTAGATCATCGAGTTTGAGAGTCTGTCTTTTCAAAATAATGTTTATTATTTCATGGTATTGACAAATGACAACATTTCATAATGTGATGGAAGTCATTATTTTAAGCTT
>NW_006204757.1:0-239 GCF_000334495.1 Tupaia belangeri chinensis | reverse complement strand
TAGCATTCTGCATCATAAAAAGGGTTACCCAAAACATCTGAAGACCTCCTACAAATCGGTTAGGAAAGGAAAATATACAAATCAGTTAACAGAGGAAAATATTTATCTGACAGAAAAAGTGATAGAGGCAAGAAGAGACACATGACACATACCTATATTTTAAAATTGTCTGTGAAAAAAAAATTATTAATCAGAGAACTACACATGAAGACCACACTGGAAAGATAATAGCAATGTTA
>NW_006204756.1:1328-1906 GCF_000334495.1 Tupaia belangeri chinensis | reverse complement strand
TGAAAATGACACAAAAAAGTGAAAGGACATCACATGTTCCCAAATTGGAAGAATTAATATCGATATGGCAATTCTACACAATTAATTTTCATATTTAATGCAATGCCAATCAAAGTACCACACACATTCTCACATTCTTCACAGATCTAGGAAAGACAATCATAAAGTTTGTCTGAAATCATAAGAGACCCAGTATTGCCAAAGCAGTTCTGCCCAAGAAGAGTGGAGTGGGCGGCATCTCACTCTCTGACCCCAAAATATACTACAAAACTGTGGTAGTCAAAAAGCATGGTATTGGCACAGAAACAAACATGTGGACCAATGGAACAGAATAGACTCCCCAGAAATGAATGTTCAAACATACAGCCAACTGATTTTTGACAAGAGGTACCAGTCAATCCAGTGGAAAAGGAAAACTTCTTCAGTAAATGGTGCTGGCAAAACTGGATCTCCACTTGCAGAAAGATGAATCTGAACCCTTACCTCTCATCTCTGACAAAAATAAAGTCAAGGTGGATCAAAGATCTAAATCTAAGACCTCAAACCATAAAACTGCTCCTGTAAAACACTGGAGAAAC
>NW_006204756.1:0-371 GCF_000334495.1 Tupaia belangeri chinensis | reverse complement strand
AGGAGGGTCTGAGGAAGGACATTTGGGGGAGGGACAGGGAGGAAAAGGACTAATGGCACAAAGAGGTGTGTTATTATCTGTTGAAGATATTTTGTAGTTTTATCAACAGTAATAGGGAGAAATGTTTACCTGTTGAAATATCCATTTTGTAAGACAAATACTAATGTGATAGAATGTATGGAAGAAAATGAAATGAATAATTTTTTTTAAATAAAAGGGAAAAAATAAATAAAACACACAAAAATAAACAAACACAAAAGAAATAGAAAATAAACGTACTATACAGAAAATAAATCAAAGTAAAAACTGGTTGTTTGGAAGGATAAATAAAATCAATATGCCACTAGCAAGACTTACTAAGAAGAAGAGAG
>NW_006204755.1:287-2170 GCF_000334495.1 Tupaia belangeri chinensis | reverse complement strand
ATAGCCAAAGTATTTCAGAAAAGAACAAAGACAATATATCATTTCTTATTAAAAAATACATTTTCTATAAAGAAATGTTATATTATTTTTAAAATAACCCTCCTGAAACCAAAACCAAACAAATCCTCATTTGGGTTAAAGTTCTACATGAGGAAAGAGAAAATAAGAAATAATATCTTTATAATATTTGAATAATAAAGGCCAAAAAAAGGGCACAAACTCAATAAAAACAAAATGTTGACAAATTTTATTTTAATACATTGTATGGGAGCACAGAGTCTAGTCAGGGTGTTCTAAAAGTCAAGAGACCCCATAAAACTCCAAAACTGAGAGGAGTAGAATTGGAGAAGTTATGAGGATATTGAAAAATTTTCATGGAAAATGTGTACTATGAAAAAACTACACATGATTTCAAAACTTTTTGTACCTAAATAAACTTGTACTTTAATAGTATTTTCCAGGAACTTTTAGAAAAGTTAAAAGAGGGCATAATCCCATGCCACAGAGAGACTGAGAGATGGAGAGAGAAAGCAACCCCCAATGGGATATATTATGCTTCTCCATTTCTCTGTCCTGTCACAATTTAGGCACTGCAAGTGTAGGTTCCAGAGTGGTTTTTTTTTTAAGCTGCCAGTATTTGAAATGCAGACAGCTGTACCAGATCCAGTGCCATATGTAAAGTGTTAACCACTGCACTAAAGGGGCCAGCCCTCCATGAACTTTTTGAAGTCCCTTCATATTTGCAAATATTTAACACAATACATAAAAATTAAGCTTTCATAATAATGAAGAATTCTTATATATCAATCAGTAGCCTAATGGATGTATAGGTAAGGTAAATGAACAAGTAATTTATGTAATGCAATGCCAAACTCGAGAGTAAACCTGTCAAAAGGTACTTGATTTCAGGAGCCAGAAGGGAAAATTAATTTTGAAGATGTTACATTTAGCCAAGTGGCAATAATAGGAAATTAGGACAAAATCTGAAGTTGTTATTAATGCAGGGAAACAAGAAACTTGTATGGTTTAGTGTGTCTCCAGTCTAACTACCATGTAGCTGAAACAACAGCTAGCAAAGATAACAATATGTATAAATTATGTAACTGTTCATGTGTGTGTGATTCATTCATACCACTCATCCAAGGATACATACCTCATGGACAGACTGTTTTCCATCTACTTAAGGGCCATCTTTACAGTACTATAGGTAACAGCAGTAAGCGAAAACACTGAGAATGCATTGTATAGTCATAAGTTGAATATTAAAGTCGTGACCTGGATTTCTGTGTATTTCAAAGTTGTGTTTTGGGAGAAAATGTAAGTTGTAATGATGCCATTTTAGTCAAAATTCAAAATAACAAGAAAAACAACACTATATTTTACTCAGCAATAGGTAGAGATGACATAAACATATTAAAATAGACTTAAAAGACTTATAGTACATTTATAAGTCTGGGAAGAGGTGATATGTTTGAGAATTAAGGAATGCTTGAACTCTGAACCGTCTAAAGGGACTAAGGATGGAGTTGAGGCAAGTGGGACTTGAGACACCACAGACTTGCAACCAGGAATAGCTCAGAGGTGGTGAACTTTTCAAGTCTGTGATAAAAAAATGTCCTCTAATTAAATCACATTGAAAAAAAAATGAGCATGAGGACCAGCAGTTAGCGTAATGGCTATGTCAGGGACTCCCATGTAATCGACCTCGGTTCGCATCCCGGACTTTGTGGCTTAAACTCACACCGGGCGCGTGTGCATGTGTGCCCACGATCCCGAGAGGAGAATGGAGGAGAAGGGATTGCGGCGTGGTCATCCCCCCTGGGGAGTGATTTCTCGCTTTATATCTTTCTGTCTCTCTGTCTGGCGAGCACATGCGCCCTATA
>NW_006204755.1:0-253 GCF_000334495.1 Tupaia belangeri chinensis | reverse complement strand
AAAAAAAAAAAAAAAAAAAAGAAACAGAATGGAAAGAGTAAAATAGTTGGAGTCAGAACCTAAAGTATTTGTGGTGGAAAAAGTACTGGTTGTTTCCTGAGCAGACAACTGGAACATTTTTCAAGTGGAGAGGATTTACAGATGCTGACAATACTTAGGAATCAAAAGAAAATTTAGACGGTTCAGAGTTCAAGCATTCCTTAATTCTCAAAAAGCTGGGGGAAAAATAAAAAGATGGTACAAAGAGGAAAAT
>NW_006204754.1:757-1080 GCF_000334495.1 Tupaia belangeri chinensis | reverse complement strand
AAAAGAGATCCAGATCCCAGGTAGCCAATTATGCTTCAAATCCCAGCTGTAGTGGCTTCAAAAATGCATGGGGTTCGTGCACAAGAACTAGCCCTTAACCTTTTTTTTTTTTGACCTTTTTTGGCTATAGGGTACATGTGTTCTCCAGAAAGACAGAGAGAGACAGAGAGACAGAAAGCAAGAAATCAAATCACCCCCTAGGGGGGATGGCCACACCGCAATCCCTTCTCCTCCATTCTCCTCTCGGGGTCTTGGGCATGCACACACGCACACGTGCCCAGCGTGAGTTTAAGCCACCGGGTCCAGGACTTGAACTGTGGTCG
>NW_006204754.1:0-729 GCF_000334495.1 Tupaia belangeri chinensis | reverse complement strand
CCCCGGTTTTTTCTTTTTTTTTTTTTTTTTGCATTTATTTAAAAATATTTGCACTAGGATGCGTGTCCTCAGTGGAGAGGGACACAGATAGGAGGGGAAACAGAAAGTCAGCCCCAAGGGGAGATGGCTACACCACAATCCCTTCTCCTCCATTCTCCTCTTGGGATTTTGGGCACATATGCATACAAGCCAGTTGTGATTCTCAAGTCACTGGGTTTGGGACTAGAACCGCGATCAGCCATGTGGAATCTAGTCACTTAAACCACAACACTACCTGCTGACATTATGGCATTTCTTTGCCATAAGAAGTTTTGCATTTTTTAGATTTTTTGTTTGGTTTTTGGTAGAGGGCACATGCACTCATCAGAGAGAGACAGAGAGAGGGAGAGGAGAAAAGTTTTATTTATTTCCCCCATGGGGAAATAAAAAATATGATTAAAAAATGGGCTAGCGGGGGGCATCAGGTGACATAGTGGTTATATCACTGGATTCCCACATGGCCAACTGCAGTTCAAGTCCTGGACCTGGTGGCTTGAAAAATCACACTGAGCTCATGTGCATATATGACCAAAATCCCAAGAAGAGAATGGAGAAGAGATTGCATTGAGGCCATCCCCCTGGGAGGTGATTTCTTACTTTCCCTCCCTCTACCTCTCTCTAGCAAACGCACGCACCCTATGGCAAAAATAAATAAATAAATAAATAAATAAATAAATAAATAAATAAAGG
>NW_006204753.1:126305-127417 GCF_000334495.1 Tupaia belangeri chinensis | reverse complement strand
GCTGAACACTGTCATCAGGGAACTGAAACAAACCACAGTGAGCTATCTCTTCTCCCCGGCTACGATGGATGGCCGTGATGAAAAAGAGAAATGTCACCAGCAAAACCCCAGCCGTGCTAAGTGTTGGAGAGGGTGTCCAGAGGACATTGAACCCTCACACACTGCTGGTGGGCATGTGAAACGGTGCAGCTGCTTTGGGAAAGAGGTTGGCCATGTTTCAAAAGGTCAAAAATGGAGTTACCACATGACCCAACAAGTCCACTCCTGTCGAAGGAAAAGGGAAAACATACGTTTACGCAAAAACTTGCATGCAGATGTTCCTAACAGGTGGAAACCACCTGACTCTGCTAATAAGTACACGAACTGAGGTCTCTCTATGGTTTGGCTCTAAGAAGAAATGAAGGGACCTGAAGACATGATGTAAAAGACACACGCACACCCCACGACTGCATGCATTTCAGATGTGCCAATCTGTAGTAGAAAGTAGATGAGTGCCGGGGCCTAGGGAAGGCCGAATGGAGAGTGGCGCCCGATGGGCTTTCCCTTTGAGCTCATGACCATGGTCGCACAGCTCTAAATTTGCGAGAAGCCATTGATTTCTACGTATTAAATGACTTGAATCTCCGTAAAGCTGTTTAAAAAGTAAAGGGAAAGAATGCAAGGGAACGAAAACCCGAAAACCCGATTCAGGGCTGTAGTGGCCGGCGGGGGAGGGGCCAGGTAGAAAGGACTGTCAGCCTGGAGTCCCCGCGCCAGGCAGTGGCATGTGATAGCATCGAGCCCTTCGGGTTAGGGACTGTCAGGGGTGTCCTGAGGTAAGAGCGCGAGTTCTCGGCCGGTGTGCTCCGGAAGGGCCGGACCTAGGAGGCCGCGCACCAGCAGCAGGTGGCCCCAGGCGCGCCCCCGAGCACCCTGGTGGGCCGGGGCCGAGGCGCGCGCCCCAGGCCCGAGGGGGTGTGGCGAGGGCGCGCACTGGTTCTAGGGTTGCCCAGGGCAGCGAGCGGGGAGTTGGGGGGGGTGGTGCCGCAGACGCCCCCATTGGGCGAAGGGGGTCGGCTCGTCGGGGGCGGGACCGGGTGGCTGGCCGGCGGCGGGGAAGTGCGCTGGGCCCC
>NW_006204753.1:124863-125269 GCF_000334495.1 Tupaia belangeri chinensis | reverse complement strand
TAAGAGGTGGGCCGGGCCCCTGCCCCGTTGGCTGCCACGACACTGCTCTGCTGTCTGTAGCCAGGGGCTGGCTGGGTGTGGCACTGTCCCCGTGGCTCCTGCCCATGCTCCCCAAGGCCGCTACTAGGGTCCAGGATGCAGACCTGACAAAAGAACCTCAGAGACAGGATCAATCCAAGCTGAAACTTTGCAGTATCAGGCGGGGCTGCCCCTTGTTCTAGCAAAGGCTTTTTTTCTTTCTCTCTTCCATGCTCCCTTGGTTTGATTGTCGGCAGCCCCCTCGCTTCCCAGGCTGGGTACTCCATCTCCCTTGAGGCTGAGCACTAAGAGGGTAGCCCGAGCCCTGCCCCGTTGGCTGCCACGACACTGCTCTGCTGTCTGTAGCCAGGGGCTGGGCGGGGGTGGG
>NW_006204753.1:120557-124687 GCF_000334495.1 Tupaia belangeri chinensis | reverse complement strand
GAGCCTGTCTGGGTGCGTGGCTGTGGGGCAGGCAGGCCTTGGCTTTGTGTTGTAGCAGGGAGGCCAGGCAGCAGACTCCTGGACAGCCAGTAGAGGCCCTGGGGCGAGGAAGCAGCTGGGCTGGGATTGGGGGTGTGCTGGTCCTTGGTCCAGCCTCTGGCCTTGATTCTCCAGACCTCTGTCCCAGGGCTCCTGGTGGCAGTGCCGCTCTGGGGTGGCATTCCTACCCCTGCACTCCCTCCCCCAGTTTGTGATTGTTCTCTGCCTGCCATTCCCCTGCCATTCCCCTTCTGCCAGCTCAGGCACAGGCTGTCTGAGGCCTGGGCCTTCCCTGTGGTTGCTCTCCTCAGCTCCTAAACGGGTGTCCAGGGTCTCCCACCCTGCCTTTCTGAGCATCTGCCCCCTTAGGCGTGGCTCCTCTCCAGCAGGGGCAAGGGTGATTGATGGCCCCCAAGCCTGTCCACACTGGCTGCTCACTCAGGCGCCCTGCTGCAGGGCCCTTCTCCCTCCCAGCCACAGTCTCCATCTGGGACTCTGGTGTGGTTGCGGGCGAGTGGCCCTGGGCCTCTGTGGCAAGCAGAGGGCAGGTGGCTTACACCGAGGCCTCTGACTCCGTGTGCTGTCTCTCTAGGCCTGTCCCCGGGGCAGCTGCTGGCCATGCTGGCTGTCTGCCCCCTCCTTCTGCTATTCCTCACTGTGGGGGCAGCCCTGGGCAGCGGCAGGCCCTTCCGTGCCTTCGTGGTGACGGACACCACACTCACGCACCTGGCTGTGCACCGAGTAACTGGGGAGGTGTTTGTGGGTGCAGTGAACCGAGTCTTCAAGTTGGCCCCCAATCTGACTGAGTTGCGGGCCCATGTCACGGGTCCTGTTGAGGATAATGCCCGCTGCTACCCACCCCCCAGCATGCGTGTATGTGCCCACCGCCTGGCACCAGTGGACAACGTCAACAAGCTGCTGCTTATAGACTATGCAGCTCGCCGGCTGGTAGCTTGTGGCAGCATCTGGCAGGGCATCTGCCAGTTCTTGCGTTTGGACGACCTCTTCAAGCTGGGCGAGCCCCACCACCGCAAGGAGCACTACCTGTCGGGGGTCAAGGAGCCTGACTCCATGGCTGGTGTCATTGTGGAGCAGGGTCAAGGGCCCAGCAAGCTGTTCGTGGGCACTGCGGTCGACGGCAAGTCGGAGTACTTCCCCACCCTGAGCTCCCGCAAGCTCATTGGTGATGAGGACAGCGCTGACATGTTCAGTCTGGTGGGTTCGCCCACTTGCCTCTCCTCCCCTGCCTCTCCTGCCACCCCTCTGTTGTGCCCATCCTCTCCTCTCCCCCTTCACCCTATCGTGGTGCCACTTCTTGGGAGAGCTGTGGTCCGGGAGGGGACTCTGGCCCTTCACTGCTGAGGTGCAGATGGCTGCTGAGGGGATGGGGGTTGAGCCCATTTCACGGCAGGCCTGTGTCCAGTCTCCTATGGCCCTCCCCAGTGGGGCGGTCATGCTGTGGGAGCAGGGCGGGGGGTGCAGGGGGAGGGCCCACATTCACTCTGACCTGCTCCCCAGGTGTACCAGGATGAGTTTGTCTCCTCTCAGATCAAGATCCCATCCGACACACTGTCCTTGTACACTGCCTTTGACATCTACTACGTCTACGGCTTTGTGAGCGCCTCCTTCGTGTACTTCCTGACACTGCAGCTGGACACCCAGCAGACGCTGCTGGACACTGCAGGCGAGAAGTTCTTCACATCCAAGATCGTGCGCATGTGTGCGGGGGACTCGGAGTTCTACTCATATGTGGAGTTCCCCATCGGCTGCTCCTGGCGTGGTGTGGAGTACCGCTTGGTGCAGAGTGCCCACCTGGCTAAGCCTGGCCTGCTGCTGGCTCAGGCCCTGGGTGTTCCAGCTGACGAGGACATCTTGTTCACCGTCTTCTCCCAAGGCCAGAAGAACAGGGCCAGCCCACCCCGGCAGACCATTCTCTGCCTCTTCACCCTCAGCAACATCAACGCCCACATCCGGCGCCGCATCCAGTCCTGCTACCGTGGGGAGGGCACACTGGCCCTGCCCTGGCTGCTGAACAAGGAGCTGCCCTGCATCAACACCGTGAGCCCTCCAGCCTGCCGTATCCGCCCTCTGCCCCAGCCCCTCTCCTTTCCCCGATGTACATCTCCTGGCCTGGGCCCTTCCAAAGCATGGCATGGTCCTAGCCGTGGTGTAGGGGACTCCATCCTCTGTGTTGCTGCCTGTCCCTTTCTCCTCCTCCTGTTGCTCGTCTGTCTGCCTGCCACCTCTCCCCACCCCACCATGCACTCCTACCCTGCTGTCCTGGCTGTCTCGCGTCAGCGGCAGTCCCCAGCCTACTCCCTCAGAGCCCACGCCTCTCATGCGCGCCTCTGTTCACCAGCCCATGCAGATCAACGGGAACTTCTGCGGGCTGGTATTGAACCAGCCGCTGGGCGGCCTGCATGTGATTGAGGGGCTGCCCCTGCTGGCCGACAACACCGACGGCATGGCCAGCGTGGCTGCCTACACCTACCACCAGCACTCTGTGGTCTTCATTGGCACACGCAGCGGTAGTCTGAAGAAGGTGGGCCCTGGCATCCTGGCACATGGGAGTGAGGGTGGTCTCTGAGATACGGCGCGAGGGATGCGGTGGGAACGTGAAGTCTCCCTTCCCTCACCAGGCTGAGCCCCATGATCCTGGCCCAGCTCCTCAGGTGACCCCTCAGTCATCTACCCATGCCGGCACTGGTGCCTGCTGTGGCCTCAGTTATCAGCTCCCTGTGTTTCAGAGGACAGAGATTAGACCTGCAGGGCTTCCCTGCCACAAGAGCCGGGGCTGGAACCTGCCCCTGCTCTTGGACAAGATTCAAGCCAACTGCAAAGTTCTCACCCTGCCCTCCTGCCAGATGTGGCGCTATACCTGGGTGGAGAAGTGCTGGTCTGGGGTGGTCAGGGGAGGCTTCATGAAGGGTGGTGCTGAACTCCGAGGCCTGGCTGCTCTGCTCCAGGCCCGTTTCTTTCCTGTGCTGTTGTCTGTGAGTTGCAGAGCCCACATGCTTGAAGGATACGATCCAGTGGTTTCCAGTATTTCTGCAGGGCTGTGCCACTATCAACCCCATCAACTCCTTGACGTTGGGCAACATCAGTCTGTCTCTCTCTCTCTCCTGGGAGCATTTTTCTGGCCAAGTCTGGGAGACAGCCCTGACCTAGAAAGCCCCTGGCTCCAGAAGAGGATGCCACGGGTGCAGGGTGCTGCAGTGGCACCAGGCTGGCTGTCATCCTTCTCCCCTGGTCTTATGGCTCAGGTGCGGGTTGACAGCTCCCTGGAGGCCCACCTGTATGAGACGGTCCCTGTGGTGGATGGCAGCCCCATACTGCGGGACTTGCTCTTCAGCCCTGACCACCGGCACATCTACCTCCTGAGTGAGAAGCAGGTGGGCCCGCCGTGGGGAGTGCTGGGTGGTGGGTGTGGGTGTGGACCAGGTGTTGATGTGGCTGTCCCCAGGTGAGCCAGCTTCCAGTGGAGACTTGTGAGCAGTACCTGAGCTGTGCGGCCTGCCTGGGCTCTGGTGACCCCCACTGTGGCTGGTGTGTGCTGCAGCACAGGTGAGGGTGGCAGGGTGAGGTGGGCCACTGGCCTGGTCCACCTCTCCCTAGCCATGCCCTGGCAGCCTCCCTGCCACCCCTACTTCTTCCAGCCTGGGGCTCAGGGGGGCAGACTTTCTCCTGCCCCCAGCCTCTTACTGCTGACCTGACCCCAAACAGGTGTTGCCGTAAAGGGGCCTGTCCAGGTGCTTCTGCCCTACATGGCTTGGCAGAGGAGCTGAGCAAGTGTGTCCAGGTGCGGGTCCGGCCCAACAACGTGTCAGTGACATCGCCTGGGGTGCAGGTGAGCAGCCTGGAGGGCGCTTGGGCATTGTGCATGTGAGGGGTGCCCTGCTCTGAGCCTCTGCCTCCTCCAGCTGACGGTAGCCATGCGCAACGTGCCCGACCTCAGTGCTGGCGTGAGCTGTGCCTTTGAGGAAGTGACAGAGAGCAATGCCGTCCTGCTGCCTACTGGCGAGCTACACTGCCCCTCCCCCTCGCTCCAGGCGCTCCAGGCTCTGACCAGGGGCTACGGTCAGTGGGCTGGG
>NW_006204753.1:115067-118732 GCF_000334495.1 Tupaia belangeri chinensis | reverse complement strand
TGAGCGGTGCGGCCTGCCTGGGCTCTGGTGCCCCCCACTGTGGCTGGTGTGTGCTGCAGCACAGGTGAGGGTGGCAGGGTGAGGTGGGCCACTGGCCTGGTCCACCTCTCCCTAGCCATGCCCTGGCAGCCTCCCTGCCACCCCTACTTCTTCCAGCCTGGGGCTCAGGGGACAGGCACAGAGCTGGGCAGGCTGTCTCCTGCCCCCAGCCTCCTACTGCTGACCTGACCCCAAACAGGTGTTGCCGTAAAGGGGCCTGTCCAGGTGCTTCTGCCCTACATGGCTTTGCAGAGGAGCTGAGCAAGTGTGTCCAGGTGCGGGTCCGGCCCAACAACGTGTCAGTGACATCGCCTGGGGTGCAGGTGAGCAGCCTGGAGGGCGCTTGGGCATTGTGCATGTGAGGGGTGCCCTGCTCTGAGCCTCTGCCTCCTCCAGCTGACGGTAGCCATGCGCAACGTGCCCGACCTCAGTGCTGGCGTGAGCTGTGCCTTTGAGGAAGTGACAGAGAGCAATGCCGTCCTGCTGCCTACTGGCGAGCTACACTGCCCCTCCCCCTCGCTCCAGGCGCTCCAGGCTCTGACCAGGGGCTACGGTCAGTGGGCTGGGGCTGGCTGGGGTGAATTGGGGCCACTTCCTGTTCCACCAACTCATGCCTGTCCCGGGCCTGCAGCAGGCGCCACCCGCACCGTGAGGTTACAGCTGCTCTCCAAGGAGACTGGAGTGAAATTCGCTGGGGCTGACTTTGTCTTCTACAACTGCAGTGTCCTCCAGTCGTGAGTAGCTGGCCCAGACCCATCCCTACCCCTGGGGACAGGCGAATCGTGCAGGATGGCTGTCTCTGGGGGCCTCGAGGCTTCCTGTCAGGCATCCCTGCCCTCTGTCCCTGGACCTTGCATCCCCCATATGTGACATGGGCCTTCGGCAGCCCTGAAGAGTGCTGTGGGAGGGCCAGTGAGGGGCAGTGGCAACTGGGCCCTCTGTCATTTCTGAAGCCAGCTCTCCGCCCCTAGGTGCATCACCTGTGTTGGGAGCCCTTACCCCTGCCACTGGTGTAAGTACCGCCACGTGTGTACCAGCCAGCCCCACAAGTGCTCCTTCCAGGAGGGCAGGGTCCACAGTTCTGAGGTGAGGCGGGCACAGGGGCTGGGCTCCGCAAGGGCTGGGCTCCACAGGGGCTGGGCTCATCAGGGCTGGGCTCCCAGTGGGCAGGCCCCAGGCTTTTCTGTGTTGGGTGTCCTTATTTCCCTGAGCCCCCTCGGGGTAGGGTGGGTAGCTGACAGGCTTCTTCCCCAGGGCTGCCCTGAGATCCTGCCCAGCGGGGACCTCCTGATCCCCGTGGGAGTCCTACAGCCTCTTACCCTAAGGGCCAAGAACCTGCCACAGCCCCAGTCGGGCCAGAAGAACTATGAGTGCGTGGTCCGGGTGCAGGGGCGGCAGCAGCGGGTGCCTGCTGTTCGCTTCAACAGCAGCAGCTTGCAGTGCCAGAATGCTTCGGTAGGCGGCCCTGTGGCTTGTGGCTCCAGAGGCCTCTGGTGGCCCTGGCAGGGGGCATGACTGAGCCTGTGGTTACAAAGGATTTGGGGGATGGCTGCACAGTTCATCCAGGTAACTTGGGACCCTCTTCCAGTACTCCTATGAGGGCGATGAGTATGGCGAGGCTGAACTGGACTTCTCCGTGGTCTGGGATGGAGAGTTCTCTATCGACAAGCCTCCTGGCTTCCGAGGTGAGGGGCAGCTGGGAGCCAGGTTGGGGACCAGCCCTCCCAAGTCTTTTGCTGCCACCCCTGTCAGCCCACTCCTGTGCCTGCAGCCGTCCTGTACAAGTGCTGGGCCCAGCGGCCCAGCTGTGGCCTCTGCCTCAAAGCTGATCCCCGCTTCAACTGTGGCTGGTGTGTGTCGGAGCACAGGTGCCAGTTGCGGGCTCACTGTCCTGCCCCCAAGACCAACTGGATGCACCCGAGCCAAAGGGGCACCCGTTGCAGCCACCCCCGCATCACCCAGGTCAGTTGCCCCACTGCCCCTTCGAGCCTACGGGTCAGGCTGGCCCCTCACCTCCATCTTGCTCTGCAGATCCACCCACTCATCGGGCCCAAGGAGGGCGGCACCCGGGTCACTATCATGGGTGAGAACCTGGGCTTGGCCTCCCGAGAGCTGGGGCTGCGGGTGGCTGGTGTGCGTTGCAACTCCATCCCCGCTGAGTACGTCAGTGCTGAGAGGTGAGTGTGGCGGAATGGGGGAGGCAGCCCATCCAGTTGGCTCTGGCCCTGACCTCTCTTACCCCCAGGATTGTGTGTGAGATGGAGGAGTCACTGGTGCCCAGCCCGCAGCCAGGGCCTGCAGAGCTCTGCGTGGGTGACTGTTCTGCAGACTTCCGCACACAGTCGGAGCAGCTCTACAGCTTTGTGGTGCGTGGCTGCCCATCCCTCCAGCTTCCCCATTCCAGGGGGATTGGAGCTGCCCTTGCAGTGGGCTGGCTCCTCCCTCCGCTCAGGGCCGCTTCTCCCACAGACCCCGACATTTGACCGTGTGAGTCCTAGTCGGGGTCCAGCTTCAGGAGGCACGAGGCTCACCATCTCTGGCAGCTCTCTGGATGCTGGCAGTAGAGTCACAGTGACCGTGAGAGATGGCGAGTGCCAATTTGTGAGGTGGGTGCTGCGGGGCGGGTAGCTGAGGACCTTGGCTGCTGGGTGCTGCGGGGCGGGTAGCTGAGGACCTTGGCTGCTGGCTCCAGGCATCACACTTGCCAATGCAGGAGAGATGCTAAGGCCATCGTGTGTATCTCGCCCTTCTCCACCTTGGGCCCCAGCCAGGCCCCTATCACCCTCACCATCGACCGTGCCAACATCTCCAGTCCTGGAGTCATCTATACCTACACTCAGGACCCTACTGTCACTCGTCTGGATCCAACTTGGAGCATCGTCAAGTGAGACCTTGGGGGTGTGGGACGCCTGGCCAGTGTTGGGGGTCAGGGATAAGGTGTTGCCGGGCCCTCCTTCCAGCTGGAGCTCATCTGGGGAGGGCTGACCCGACCATGCAGTGGTCCAGGGCTCTCATGACAGCCTTGATAGTGCTTCAGGGCCAGGAGGGTGGCAATGAGGTAGGGAACCTGAGGGCCCTTGCCCCTGTCTCCAGTGGAAGCACTGCCATCACTGTGAGTGGGACCCACCTGCTGACAGTCCAGGAGCCCCGGGTCCGGGCCAAGTACCGTGGCATCGAAACCACCAATGTGAGTAGCGGCTACCCTGGCCCCACCCCAGGCCTTGCTGCCCATGGCCTTATGCACTGGGCTGCCCACCCCTGTCCCTACAGACGTGCCAGGTGATCAACGACACTGCCATGCTGTGCAAGGCTCCTGGCATTTTTCTGGGGCGGCCCCAACCACGGGCCCAAGGCGAGCATCCCGATGAGTTTGGCTTCCTCCTGGACCACGTGCAGACAGCCCGCTCCCTCAACCGCTCCTCCTTCACCTACTACCCCGACCCCAGCTTCGAGCCGCTCGGGCCCTCTGGGGTCCTGGATGTCAAACCTGGCTCCCACGTGGTGCTGAAGGTGCCTCTGGGTGGGAGAAGGGCAAGGGGTGTGGGGCAGTGAGGTGGGGAGCCCTGGGCTGATGGCTCCTTCACCCCAGGGCAAGAACCTAATTCCTGCAGCAGCCGGCAGCCCCC
>NW_006204753.1:110483-114946 GCF_000334495.1 Tupaia belangeri chinensis | reverse complement strand
GCTGGCAGGGCGGGTAGGGGTGGGCATAGGGGTAAGCTCACCTGGCCTGTTCCCTCAGGTGCTGGTGGGTGGCCTGGAGTTCTGGCTGGGCACTCTGCACATCACAGCTGAGCGGGCACTGACCCTGCCAGCCATGGTGGGGTTGGCAGCAGGTGGCGGGCTCTTGCTACTCGCCATCGCTGCGGTACTGGTTGCCTACAAACGCAAGACTCGGGATGCGGATCGCACGCTCAAGCGGCTGCAGCTGCAGATGGATAACCTGGAGTCCCGTGTGGCCCTAGAGTGCAAGGAAGGTGCCTGATGGGGGTGTGGTGCAGGGCATGCGGACTAGGGGCTCCCTCCTCCTGCTCAGCTCCCCCTCCATCTGCCCCTCCCTAGCTTTTGCGGAGCTGCAGACAGACATCAACGAGCTGACGAACCACATGGATGGCGTGCAAATCCCTTTCCTGGACTACCGGACCTACGCCGTGCGCGTGCTCTTCCCGGGCATCGAGGCACACCCAGTGCTGAAGGAGCTGGATGTGAGCCCCTCCCTCCTCCCACTCCTCTTTCTGCCCTGGGCCGCCACGCTGTCTGAGATCCCTGCTCCTCACAGACACCCCCCAATGTGGAGAAGGCCCTGCGTCTCTTCGGGCAGCTGCTGCATAGCCGCGCCTTCGTGCTCACCTTCATCCACACACTGGAAGCCCAGAGCAGCTTCTCCATGCGTGACCGTGGCACAGTGGCCTCGCTCACCATGGTGGCCCTGCAGAGCCGGCTTGACTATGCCACGGGGCTGCTCAAGCAGCTGCTGGCAGACCTCATAGAGAAAAACCTAGAGAGCAAGAACCACCCAAAGCTGCTGCTGCGCAGGTACTCTGCTGTGCTGGCCCCACCCTGCCCCTACCCAGCTGCTCCACCTGGCCCCACCCCTGGCTGACCCCAAGCTCGCCAGGCCAGGGCCTGAAGGCCCCTCTCCTACCCTAGGACTGAGTCAGTGGCTGAGAAGATGCTCACCAACTGGTTCACGTTCCTGCTGCATAAGTTTCTGAAGGTGTGCTTGGCAGGTGGGTGGCGGGGGCAGCAATGCCAGGGTCCTGGCTAGTTGCCAGGCAGATAGCAAGCCATGCCTGCTGCCGGGCCCACAGGAGTGCGCTGGGGAGCCACTGTTCCTGCTCTACTGTGCCATCAAGCAGCAGATGGAGAAAGGCCCAATCGATGCCATCACTGGTGAGGCCCGCTATTCTCTGAGCGAGGACAAACTCATCCGGCAGCAGATCGACTACAAGACGCTGGTGAGCATAGGCCCCGGGGCCAGCCCTGTGGCCCTGTGCATGGCTGTGCCCTGGCCTCCCTCTCAGCTCTTCTGTTTGTAGACCCTGCACTGTGTGTGCCCAGAGAGCGACGGCAGCGCCCAGGTCCCAGTGAAGGTTCTCAACTGTGACAGCATCACTCAGGCCAAAGACAAGTTGCTGGACACAGTGTACAAGGGCATCCCATACTCCCAGCGCCCCAGAGCTGAGGACATGGACCTGGGTGAGGCCCCGCTCTGCTCCTGCCCTAGCGCCCTGCCTAAGCCCTCTCTCTGAGAGCGCACTACCTTAAGGGCTATCTGTGACCCCCAGAATGGCGCCAGGGTCGCATGGCCCGCATCATCCTTCAGGATGAGGATGTCACTACCAAAATCGAGTGTGACTGGAAGAGGGTCAACTCACTGGCCCACTATCAGGTGAGGACACAGGAGTGTTGGCCCCTCCTCATAGGCTTTGGGTGCCACCCACAGGTGTGCCAAAGCGTCTGGGTGGGTGGTGTCCCCTCGGCTTCTTGGGTTCCTGCACTGTCCTATCTCTGTCTTTGGGGCCTCCAGGTGACAGATGGTTCCTTGGTAGCACTGGTGCCCAAACAAGTGTCTGCCTATAACATGGCCAACTCCTTCACCTTCACACGCTCACTCAGCCGCTACGGTACGTGTCTTCAGCCTGGTGGCCTCTGCTAGCCCTACACCCTTCAAAGGCTGTGGGAGCTGTCTTGGGAGCCCTTGTCCAAGCAGTGGGCTGTGTCCTTGGGAGGTCCCCAGTTCTGCAGACTCTAGAAGTAGGGTGGGCCAGTGAGAATGGGTGGGTCCTCTGCAGGCTGCTGGGCTCCTAAGGGTCATCCCCATCCTCTGCCCCAGAGAGCTTGCTTCGCACAGCCAGCAGCCCTGATAGCCTCCGCTCGCGGGCCCCCATGATCACCCCTGACCAGGAGACAGGCACCAAGCTGTGGCACCTGGTGAAGAACCACGACCATGCCGACCACCGAGAGGGGGACCGTGGCAGTAAGATGGTCTCAGAGATATACCTGACACGGCTGCTAGCCACCAAGGTGTGGGCCTACCCTGCACCACCCTAGCCTCTGTGTGGAGGACATCTTCTAGCCCTGCGTTGGCCCTGAAGTTGGCCTGGCCTGCTCCAGCAGGCTGGCCTTGGGGCCTTGGCTATGCAAACTCCCAGGCTAAGGTGGAGGGAGGGAGGCCCTGTCTGTCTTGCTTTGGGGACATTCTGACCTGGCTGCCTCCCAGCCTGCATCCTTGCTGTCCCTCAGGGCACGTTACAGAAGTTTGTGGATGACCTCTTTGAAACTGTGTTTAGCACGGCCCACCGGGGCTCAGCCCTGCCCTTGGCCATCAAGTACATGTTCGACTTCCTGGACGAGCAGGCTGATCAGCGGCAGATCAGCGACCCTGACGTGCGCCATACCTGGAAGAGCAACTGGTACTGCCCCAGGCCCCCTGGGGATGGGTGGGTGAAAGAGGATGGTGGCATTGCCAAGACCCAGGGCCCATGGGGGCAGGTGGTTGGCAGGAGAGAATGGTGGCCTGGCCTGGGGCTGACAGCGATGGTGCTACCAAGCCAAGAGGGTGATCGAGTAATCGTACAGGTAGATTCTGCTGCATGTTCAGATAGAGGTGCTAGTGGTTTGGCCTGAGTGTGGCAATGGTGACAGTGGAGGCTGTGGAGGGGGTAGAGACTGCCCGAGGTCCAGCAGGGACTTACAAATGAGGCTGCCCACCCTCAGTGTGTCACCCGTGCTCCCTCTGGACCAGAACTAAGCTAGCCAGGCAGGCGGTGGGAGGAGCCCCAGGACCACTCAGGAGTTTTGGCTGTGTCTCCTTGCTAGCCTGCCCCTGCGCTTCTGGGTGAATGTGATCAAGAACCCACAGTTCGTGTTTGACATCCACAAGAGCAGCATCACGGATGCCTGCCTGTCAGTGGTGGCCCAGACCTTTATGGACTCCTGCTCCACGTCTGAGCATCGCCTGGGCAAGGACTCGCCCTCCAACAAGCTGCTCTACGCTAAGGACATCCCCAACTACAAGGGCTGGGTGGAGAGGTGGGCCCTGGCTTGCAGTTGTGAGATGCCACACTGTGGGAGTGGAGGCAGGGGGCTGCCCCAGCCTGGCCTGCCTGTGTGAGGGGTGTCAGCTGCAGGAGGCAGCCTGGGAGCTGCCTGGCAGCAAGGGCTGGGGCCTTGGCTTTTGTGATAACTGCCAGAGAACCTACTCAGGGTCCCAACAGGTACTATCGAGACATTGCCAAGATGGCATCCATCAGCGACCAGGACATGGATGCCTACCTGGTGGAGCAGTCCCGCCTCCATGCCAGTGACTTCAATGTCCTCAGTGCACTCAGCGAGCTCTACTTCTATGTCACCAAGTACCGCCAGGAGGTGTGCGCTGCTTCTCCTGTGGGCCCCAGTGGCCTGGCTCTGAGAGTCAGCCAGCAGCAGAGGCGTGGTGGGGGTGTGGATGGAGAGAGGCTGTTGGCCCACCTCTTGGCTTGTTCACAGCTGGGATTCTAGGGACATGCAGCTTGTGATGGGAGATATCCCTAGAGCTGTGAGCTTCAGGGTGTATCTTGGGTAGAGATGCAGCCAGTGGTCCTCGCAGCCTAGGAGGGGGGCTATGAGTGAGTATCCAGGGAGATCAGGCCCAAGCACTGAGCCCTGCACCCAAGAGGAGGGAGGGAACCCAGGAGAGCCTGGAGGGTCTGATAACATGAGCAGAGACCTGAGGAGGGGGTGAGCAGCCCTGTCAGGTGCCAGGGGGAGGCCCAGGGTGCTGTCTGGCTCTGTCATTGGAGGGGAATTGGCCTGTGATCAAGGATAAGCTGGTGGGCATGTTTATACGGGAGAGACTTGAGCTGCTGGGCAGAGGGATGGCTGAGGCCTGGGGGATGTGGGGAGGGAGGAGCTCGGCTGGGAGGGGGCGGCCTTCCTTGAGAGCCCAGCCCCAGGGCACCCTTCTCCCCCAGATTCTTACCGCTCTGGACCGAGATGCCTCCTGTCGGAAGCATAGGCTGCGCCAGAAGCTGGAGCAGATCATCAGCCTCGTGTCCAGCAACAGCTAAGGGTGGTGGAGTCGGTGAGGAGGGGCCTCCTCAGTTCTGAGCCGTCCTCCAGGCAAGGGGAGTGGCTGGGTGTTGCAACAGGGGCCCTTGGTGGGG
>NW_006204753.1:107749-110416 GCF_000334495.1 Tupaia belangeri chinensis | reverse complement strand
TTAGTGCCTTGCTTTGGCCCCGGCGGGGGGCAGGGGTGCGACAGGACCAAGCCCCCAACCCAGCAGCAGCAATACCCCCACCCTCGTGCCCAGGCACGGGCTAGCCCCTACCCTCCTTGCTATTTATAGCCCCAGCCACCTATTTATTTCATTGAACTCCACCTCAGTCTCTGTCTCATGGGAAGTGCCCCCATGGGATGATGCCAACCCCCTCACCACCTTCTCCTTGAGTTGCTCTTTGTGACACTGCCTCACCTAGCTGTGGCCGGCCCACCTGTCCTGAGAAGGGGTCCTGGGTGCCAGCAGCACTTGGGGTGTGGTGACAAATCTGAAGCCGCCCTCAGACTGTGGCTGTACCAAGCTGGGCTACAGGGTCCTCCTCCAAACATCTTGGGCATTGGACTCTACGTTTTCATGGGCCCCATTCTCTGAGCACCCAGAAGGCCATACCCAGGCTTTCCTGGGGACTGGGCTAGGGTGCTCCCTTGGTGTTGTCAGCACTGGCCTTGTTCCCCAGCTGTCTTGTGTGCGCCTGCCCTGAGGGGCCAAGGCAGCAGTGCCTTACTGCTTCGTGTCTTCTGCCTCCTCTGAGGAACCTGGCCCCATCTTGCAGTCCCAGACCTCTAATTTCCTCCTCTTTTGTTGCATGAGTTTTCCTTCATTCATGTAGTTTTTTTCCTAAGTAAATGTTGGGAAAATGGAGTCCTTGTGTTGCTTGGTCTGTGGGGGCAGGCAGGTAGATCCACTGGACTCTGGGTGGGCCAGACCCCTGTGGGGGAGTAAGGGGGACTCATCACAGGGCTGACTCCTCAGCAGACTGGGTAGGCTCTACCTTGGAGACCAATTAAGTCTGCTTCCTTCTCACCTCCACTGCCCCGTCCCGATCCAAGTCCCATTTCCATCATGATGTATTCATGAACTGAGGTTCCAGCTCAGGACAAAGGGAAGTCCCAGGATGATACCAGTGCCTTCAGTTGGCCAAGGAAGAACCAGCCCGACAGAGCAGAGGACAGTGGTGGGAACGGTTTAAACTCTCCACATCCTGAGGTCAGGGAAACTAAGCCAGAGGTAGGGAAATGGAGCATGTATAACCCCGGGGAGGGAAACATCCTTCAGAAACAAACAGACACTAATAGAACCACAGTGGGAGAATGAAGAGGAAGAGCCAAGTAGATACTGTCATCAGAGATCTTTCTCATCAGTCCGTCGGTAATTCATGTCTATAAAGGACGCACCCCAAAAAAGGAGAGAGGAGAGAGTGCATGCACACAAGAGTTCCCTGGTGGAGGCCGGTGGACAACTGGGCTTTGAGAGATGAAACTCTGATTCAGAGTCCTGGTGGCCCAGGTTTGCAGGGCAGAGGACCAGACAGAAGACAGCTGTGGAGGGAGAGAACCCGGACAGGTGCAGCGGGGCTACCTGAGCATTCAGTGGGCCACTGATGAGCACTGTACACCAGGACATCACCTGAGGAGGCCCAGGCCTGCCCTGAGAGGATGAAATGTAAGGGAGTGCCCGGCGTGGAGCAGCACAGGCCCAATGGCTGTCCCTACCCTTCAGGTTGGAGATCTCCTCATTGGGAGGCACCTGGCAGGGTGCTCAGAAGGCCTTGCCTCCATAGGGTGGGAACATTATTCTGACACTAAGAGCTGCTTGGGCTCCATGCCACAGCACGCCTTCCAGGCAAGACTCCAAGGAATCCAACTCAGCTGATAGCATCCCAGAACACAGCTCCAGGGTCCCACAAAGGATGCAGATATCCAGCACTCAAGGAAGGATGCACACATCTGACACCCAGTTGACATCTCCCAGGGACGGCCAGCTCCATTGCACAGCAGTTAAGTGCTGGATGCTTGGGTCATAAACAACCAATCATGTTTCAAGTGGTGTCCCTGTCTGCAGCTTGATAATATGCTCGGTATGTGTGTGTAGTACCCCAAATTCTGACAAGATGGAGGTCATGGGAGGGAGATTTCAATGTGACCACGCCTCATTGGGTAGTGCCCTATGTCTCTCTCTGGAAATAGTAGGCACCTTCTGACAATAAAGAAAAAAAGAAAAAACTACCAGAGTTACAAAGCAGAAAAATTCAACACTTAACAGAAAGCTGGGGAACAAGAGTTAGAATTGGGAGTCTGGGATGGGTAGAATGAAAAAAGCCAAACTCTGAAGTTCACATACCCTGTGTTTCCACTTACATAACATTCTTGAATTGACAAAATCATAGAAACCAGGAACAAGTTAGTGGTTCCCAAGGGTTAGGGATGGTGGGGAGGAAGAGGTGGGTCTGAGTATAAAAAGAGGTAGCAGGAGGGAGAACTTTGTAGTAGTTACACATATCTGCACATGTTACAAAGCAGCAGGGGACACACATTGTATCCAAATCAATATCTTGGTTTCTGTACTATAACCTTCAGTGGAAACTGGGTGAAAGGTACAGAGACCTTCTGTACTTCAATGAATTTATGATGATTTCAAATCAGAATCTAGAAAAACAAGATGCAAAAGGTACATATGTGATCGATAAATCTGATTACATAAAATGTTAAAGTAACAACTTGGTTGGGAAAAAACACAAAACACCAAGAAACTGGGCAAAATCACTACCTTTATCACAAAAGGCTAATTTTTTTAACATACAGAGTGCCTATAAGTGAGATCCCACAT
>NW_006204753.1:97607-100542 GCF_000334495.1 Tupaia belangeri chinensis | reverse complement strand
CCAGACAGAAGACAGCTGTGGAGGGAGAGAACCCGGACAGGTGCAGCGGGGCTGCCTGAGCATTCAGTGGGCCACTGATGAGCACTGTACACCAGGACATCACCTGAGGAGGCCCAGGCCTGCCCTGAGAGGATGAAATGTAAGGGAGTGCCCGGCGTGGAGCAGCACAGGCCCAATGGCTGTCCCTACCCTTCAGGTTGGAGATCTCCTCATTGGGAGGCACCTGGCAGGGTGCTCAGAAGGCCTTGCCTCCATAGGGTGGGAACATTATTCTGACACTAAGAGCTGCTTGGGCTCCATGCCACAGCACGCCTTCCAGGCAAGACTCCAAGGAATCCAACTCAGCTGATAGCATCCCAGAACACAGCTCCAGGGTCCCACAAAGGATACAGATACCCAGCACTCAAGGAAAGATGCCTGGGGCCGGCAGGTGGCATGATGGTTAAGGGTGCTGGACTTCATGGTTGACCTCGGTTCTGGTCCCGGACCTGGTGGCTTGCTTTCTCACTTTCTCTCTCCCTCTGTGGCCAAATTAAAATAAAGTTAAATAAAGAAGTAATTAAAAAAAAAAGGATGCCCATGTCTGACACCCAATCTACATCTAGAGATAGCCCAGCCAGGTAGCGTACACTGGATGCTGCTGCTCAGCAGGCTGGGGCCACACTGCATGGTTCAAGTGCCACCTGACAGCTTGAGAAACACACTGGGTATGTGTGTATGTCCGATCCCGAGAGGAGAATGGAGAAGAAGGGACTGCAGTGTGGCCATCTCCCCTGGGGGGTGATTTCTCACTTTCTACCTCTCTGTCTCTCTCTCTCTCTGTCTGGCAAAAATAAAATAATAAAACTATAACAGAAACCATAAAACAGTTGAAATTTTCAATTACAACATATTGCTTTTTTTTTTTGAGAGGTTTTGCTATACGGTGCGTGTGCTTGTCAGTAAAAAAGAGAGACAGGAAGTGGGAAATCACCTCCCGGGGGGATGGGCACACCACAATCCCTTCTCCTCCATTCTCCTTTCAGGATCTTGGGTATGCATGCACATGCGCCACTGAGTCCAGGACTCAAACTATGGTCGACTACATGGGAGTCCAGCGACATAGCCATTATGCCAACTGCTGGTCCTTTTCCTCAATTCTCCTATCGGGAGTTTGGGCATGCTCACACACAGGCCTGTCATGTTTTTCAAGCTGTGGGGTCTGGGACTTGAACCATGAAGTGGGCCATGTGGGAACCAGCCCTAGTAACCACCACACCACCGTCTGGCTCCTATAATGCATCTTTTTTTTTTTTTAAAGGTCACACATATTTATTACTGAACCAACCTACCAATGCAGAACTTAGAGACAAGGTGAAGCATCATTTTTTCCCAATAAACACAAGTGTCCAGCCAGTAGTGACAATTTTCAGCTTGACGTGGCAAGACCATAGTGACCTTGGTACAGTAGAAACATGTGGCCTATATCCTGTCCAGTTCCTCATAAACACAGCTTGGTTCTTCTCCACTGTCTCTTCTTGGAGTTGTATCTGATTTTATTACCAGTTTTCATTCTAATCCACTGGGGAATAGGACGATTTTGCTTCTGATTTTTGGCCAGAAACCACTTGATTTTGAAAGTCTTGTGAGAAGACATGGCGAAAAGCCAAGTGGACTGCAAACAGCATGATGGCGGAGAAAGGAAGAACTAATCCATCTTTTATACACCTATTCAATAATGTTTTAGAAAGGCTTTTTAGAAAGAAAATGTTCAAGTTAGATCCAAAAAACTCAGTAAAAACTGAAATGCTAACCTTACAAAAATCGCATATATCATTACTGTATTTACTACGAAGATACAACTGTAAAGTTCAGGAGATAGTTCAAAGTGCTGACAGTGCTTAACTGAGTTCCCTTTTCTTCCATTGTGTAGAGATTCTTCAATTACGTTGTACTACCAGTGTCTGGGTCACAACCCAAGGACAATGGTAAGAACATCCGAAGGGGCTGTAGCTGAAATGACACTCAAGACTCGGAGCCAGACATCATATTTATTTTCTGCAGTAAGGAACACTTAAAGTGAACGAAAATAATAAGCAAATGGACCCAGGATGCACAAGGGCCAGTCCAGGCAAGCCATTAGACTCCCCAGTTGTTGAAAGGGCCCAGCCAAGGAAAGCCATTAGACTCCCCAGTTGTTGCCGCATGGAAGGAAGCAACTGCCTGGAGGTGGGGGAGGCACAGGCTTAGGTCTGGGCTGTTTTTCCTAGGCCACGCTTAGCGGGAAACGGGGGGCCCAAAGCGCTGCATGGTCCGCACCACCAGGGAAAGCTGCTCAAGAAAGCTGACGATGGAAACCCGGAGAAGGCGCGAGTCTTCAGCTCTCCAGCAACTAGTGTGAAGGAGAAGAGAAGCATTTTGGAGGCGGGATGCTCGAGAGCCCTCCTGAGACCTTATCCCGGGCTGCCTCCGCACTTCCCATGTGGACACCCCTTCAGTGGACACTGGCCCCGGCCGCTTGCAGAACTTACACTGCGAGGACACTGCCGCTCACTTTAAGTTCCTTCCCGACCGCCCCTCGGTGGGGTTCTGCATCCGGAGCCAGGGACCCACGGGCGATTTCTGCCTCCAGGGGCGTCGGGAAAGGCACGCTGAGGGTGCTGGTGGAGACGAGGTAAGGCGCTGTCCGACAGACTGAGCCTGAGTGCTCTCTGGCCTCCTGGCTCCTCTGGAGCAGCCCACGCCCCTCCCTAGTGTCGCGCCCTCCCATCCCGCAGCCCTGCCGGCCCTCCCCTCTCGCCCACTTCCCTCAGCCAGGCTCCCCTTCTTTCACTTCTTCCTCCAGACCACCCCGACCCGTACACCCTCAGTCTCTCCCGGGTTACTCCCGTCGTCCCCTCGGGTAGGATACAACGCGTGTGCTGGGACTCCCAGCCCTCCGGCCGCGAGCACGTCT
>NW_006204753.1:90334-97385 GCF_000334495.1 Tupaia belangeri chinensis | reverse complement strand
TGCGCAGGCTCCGCCCCCAGGCCGCCGCGTGACCCGAGCGCGCCTGCGCAGGCCGGCCCCGCCCCGCCCCTGAGAGCCTGGTGAGGTTCAGGAACGGGGCTAGAGGCCCGAGCAGCGCCTTGCGGAGGGAGGGAGAGAACGCCTTGGTCCAGGCGTACCACTGTGAATCCCGCCCGGTGCCTCACGGATCAGGGCTTTACAGGAGACCATCGGCTGACTTCAGATCTGCATTTTTCTGGGATATTTTTAAGGGAGTATGTCAGACGCTAGCAGCAAGGCCCACCCGGAGGCCGGAAAGGACAGGGATCTGAATGGAAGCCCCGGCAGTGGGCAGAGCGAGCCGCATTATGATAAAGATGAAAAAGGCAGAGTGTAACACCAGAATCACTAAAATTCCGAAGTAGGAAATTATGTATGCAGAGAAATCCTAGGACAAATACATCGGAAGGTTAAGTTAGCCATCATTTCTGGGTCATGGGAATATGGGTGGTTTTAATTTCCTCTTATTTATTTATTTTTTTTTGAGGTTTTTTTTTGCTATAGGGCGTGAGCGTTCGCCAGAAAGACAGAGAGAGACATAGAGACAGAAAGCGAGAAATCACCCCCTAAGGGGGATGGCCACACCGCAATCCCTTCTCCTCCATTCTCCTCTCAGGATCTTGGGCACACATGCACACGCGCCCCATGTGAGTTGAAGCCACCGGGTCCAGAACTTGAACCACGGTCAACTACATGGGAGTCCAGCGACAAAGTCATTACGCTAACTGCTGGTCCCACCTTTTATGTTTTTAACAAGTGATCTTGTGACATATTTCACGTCACGGAAAAGTCTTCTGGCCAGCAAGTATTGTACCATTTAAGGTGCTGGACTCCTACATGGTCGATCACAGTTGAGTCCTGAACCCAGCAGTTTGAAAATCGAGCATGCCCCAAATCCCAGGAGAATGAAGAAGGGACTGAGGTGGGGCTGTCCTCCCTGGGTGGTGATTTCTCATTTTCCCTCTCTCTCTGTCTCTCTCAGGCAAGCACATGCACCCTATGACAAAAAACTTAAAAAAACAAAGGTTTTTAGTGATATGAGATTTCTGAGGATGATTGTCTTGTTGGCTTTCTGTTTTCCTCCTTTGGAAACATAAGGAAGACGTTGAACTATACGATTGAGTGCTGTCCTGCTTTCCTCTAAAATCGGTCTTCCATTTTCCCACTCTGCTTCTGCTCTCACTCCCCCAGTAGCCCCAGGTGGGAGCCTCCAGCACACCCTGAATTCCTTCAACAGCTTCCTGACAGATCCTCTCCCTCACTTGCCCCCTTACAGGTTATTCTGGACACAGCAGACTGAGTTTCTCATTGTTTTAAATAATCATTTATTAATTGTATTTATTCATTCGTTTATTTTTAATTTGACCAGAGAGAGACACAGAGAGAGAGAGGGAAAGTGAGAAAGCAAGCCTCCAGATCCAAGGACTCAAAACCATGGTCAGCCACGTGGGAATGTCCAGCACCTTAACCACCGCGCCACCTGCTGGTCCCCGAGTTTTTCATTTCTAGTATCGCTCACATCAGATCCTATCCCTAAAAACAATTTTCCATTGCACTTAGAGTCCAATCTCAACCCCTTCCTCGTCTAGTCTCTCACCCCACCTGTCTGCTCTGTCATTCTCTGTGGCATCTGGACCCTTTTCTCTGCTCCTGACCACAACTGGCCTGCCCCCAGCCCTTTTGTATTGGTAAGACTCTGGCCCCATTGTTAAGATCTCCATTGCAGTGTCACTTCTGAAAGGCCTTCAAGATCAGCAATAAAACATAGCACCCTCAGGCACTCTTCATCATAGTTGCCAAATTCAGTGTGCTATAAGGCGCATGCGCTCACCAGAAAGACAGAGAGACAGAAAGTGAGAGATAATCTCCCAGGGGGGATGGCCACGGGATCTTGGGCACGCACGCACACGCGCCCTATTGGGGACCAGCAGTTGGCATAATGGCTATGTCGCTGGACTCCCATGTACTCAACCGCAGTTCTAGTCCTTGACCTGGTGGCTTAAACTCACTCTGTGTGCGTGCATGCTGAAGATCCCAAGAGGAGAATGGAGCAGAAAGGATTGCAGCATCCCCCCTGGGGGTGATTTCTCGCTTTCTCTCTCTGTTTTTCTGGCGAGCGCACATGCCTTATGCCAAAAACCTCTCAAAAAAAAAAAAAAAAGAATTATTTATTGGGGAAATCAGCAGCACCAAATCCAAGATGGTGGCCAGCAGGAGGCTGATGAAGGAGCTTGAAGAAATCTGTTAAGTGTAGGGGGACCAGCAGTTAGCGTAATGGCTATGTTGCTGGACTCCCATGTAGTAGACCGTGGTCCGAGTCCCGGACCCAGTGGCTTTAAAACTCACACCATGTACATGTTCGTGCGTGCCCAAGATCCCGAGAGGAGAAGGGGGGCCCTGGACTCCCAGACCTGGAGGCTTGCTTTCTCACTTTTTCTCACTCTGTCCCTCTCTGGTCAAGTAAAAATAAAAATTAAAAAATAAAGTTAAATAAAATAATTGTTTTAAAAAAGAGAATTATTACTTTAATTTGTTAGTATTCATTTTTTAAAATTTTACCAGAGAGAGAGACAGAGAGAAAGAAAGGGAAAGTGAGAAAGCAAGCTGCCAGGTCCAGGACTTGAACCGCAGTCAGCCATGTGGGAGTCCAGCACCTTAACCACCATGTCACCTGCCAGCCCCTTAAATGACTTTTTTTTTTTTTTGCTACAGCGTGTGTGCTCTCGCCAGAAAGATAGAGACAGAGAGACAGAAAGCAAGAAATCACCCCGCAGGAGGGATGGCCACACCGCAATCCTTTCTCCTTCTTTCTCCTCTTGGGATCTTGTGCATGCACGCACACATGCCTGGCGTGAGTTTAAGCCACCAGGTCTGGCACTCAAACGGCGGTCGACTACATAGGGGTCCAGCAACATAGCCATTACGTCAACTGCTGGTCCCTTAAATGGCTTTTTTACTGTATGCCCTTTGTGGGGTACCTTTTAAGGAAGAAAAGAACTGGTTTTACGCTTAGTATGTTATGTTTGTCATTGATAATGGTAAGGATGAGGTGGGTGTGAAGTTATTTTGGGAGTACTTTAAAATAGACTCTACCTGGTAAGCAAATGACTAAATATATAGATACTGTCAGGAAACAGAACTCACCATGGAATGAGAGGTGAGGAAGAACTGTGATGCTGGTGTGTAGAGGTTTCAGTATGAACTCATGATTTCTTTTCCTTTTTTTCTTTTTCTTGGGATAGATTTTCGCTATAGAGCGTGTGCGCTCGCCAGACAGACAGAGAGAGACATAGAGACAGAAATCACCCCTCAGGGGGGATGGTCACGCCGCAATCCCTTCTCCTCTATTCTCCTCTCGGGATCCTGGGCACGCGCACTCACGCGCCCGGCGTGAGTTCTAAGCCACCGGGTCCGGGACGCGAACCGCGATCGACTATGTGGGAATCCAGCGACATAGCCATTACGCTAACTGCTGGTTCCCCCTCCTTTTTCTTTTTTTTTGATGATAGCACATGTGCCATCATCACAAAGAGAGAGATTGAGAGAGAGAGAATACTCCCAACAAGGTCTTACCACACAGTGATCCCCCTTGCCCCAGCCTTCCTCTTTATCGGGGCTGCCTGCATACGTGCTTGGTGTGTTTTCAGTCCCACCTGGGAATCAGAACCTGCAGTTGGCTTGTGCTTCCAGTTTGGCAGTAGCCAGGACTCATGATTTCTTTTCATTATCTTCCTTTTTTAATTGCCAGAGGGCACATACTCTCACCAGAGAGAGACAGACAAAAAAGGGAGAAAGCATCCCATAATGGGATGTGGTCATGCAGCAATCACCTCTCTCCATTTCTCCATCTTGTCAGGATTTGGGGTACACACACATGCACACACACGTCTGATGTGTTTTTCTTTTATTTTTTTAAAAAAATATTTGTTTATTGGGAATCAGCAGTTAGCATAATGGCTATGTCACTGGATTCCCACATAGTTGACTGCGGTTCGCATCCCGGACCCAGTGGCTTAAAACTCACGCCAGGCGCGTGTGCGTGCGTGCCCAAGATCCCAAGAGGAGAATGGAGGAGAAGGAATTGCGGCGTGACCATCCCCCCTGGGGGGTAATTTCTCATTTTCTGTCTCTATCTCTCTCTCTGTCTGGCGAGCACACGCGCCCTAGAGTGAAAACCTCTCCCCCCCAAAAAAATTGTTTATTTAATTCCATTTGTTATTATTATTTTAATTTGACCAGAGAGCCAGAGAGAGAGAGAGAGAGAGGGAAAGTGACAAAGTAAGAGGTCTGGGATGGGACTCAAACCGTGGTGGGCCATGTGGGAATCCAACACCTTTAACTACCACACCACCTGCTGGGCCTTCTGATGTGTTTTTCAAGCCACCAGGGCCAGGATTTGAACCATGGTTGGCTATGTGGGGTCCCTAGGCTATGGGACCAGTATGTAATTTCTCGAAAATACTAATCCCTTAAAATCTGATCATGCTGCAATCCCCTTCCTCTGAGTCCTCCAGCCATTTCATCTTGCGTTTTTTTTTTTAGAGTTTTTTGCAATAGGGCGTGTGAGCTCACCAGACAGACAGAGAGAGACACAGAGACAGAAAGCGAGAAATCACCCCCCAGGGGGGATGGTCACACTGCAATCCCTTCTCCTCCATTCTCCTCTCAGGATCTTGGGCACGCACGCACACGCGCCCAGCGTGAGTTTTAAGCCACCGGGTCCAGGACACGAACCGCGGTCGACTACGTGGGAGTCCAGCGACATAGCCATTACGCTAACTGCTGGTCCCATCAGCTTGCATATTCCTGTGCATTCCTGGCCTGTCTCAGGCTGACTGGGCCTGAGAATTGAACCATGGCCACTGTGTGGGATCCAGCTTTTCTTGAGCAGTGGCACAGCAGAGCTGGCCCCAGACTTTGGTTTCTAAATACCATTCCCCACTAGGAGGAATAAGGGCTCTTTGAAGAAATGGCTGATTCTTGGGCTGAGGCAGGAAATAACAGAAGAGGAGCTTGGAACATGCCTTTTTTTTGGGGGGGGGGGGGGAGGGGAAATTTTTGTTATAGGGGGGTGTGTGCATGCCCAAGAGACAGAGACAGAAAGAGACAGAAAGTGAGGAATTCCCCGCCCCCTTCCCCCAGGGGGGATGACCATGCTGCAATCCCTTCTCCATTCTCTGCTTGGGATTTTGGGTACACATGCACACATGCTCAGTGTGAGTTTTAAGCCGCTGGGTCTGGTACTCAATCCACGATTGACTATGTGGGAATCCAGTGATGTAACCGTTACGCCATCTGCCCGTCCCAGAATCTGGAACATTCTGGAGTGCTAAAAACTAGGGATGTATTTGAAAACTGAAGGATGATGGCATGGCAAAGCCAACAAGCTTCAGACAGAAAGAATCAAAGCTAGGGTTTGGTAGGTGGTGTGATTAAGGTACTGGACTCCCACATACACGACCAAGGTTTGAGTCCCAGACCTGGCAGCTTGTTTTCTTACTTTCTGTATCGTTCTCTGGTCAAATTAAAATAACAATAATAAATAAAATTAAACAAATAATTCCTTAAAAGAAAAAAGAGAATCAAAGCTAGAACTTGAGTATCCAAAAAGTTATTAAACCTTTTAGAGAGGAATACAGATAGTGGGGAAGGGTACTTACAGAAAACCAGATTCCAGAGTGCTCTGAACATTCACTTCAGCTGCGCCCTGTGCTCACGTGGCCCTCCCCCGGTGTCATCATAATTAACCCACGTCTCCTTCCCAAGGAGCAGGTGGTGGGTCTCCGGGCCTTGCCCTGGGTTTGAGGTATATGGTCAGCTCAGAAGGCACAGTGCCAGCAGTAAGCAGGTTTGGGACCCACAGGTATGCTTGGGCCGTCCGATCCTCAAAGGTGAACCCATGGCCAGTGGCAGTTCCATCCTCCCCTGACCCCTCCTGCTTCCCATTTCCTCCCTGTCCTGCCTTCCCCCACCTGGCACCTCCAGCGCTGCCTGTAGAGAGAAGCTTCTGCAATGAGGGGCCTCCAGGCACCATCGCTGCTTCCTCATCTCCCCTTATTCCTCAGCTTCCATCCCTGCGACAGCTCCCGGGAGGCTCTGTTCTGCCCTCCCTTTGCCTCTCGTTTATGGAAGTACAGTCTTGGCTGACCCCTGGTCCCCAGTCGGGGGCCCCTGCTCAGCATCCTGTGCCAGTTTCCTCATTTTTAGTTGCTGAAGTTCCTCAAAGCTCCATCCTCTCCCCACATTTTGTGCCATACTCTCTATGAAGCTGCCTCATTTGTCCCCGCTGCTTCAAATGGTCCCTGTGTAACTGCTGGGCAGCAGCAGGTTGTGGGCCTCAGAAGTGAGGCCAGGCCTCGACTTGAGTCCCGGCTCCTCCACTTCCCAAAGATGGCTGCTGGGTGAAACTGAGAAGAGTTCAGGGCTCCATGCACACTGTAACTTTCCACCAAGTCGGGCCTCCTCTTCCTTGCATCCCCGTCATGGTCATCACTGAGGTCCCAGCACACCCCCCGAGGACTCCTTACTTCTTGACCTTTATGTCCAGCCTCATTTCCCTCGAGTTCCTGGTCCCCACCCACTGATGGCTTCCACCCCCTGCCTCTCAGGGCCATGAAACCACACCCAGAACTTCACAGCCCTCTGCTCTTTCCTGGCCTCCTCCCAGCTCTCCCAGCCCTGAGCATGAAGCTCAAGGAGCCCTCCGTTTAGTCTCACTCACAGACAGCCACTTGCCCAAATCTGTCAAATAGGCATCGGGAGAGCTGCCACCTCGTCTCTGGCCAAGTCATCTTCATCTCCTGGCCTCCTACCTCCTCAGCCCCGCGTTGGCACAAGGGACCGCGCACAACTTCTAGGCTGTCTTGTGGCCTGCCGTCTCCGCATCTGAGCTCACTGCACTCGGGCTCCCCACTCCGACTCCCCTTCCTTCCTACCTCCAGGGTTGCCCTGAGTTTTGTGCCACACACATGCCTCCACAGCACCCAGCTGCTTTTTTTTTTTTTTGAGATTT
>NW_006204753.1:87481-90318 GCF_000334495.1 Tupaia belangeri chinensis | reverse complement strand
TAGGGCGCGTGCGCTTGCCAGACAGAGAGAGAGAGAGAGAGACAGAGAGACAGAAAGCGAGAAATCACCCCCCAGGGGGAATGGTCACGCCACAATCCCTTCTCCTCCATTCTCCTCTCGGGATCTCGGGCACGCACGCACACGCGCCCGGCGTGAGTTCTAAGCCACCGGGTCCGGGACACGAACCGCAGTCGACTACGTGGGAGTCCAGCGACATAGCCATTACGCTAACTGCTGGTTCCCCCAGCTGCTTTTTGTGGCCACTGTTCAGGACATCTGGCAGCCCTCCTCAGTTTCCAGGGAGGCAGCCCCATCCCCCAACCCGGCCAAAGGGATTGCACACACGACCCAGTTCTGACCAAAGAGACAAGTGTTTATTGGCCGGGGACATCTGACACAGAAGCTACACCAGACAAAAGGTGGTCCTCACTGCCAGTGCACAAGGGCCTGCGGGCACTGTGGGCAGCTGGCCATCTTGTGCTCATGTGGTGAAGCAGATACTGGAGAATGCAGAGTGCGGTGGAAGGAACCTGGGGCTCAGGTGACATCGTTCATCCGCTGCCAACAGCTGTGGGCTTTCCAGTTGCACAAGTCATCAAGTTTCCTTACTGATCAAACTAGTCGCCTTTACTGTCAAACCGTGATGGAAACCTGAGGCAGCCTGGTTTACACAGTTCCTTTGGGATAGAAGTCAAAGTCTCACCTTCACCTCTGGTGTTACTGACGTTTTCACACATTCAAATACAGTTCCTGACTCAAAAGAGACGGAGCATTGGGAAGTTTGTCACCTGAGCTGCTCCTGAGTGGGTCCCTGCTGCGTGGGAGTTGTAGCCCTGCTGTTGGGGAGGGCCAGGGCTTCTGTCTGCCCTTCCAAACCTTCACCCAGCAGGCCTCTGTGAATCTTCCCCACTTGGGACCCAGAGTCTTCCCCACAAGGCCCAGGCAGGAGGGCCTTGGGCAGGGAAGGCACCCAGAGTGGCTGCTGGGTTTGGGCGCTAGGCTGGGATGCATCCTGCCCATGGCTTCCTTCCAGTCTCTCCTGGCCTGGGGGCCTCCTCCATGGAGCAGGTGCTTAGATGATCTCTCGCACCCCTAGACAGGGTAAGACAAATGGAGAACCAGTGCCACCTGGCCCATGCCCTGAGGTTTCCTTTCATGCCATGAAAAGTGTGCACAGGTGGTGGGGGAAGCATCCACCTTCCTTGCTGTCAAGCTAGTCCGGAGGCTGAGGCTGTCCTGGCTCTGACACTGCCCTACCGACTCACCTGTTCACCCTAACCGGTGAGAGCCACCTGCTGCCACAGGAGGAGACAAGCAGGCATGGTTCCCTGTGAAGAGCTGTCACTGAGGGCTGAGCTGCTCTTTGAGCCTTGTGTGCCATAGCTTCACTTTTGCCTTCTGTCTGTTTACTGAACATGGGGGTGGGCTGGGGAGATCCCTGCAGAGTCCCACCCTGGGCTGTGGTAAGGACAAAGGACATTGACTCAGCCTGGAGGAGCAGCCCTGACTGGACAGTCAGTGATCTGGGCACCAAAGTGGCACAGGGACTCACGTGAAGTCCTGCTGTACACCTGGGTGACCTTCTGACTCTTCAGTCCCCAACCTGCTTTCTCTTCCACAAGAAGAGAAAAGCTGGCCACTGCAGCCGAGGGGGCCCAGCTGGCTGTCACTTGGCCTCCAGTGGAGGTAAGCTGAGGATTCTGCCAGACCCGCAAGAGGTCAGGGGACAAGACTGGGCAGCAGAATCATCACATGAGGGCTCTCAGCAGACTACATGCAAAACGTTTAGCCTGTCCCTCTCCACAGCCTGCCAACGGCCTTTTCTCCTCTCTCACACTGAGGCACTTCTGGGAGCCGGCTGGACTCAGGCTACTGCTCGCCCACCCCATGGCTAGTGCATCTGCTGTGCTGTCTCACTTCCTGCATGGGCTGTGGGGCAAACCCAGGTTAGTGCTCCAGCAAGAGCCGGGCACACGCCAGCTGGTAGGATCACGAGCCAGACTGCAACAGAGAACACATTTAATGCAACATGCAGCTATGGCCCGGCCTGGGGGCCCCCCCATACTCCAAGAATGCTATTTGCAGAAGCCCTTCTCCACAGCCTCAGTCACTTCCGGGTGCAGGAAGCGGCTGGCCAAGCGTTCGATGTCATCCAGCGTCAGGCGGCTCAGTGATCTCTCATAATCCTGAGGAGAGAAGGCCAGGAAGACTCAGGGGTGCTGGCAGGCGGCGGGGAACAGCTGAGAAAGTGGGGACTGGGAGCAGATGGGGGCTGCAGTGCCACCAGGGGTTCTTCTCACCCTCTGCAGTTGTTCCAGCACCCTGCTGGCATCTGCTGCGCTGAAGTGGCGGGCCAGGACTTTGGAGATCAGCTGCCAGGCGGGCGGGGGCGGCGGGCCGGCAGGGCTCTGGGCAGGGCCTTCTGCCAGTAGCACCTTCTCCAGAGGCTTGACCACCAGGTTGAGCTTGGAATTCGGCCCAATGCTGTAATCGGACAGTCGTTTTCCATCTGCCAAAACGAGATTGGTGGGGTTCCGTTCCCCGCTCTGTGCGGGTGGCCCCGGGAAGTGACGCCGCCCCCTGGAGCGGAGCACTGCGGCATCTGGCTGTGGTGGCTTCGGCCACCTCCCCAAGGGTAGGCAGGCTCTTGGTGCCAGGAGCAAGCGCCCCGTTCTGTCACGCTGCTGACCAGGCTCGTCCTGCACACCCTGTCCCCCGACTTCGACGGGGCTCCCTGGGAGTCTCCTGTCCCTGGTTACCTGCCAGGGCCTTGCCCTTGAACAGCAGCCGCTGCTGGCGCACGGGGACGTTCAGCTTCTCAGCGACCCGCTGCTTCA
>NW_006204753.1:82309-86388 GCF_000334495.1 Tupaia belangeri chinensis | reverse complement strand
GGGCGTCCCCCCGGGGGCTTGGCCACACCGGCCGGCCAGGACCGGCAGGAGGAGCGAGTCGGGCCACGTTTTCTTCATGTGGGAGCTGGAAGGGCCAGAAAGCCGTCTCGCCCTCGCGGCCGGCCGGTGGTGCGTCATGCGAGCCCCCGCTCTCTGCCGGGTTCTCCCAGTGCCGGTGGCTTTCTGATCCGGCTGCACAAACTACTGAGCTTGCAGCCCGCAGCGCGGCTAGACGCTGCCCGCCCTTCCCTACCCTCCCAGGCATTCTAAGGAGGCCCCCTCTCACAAGGAGGCTATGCAGGGACTGATGGAGAAAGCCTGTACAGGGTCACCGGGTCACCATGCCTGGCCACACCGACCTAGGCACATGCTTCCTATCCCCGTCCCAGGCCCTGAAGGGCAAAGACTGGAACAGAGCCAAGGTTGCTTCTCTCTTTTATTGAAATAGATTTTTTGAGCAGTGCCCACCTAACTCAGCATGGCCTCTTTGGCACCAAAAGCTAGAGAATAAAAAAACCAGTAAAAAAAATAAGCCTGGATTTTTCTGAGTGCATAGTGCATGAGAACTAAAGGCCTTTGGTACACAAGAACTGTGGGGACAGTGGGTGCAGTGTGGGAGCTGGGGTGCTGAAAGCTGGCCCCAGGGGCCTCAGGGAACTGGGAACAGGCTGCTGTAGACCAAGTGGCCAATGACCAAGGCCAGCATCTCAGAGGTGCCACTCAAAGCCACAATAAATGGGGCCTGTGATGCGTAATCAGCCTGAAGGCGGCGGAGGGACAGCTGCAGCATCGCCAAGGCCAGCAGGCTGTTTTGCACCCCTACCTCAATGCTGACTGTCCGCCGTTGGGCCACTGGCAGCTTCAGGCACATGGCCAGGCAGTAGCCCACCAAGAGGCCAACCAGGGGCACGGTGAGGCCCACCAGCACGATGGGTAGCCTGACGCCTGCGAGGATGAAGACCCCCATGCGGTAGGCCAGGAAGAGGCCACCCAAGAGGAGCACAAAGCTGAAGGGCTTGATGACCTGTAGCAACAGCAGGGAGAGCTTCGGCAGCTTGGACTTGATCAGCACGCCCGCTGCTATGGGGATGGCGATGAACAGCAGGGTCCCCAAGATCTTGGAGACTGGCACGTGGAGTGTCTCATGAATGCTGAGCAGGTGGCTGTAGACAGCTGACGACAGTGGCAGGAAACCGGTGGCAGCCACCGTTGAGATGAAAGTCATGGAGATGGCCAGGGTGACGTCCCCTCCGAGAAGGAGGCTGAAGAGGTAGCTGCCCCCACCACCAGGTGCTGAGCAGGTGATAATGAGGCCCAGAGCCAGGGCCTTTGGCAGCATGAAGACTTTGGCCATCAAGAAGGCATAGAAGGGCATGACCAGAAACTGGCCCAGGAGGCCCAGCAGCATGGGCTGGGGGCTCTGCATGAGGCCCTTCAGAACCTCGAGTTCCACTTTGCACCCAAATGAACACTTGTTGACAAAGATGAGAGGCAGGAGCAGGTACAGTATGGGGTTCTCCGAGAAGTGGGCCAGGTTGGCAGTGCCAAGAGTGGCAGGGGTATCTTGGGCAGGTGAGACCTTGATGCAGAAATCTCTCCGCTCTTCGATCAGCACAGGTGGGACCTCGTGAGGGTCCACGAGCTGAATGTGGAGGGGGGCTAGCCCAGCCAGGCCTGAGTGGATGCTCACCACGAAGCCACCCCCGATGCCCCAGGTCATAGCACTCACGTTCTGGATGGTCAGCACCTCTGTGTCCAGGGATGTGACCCTCAGTGTGGGGCCGGGCCCAGTCCCATTAGCCTGGCCTGGGTACTGGCTGGAGATCACAATGATGCCTTCACTCTCCTCTGGGAACTCAAACTCCATCACAGAGCCATCCCCAATGCTCAAGTAGTGGCCTCCTGTGAGTGGCGCTGTATGATCCAGAGCTATGCTGAGGTTGGCACTGGCAGTTGCCCGGGCCCCCCATGACAGGATGATGAGCAGCAGGGCAGCTCTGAGCAGGCCAAGGAGGCCTGGGCAGCTACCACCCCCATCTGGGCCAGGCCACTGCTGGGGGCTACCCCTGCCTCTCCTTGATACCATGGCTCTTCCCAAAGGACGGTGTGCCCAGGCGCTGTGGATTAGGGGTTATCCTGAGAAGGGTCCATAGGCAGATCCTGGTCCTATGACAGGATGATGAGCAGCAGGGCAGCTCTGAGCAGGCCAAGGAGGCCTGGGCAGCTACCACCCCCATCTGGGCCAGGCCACTGCTGGGGGCTACCCCTGCCTCTCCTTGATACCATGGCTCTTCCCAAAGGACGGTGTGCCCAGGCGCTGTGGATTAGGGGTTATCCTGAGAAGGGTCCATAGGCAGATCCTGGTCCTCTGCTGCCTGCCTTGACGGCAGAACTCTCCCTAAGGACAGAAGGGACATAGAGGCAGCTGTTAGGACAAGCAGCTGTGGGTTCGAAAATGTGGGGCCCAGTGCTAGAGGATGCAGCGCCCGGCCCAAGCCCAGGGCCAGAAAGGCAAGGCCTACTGCTTGCCCTTAAGGGACAATTGGCCATTTTTTCCCTGTCGAACTTCCCATCCCTCATCCAGAGGGGCCGCCTACAGATAGGAGTTCCCATTCAGTCCACTGCTATGTGTTGACTTCCCAGGGCTCAAGGAGATGTCCTGATCACCACAGCAGGGATGCTGACAAAATCTTCAAAAGGCTGGGTGAGGACAAAGGGTGCTGATGGAAACATTGGCTTGGGGCGGATCTGGAAGGGCTTCAGATGGCAGGTTAGGGGGTATAAGTGTCATTTGCTAGGCACAAAGTAGCTGGTAAAGTGACAGAGCAGTGGAAGATCATTGGGTCAAAGGCCCCTGGAGCAAGTGTCTGTCACTGACAAGCTTGACTTGCCCTAGGGTCCTACAGACAAAAGAGCCCTTGTGGGAGGTGGACTCCTCCCCAGAGAAGGTGCCAGAATGGGCAGCAAGAGTAGGTCAGATGGAGCAGCCTGCCAGGTGGGGACTTCTCTGTCTTCTGTCAGAGCTTCCAGTTCTCTGGCTGTCCCAGAATTCAAGGCCCTAAATCTGCTGCTTTACACATCCAAGAATATTTACCCAGATTCTAGGGGGCTCCCTGCTCTGCCCACATGTGCTCCTACCACAGTCTCAAACTCCCAGTGGGACTATGAGTGTTTCTCATAGTGAAAAGGTGAAAGGAGGAGCTTCACCTCCATTTACTTCTCAATTTGGGCAGCCACCACCCTAGGATCACATCACCTACTAAAATCGGGGCAACCAGGAGGGGGACCCAGTGGTTCTATATCACTACTGTCAGTTGCCTTCCACTCTGTAGTGTGACAGTCCTGGAAGAGGCCCCTCTCTCTATTTGGTCCTGGCATCCCCCTCAGCAGAGATCAGAGAGAGAAGTGGAAGTGCAGGACAAGTTCAGCAAAAGGCTCAACCCTGGGAAGACCCCCCCCCCTCCCCCCAGGATGACATGGCCTTTGCTTGCTCGGAGTTCTGGTCACTTACCCTGGAGGCCTTGGTCCAGCCTTGTGCCTTACTGCTGAGGAGGGAGGCAGGAAAACCAGAGTGGGGAAAAGATGAAGGCACCGGGACTGAAGCCACCAGGGTGGTGTGAACCAGTTCAGA
The DNA here is from genome assembly GCF_000334495.1 of Tupaia belangeri chinensis. NCBI lineage: Eukaryota > Metazoa > Chordata > Mammalia > Scandentia > Tupaiidae > Tupaia > Tupaia belangeri. The sequence continues at coordinate 82,757 of NW_006204753.1, read as the reverse complement.
AGGAAGGGGCTAAGGACCCTCAGCCCCACGCCCCATCCTTCCAGTAAGGGCGGCAGCTTTGAGTCACTGCAGGAAGGGTTTGGCCTTGATCCCGCACTTCTGATTGGGGGTGTTGGGAGAGCTTGAGCAGATGCACCCCAAGGCACGAGAGGGAATCCTCGCCGGATGCTTTTCCACACCAGCCGAGTATTCGGGTTTAGGGACACTGGCAGTGCTGACCGGGGCTCCTCCCTACCTGGGAGTCCGGAAGTGGTCTGATGAAGCAAGAGCAGAGCTCGGGTGCAAACTGGGGAAGGAGGGGAGGAAGGAAGGGCGTGCCGTCGCCCTGTGGCCGACGAGCAGCCCAGCGGTCTCGGGGCGGGGGTGGGAGTGGGAGTGGGAAGAAACCCCTCACGTCACTCCGGGGCCCAGCGGCCGCGCCAGGCTTCCCGAACACGCGGGGGGGGGC
>NW_006204753.1:76341-82166 GCF_000334495.1 Tupaia belangeri chinensis | reverse complement strand
TGTGACGTTTTCGGGGCGAACGAGTGCGCAGGCGCATGGGACCGGCTGCTTCCGGAGTAGCAACTAGAAAGGGCCGGGTGCACCTCCTCCTGGCTGGGTTCCTACCTTTGAGGCTTCTGTGGGATCCTCGGTCGTCCTCGAGTTCGCTTCGACCTTTTGGGGCAGTGGGACACAGGGTTAGCCGTTAACTGGGCTGGGGCACCCGTGCCCTGCTGCTAGGGGCCGTACCGGACTTGGGGATTTGGCCACGGTGCCGCTCAGGGCGCCCAGCCCTGTGGCCCGAAAGCCGAAATCGACCGACCCGGACTCCAGGTTCTGTGCCGAGTTCCCCCTTCCGTTCAGGCTTTCACTGAATGCCTGTTTCCACGCTATGGAACACGAAGTGCACTTGTTTACTTTTACAAACTATTTGGCGCCACGAGCAACGTCTGGAGTCTTCACGGAAAAGGAATAGAAACCGATGGGAGGAGGATCGGAAAAGGGTAGTGGGAGGTATTTCTACAAAGGACGTTGTCGACAAGTGCAGGGTTCCAGGGGATGTGGATGTTCCCAAAGGTTGCCGGGGCAACTGGAATTGGGCTATACTGCTCCAAGAGACCCTTCTGCAGTGGGCACTAACGTCGGAGATAACCTGCTCGGGGGAGGTGCACAAGACTTGTCATTCAGGGTGTGTGAAAATAAATCCCAACTCATATCATAAATATTTAATTTTTATTTAAAATGTTTACTTTTGTGTGTTTTGTAAAGTTCAAATTATTTTTTGAAAAATACCTAATTTTATCCATCATTATTATTATGGTCTTTTTTGGAGTTTTTTTTTTTTTTGGTGAGGTTCTTGCTATAGGACGGGTGTGCTCTCTAGAAAGACAGAGATAGAAAGCAGGAAATTACCCCCCAAGGGGGATGGCCATGCTGCAATCCCTTCTCCATTCTTCTCTCGGGATCTTGGGGACGCATGCACATGCGCCAGGCGTGACTTTAAGTCACGGGGTCCAGGACTCAAACCGTGGTGGACTACATGGGAGTCCAGCGACATAGCCATTATGCCAACTGCTGGTCTCTATTATGTTTTTAATTTGACAGAGAGTGAGTGAGAATGCAAGCTACCAGGTCCAGAACTTGAATTACGGTTGACCATGTGGGAGTCCATTGCCCTAACCACCATGCCACCTGCCTGGTCCCTGGAGTTTAAATTAATAGTATGTGCATATGACATATAGGCAAATGTATATACGTTGCAGTGCACATTTAAAAGGGTTTGATGTGAATGATCAAAAATTGTTGGGACCAGCAGTTAGCGTAATGGCTATGTCCCTGGACTCCCACGTAGTCGACTGAGGTTCGAGTCCCGGACCCGGTGGTTTAAACTCATGCTGGGTGCATGTGCGTGCGTGACCAAGATCCCAGGAGGGGAAGGGACTGCAGCGTGACCATCCGCCCTGGGGGGTGACTTCTCGCTTTCTGTCTCTCTGTCTCTCTCTTGTCTGTCTGACGAGCGCATGTGCCCTATAGCAAAAACCTCTCAAAAAAATTGTTCACAGTCATAGCTCTAGGCTGCTCTTTAGCCTCAGAGGACTAGTATGGCATATATGCTGTTTCTGTGTGTGTACTTGTGTCTAGGATGTTCAACTCTCCCTCTCAAATGAGGTTGAAGGGTCCTGACAAAATTATGGGGTCCTTAGAGCTAGGACAAGTGAGACGGTGGGGCTTGGCACTTGCTAGGGTTGAAGGCTGCAGATTGGAAAAGGGCAGTGTGGGTAGGGACAGGATGAGAGAAAATTGGCCAGAGGAAGGGGGATGGGCCAGCGAGAAGAACCAAGGAAGGAGAACCTTAATGATGTGTCATTCTTGGAAGAAACCTGAATTTTCATATTTTGCCTGCCTGATGCTGTCACTCACCTAGACCTGGCCACTTGGGAGTCACTAAGTCCTATTGTGTGCTAGGGGCCAGGGAGAATGAATGCAGAAGAGAGCTAGGAAAGGCTACAGATTTGGCAAGGATTCTAGTTCCAAAAGAGGTCATCTGGACTGAGAGGACAGAACAAATAACAGCAGCAGAAACATGCACTTCAGATGGGAGACCTGCCACTCACTGTATTAGGTCACCATAGTGGTGATCCTGCCTCCTGCTTTCCAGGAGGAGCTTCCAGAAGCACTGTGAGATACGCAAGCAGGCACAGAAGGCACATGAGGGCACTTTGAACAACTCGTGGACAATGGAATCAAAGTACAAGTTTATACTGATACAAGACTGTGGAATCCATGGATAGTTTTCTGTAATAGGCATTCTCCATGAACTGATTTATTTATGGTTTTGCTATACATTGTGTGCACTAATCTGGGAGGGTGGAGTAAGAAAGCATCCCTTTGGGGGGGGGGTGGCCACACTGCATCCCCTTCTCTATTTTTTCAGAGTTTTGGGTATGCACACACATGTGCGTAGTGTTTTTCAAGTCACCCAATCTGGGACTTGAACTGTGCAATTGGCCACATGGGATCCAGCCACCTTAATCACCATGCCACCAGCTAGCACTCTTGTGAATTTTTTGAAGATCCGTATATACAAGTTTGTGTACAAGTACAGGGGTGTGTTTGGTATTTACAGGGCAATGCCGTGGTAGCTATGGTGTCATTTTTGCCTGCCTCCTTCACTGTCAGTATCTGAAGATTTGTAGTGGCCTCTGGGGTGGGCACGCACTCAAGGGTAGCCAGCCAGAGTCGCTCAGATTAGTGCAAGGATAAATTCATAATCCATTCTGCACCAATGAAAATTAGTCCCCAGGGCCTTGTCCCGGAACTAGTAGGAAGCTGGGAGCTCTTTTCTGCTGGGTGCCAAACTGGGACCTCTGTTGTCTTTTCTATCTGAGGAAGACATCGTGTTGGAAAATTAAGGCAGCTATAGAGACAAGACAGAGACAGAGAAAGCCTATGTTACTATGGCTCTGTTGGAGCTGGAATCACCTGTGGGCTTGGGGGTATGCATTATAGGAACAATACCCCCCCTTTTTTGCTTTGTGTTCGAGTTTGGAATCTGGCATTTGTAATTGAGGATGTCCTAACTCCTAATGGGTAGGCCTGGGGATGACCCTAATGAAGGAGAGCTGCCAAATAGGGGCTGAAGCTGGCCCACTGGGTGCCCCTGCAAGGAGGTAGGTAGGAGCCATCACCTGCCTGTTTGATCTTGAGACAAACTGCTACCCTTGTAGGATCATCCTTACCCGCCTTCTCCCTTTGTAGCTCCACTGCAACCCTCCCAAGCACCTTTATCATTTGTAGACAACAGAGACAGTGGCACTTCTGTCACTTGATAGGGTGGTTACTCGTGTGTAACTGAAGTAATGATGGGAGAACTAAGTTGAGATTTGCTTCAACATAGGCAGCTGGGGTGGGGGCGATGCAGGTGGGACATTGGTCAGACAATGACCACTGTGAGACCAGGTGAGAAAACTGGCCAGAGGGAGAAGGGGGATGGCACGTCGGAATTGATTATATTGCCTTTGGAGATGTTTGGAATTTTCCATAATAAAAGGTTGAAAACGAGCACACCTGTGACACTGTAATGGTGGGCCCATGTCCTTACACAGTTGGTTGAGACTCAGGCTGCATACTGCCAAGAGCCCACCATAATGTGAACTGCACTAGAACAAGGGAAGGCCAGCAGAGGAGGGGTGTGTAGCAACTCTGTATGTGAACCTAAAACATTTCTTAAGGGCCAGCAGGTGGTGCAGAGAGATTAAGGTTCACAATTCAAGTCCTGGACCTGGAGGCTTGAAAATCATGTGGGGTGTGTATGTATGCATGTATGCCCCAAATCCCAAGAGCAGAATGGAGGAGGGACTGAGGTGTGGTCATCCCCCCGGAAAGTGATTCGTTTCTTTGCAGTGACACATGCCCTATAGCAAATATACATACACACATTCATTTTATAAAAAAGGCTCTTAAGAAGAATACCTGCATAAGGTGCTTAGCCCTGTCAGGGCTGGATTGGCTGTGACCGCCTGTCCTGACCTTGGCGGTCCTGGCATCATTTATCTTTCCCCTGGTGAGTCTCTTGGGCACCTGCATGCCTTGAAATTAACATCTGCCTGCTCCTTAAAACCTTCATTCCTTGAGGTTTTATTGGAACTCTGTACTCCCTGGGACTGGCAGTACCTAGCTCTGAGGAGATGGGACACCCATCGCTCCTGGCAAGACCACCTCAAGGATTCCTGAGTGGCATGTCGAAATATCTGGACAAAAACAATTCCTCCCATTGAAGAAGTCCAAACTGTCCTCTGTCCTTTCTCTGAACACCAACTGGCCCAGATTTCGTATCTCGGCCACAGTGGGGCTTGTTGGTGGCAGCTGGCTGAGACTCCAAGACTTGTCCCCCGCCGCCCCCCATACCCTAGAAGACAACATCACTCCTGACTCATCACTGATGACAACATCTGAATGCACTTCATTGCATTGGGGCTATTGATTTATTAAGAGGTCATTTAGACAGCAGGTCCTCCGCCAATGGACTGTTATCAGGCTCTAGCCACCTCATCAGCCTGGGCCGGCCTGCTCGGAGTGGCCCTCCTACTGAGAATGAAGCAGGAGGTAGCTGGATTCATGAGACTTGGCTCACCAGAAGGGGTCACAGTGGAAACAGGTCAAGCCTACAGTGCAGTGAGCATTTCTGAAATAGAGAATTTCTGGAAGATGCCCAACCTGTGGGCAGTGGCAACCAGACTAGTGTAGTGAGAGGGGTGAGCACCCAGGGTCCTTCCAGCTGGGAGCACTCGAGGTGGGGAAGGAGCTGGCATGAGGAACAGAGGGAGAGGGCTGCATGGGGTCTGACCAGAGGCACAACTTTAGCAAAAACAGCAGGTACCTGGGCTCTTGTCACCAAATGTGATGGGCCGGTCCCTGTAGCTCCCAACACCCTGAGGCCACCCTGGCATTGCCTCGGAGCCTTATGTGTCTTCGAGGCAGATCTTGAGTGAGGGTATGTTCCTGCCGGCCATGGGCTTCAGCCCTTGGCTGACGCCGCCATCCCACAGTGAGACTCGCCTCCCTGGCCTGGCCTGTGCCAGCCCTGCTAGCTGGCCGCACTCCTGCGTGGGATGCAGCCTTCCATCTCCAGCGCCTCGGGCCAGCCCTCGTACTTGTTGGTGTGTTTGCTGTTCTTCACATGCTGTGGGACAGGGGACAGAAGTGGGCCAGATCCCTGCCTCCCACAGCCTGCAGCAGGAACAAGGCCAGAGGTGGTGTTTTTTCTTTCGGGGGGTGTGGTGGTGTGCTATTCCTATGGCAGTCAGAGTCTTGCAGAAACCCCCGGGGCAGCCAGCTGGCACGTTGTGGAAAGCATGGCCAGGGGTGCCATGGCTCTCACTGGTTCTTACCTAGCTCTGGCACAGGACTGACCTGTGTGGCCCCAGAGGGATACTCACCCCAAAGCACAACCAGGGCTGGTGGGCAGGAAGGGCACAATACCTTTCAGGAGGCCTAGCCTAGGACTGGGAATCCTGAACATGGTTGGGAGTAGGGTTTCTGGGTTGTGGGTCTTGCCAATGTGAAAACTTTGCCATTTCAAGATCTTTCTGGGCAAAATGCTGGAGGTCAAAGCTACTGTCCCTCCTGGCACATTTGGCAAAGGGGCCAGGGCTGCTTCCTGCCAGCTGGGGACCCTGCTGGGGCAGAACTTGGGGGAAAGTGTGGAGGGAAGAGGGACCTGGTGGTTACCCTGGGCTGTAGGCAGAGGTGCCAGGCTCTCCCCACCCTACCTGCTCAAAGGGGCTCTTGTTCTGCACGCCCTTGGCCCCTACAAACACCCAGCTGTCTCGGAAAGCCAGCTCCTT
>NW_006204753.1:75906-76310 GCF_000334495.1 Tupaia belangeri chinensis | reverse complement strand
CTGCCCAGTTCGCTGAAGAGCTTCCTGGTCTCTTCGTTCATCCTGCCGCACAGAAGGAAGACAAATGAGCTGTTGCTATCACGGGCGTGACTGAGGCCAGCTCAGGCACCCACTTACTTGGTGGCTGGGTCATCGTAGGATGCCACGAACACCAGAGTGCCCTCATGCAGCGGCCGGATGAACTTCAACAGGTCATTGACATCTGTGGATGCATCAGGTATCACTGTGACCATCACAGCCCTGCCTTCGGTGAACCGAAGGACCCACTCGAGCAACTTGCAGTCCAAAGGCAGGAGGCCCCACCTGCCACTCACCTCCGGCCCACATGTCAAAGGCCCGGGCCTCAATGAGCTCACCGCTGACCCCTGCATTGAGAGGGGGACGCTGGGTGAGTTGCCAGGGTA
>NW_006204753.1:73686-75664 GCF_000334495.1 Tupaia belangeri chinensis | reverse complement strand
CTCAGGACACGACTGCCTCTAGTCTGAACTCTGGCCACACAGCACAGGGGACTCACCATTCACCAGGGCGATGTTCAACCCGCGGCCCACGTTGTCCTTGACGCTGCTCATGAGCCTGGCAGGGGGAGAGATTTCACTCTCATGGGCACACCTGCCCTGCTCTCCTGTGCACAGCCCCCGGCCCTCATCCCATCCTCTTCCTGGAACCCTGTTCATTCCGAGGAACTCACATCTTGTCCTCAAGGCAGATCTTTGGCCCAATGACGTTGGCAGCTCCGCTGACCATGCGGAAAGCCAGGTGCTCCTCAGGACACGGCTGGGGCAGGCCACACTTGTACTTCCTGGTCCGAGGTTCTGGGCAGGAACAGCAGGTGTGACCTGTGGGCCTGGCTGTGTAGTCACCCAAAATTTCGGGGCAGGAGGCAAGGTCAAGACTGGCCCACAGGTCGAATGAATGATCACAGAGCTAGGGACCAGGTCAAGGCTAGGGGGCTTTTCTTTTACTGGTAGGAGAAGAGAAAGCAGGTGGGAGGAAAAGGCAAGGGAGAGTATGGAGTTCAGCTGGCCTCCCCATTTCCACAGGGGGTGTGGGACAGGAGAAGGACCTCTGTGAACACCTGAATTTTGTCCCCACAAAAGACACTGAAGTCCTAACTCTCAGCACCTTGGAATGTGACTATGTTTGCATACACACAGGGGAATCAGTTAAGATGAGGCTGTTCTGCACCACGGCTGGGGTCCTTATGGGAAGAGGTGGTGGCTGAGTGCATGGGAAGGTTCCTGGTTTGTGTATGGAGACCTCCTCATATGCATGTCCGTGATCTGGGGTGGCTGAATATGCGGGTGGATGCATCATCAAGCCCCTGTTGGGAGTGCTCTCTGGCCCTCTCACTCATGGAAGACAAATAAACAAAAATGGGAAGAAGTGAAGATACACAGAGGGAAGATGGCCATGTGACAATGGAAGCAGAGATTGGAGTGACACAACCACAAACCAAGGTATACCAGGGGCTACCAGAAGCTGGGAAAGGAAAGGCATGATCCTTCCCTAGAGCTTTTAGAGGGAACCCGGCCTTGCTGACATTTTGATTCGGGACTTCTGGCCTCTAGGACTGTGACAGAATGAATGTCTATTTAAGCCACTCAGTTTGTTAGAGAAGCCGTAGGAAATTGACAGAGGTTTTGGTACCATGAATGGAGTGCTAATGTAACAACAGTTAAATCTAAAAAAAGGGAAATGGGACCAGCAGATGATGTAATGGTTATGTCACTGGACTCCCACATAGTTGACCATGCCTGAACTCACTGGCTTGAAACTCATGCCAGGTGCATGTGTGTGCATGCCCAAAATCCTGAGAGGAGACTGGAGGAGAAGGGATTGTGGCATGGCCATCCCCACTGGGGGGATGATTTCTTGCTTTCTGTCTGTCTCTGAGTTGAGCACATGTGCCCTATAGCAAAAATCTGTCTCTCTTTTTTAAAAACATTGGGGAACAGCAGTTGGCGTAATGGCTATGTCGCTGCACTCCCATGTAGTCAACCACAGTTCATATCCCAGACCTGGTGGCTTAAAACTCACACTGGGTACGTGTACGTGCGTGCCCAAGATCCTGAGAGGAGAATGGAGAAGAAGGGATTGTAGCGTGGCCATCCCCCCTGGGGGGCGATTTCTCACTTTCTATCTCTCTGTCTGTCTGTCTGGCGAGCGCATGTGCCCTATAGCAAAAACCTCACCAAAAAAATTATTTATTTATTCATTCATTTTCTTTTAATTTGATAGAGAGAGAGAGAGAAAGCCACTAGCCACTAGCCACCAGGTCTAGGTCTAGGACTCAAACCATGGTTGGCCATGTGGGAGTGTCCAGCACCTTAACCACCATGCCACCAGCAAAAATCTCTCTTAAAAAAAAAAAGGGACCAGCAGTTAGCGTAATGGCTATGTTGCTGGACTCCCATGTAGTTGACCATGGTTTGAGTC
>NW_006204753.1:73035-73666 GCF_000334495.1 Tupaia belangeri chinensis | reverse complement strand
CCGCCGGGCATGTGTGCGTGTGTGCCCAAGATCCCGAGAGGAGAATGGAGGAGAAGGGATTGCGGCACGGCCATCCACCCGAGGAGAAGGGATTGCGGCATGGCCATCCCCCCTGGGGGGTGATTTCTCACTTTCTATCTCTATGTCTCTCACTATCTGTGTGCTGAGTGCACGCGCCCTATAGCAAAAACCTCTCCAAAAAAAAAAAAAAAAAGGAACATTGAAAGTAGTTCCTTGGAAACAAGAGAGAACAATAGACAAAGCTCTTGTCTTGTAGAATATAAAGATCATCAGCGACAGAACGTGCTGCTAGAAGCAGGCATATGAATGGTGTAGGTGAGATCGCAGCAGGAAATGAGGAGCACTGGAGGAAAGGCAATGCTATTACAAGTGTCAGACAACTTGCTTACCTGGTTTTTAGACTTGTAAGTGCTGAACTAGCAGAGGAGATTATTCAAACACAGTGTTGAATATGTGGCTTGATTTCTTTTTTTGTAGGAATAGTTTTTAATTTAATTAAATTAATTAATTTATTTAAATTTGACCACAGAGAGACAGAATGAGAACCAGAGAGGGAAAGTGGGACCAGCAGTTAGCGTAATGGCTATGTGGCTGGGATCCCATGCCGTCG
>NW_006204753.1:72484-72872 GCF_000334495.1 Tupaia belangeri chinensis | reverse complement strand
CCCTATAGCAAACACCTGTCCAAAAATAATAATAAAAAAATAAAGAGAGAGAGAGAGAGAGAGAGAGAGAGAAAGCCTCCAGGTCCAGGATATGTATGAACCATGGTCGGGCATCTGGGAGTCCAGCACCCTTAACCAGCACACCACCTGCCAGCTCCAAAAATGTGGCCTAATTTGTTACAGTAAAATATGAGGAGAGAAAGAGAAAATAAAGAACTATTAAGCACAAAGGAACAAGAATATAAAGATTTGGAAAATTCCCATCCTAATCATATTGCAAAAAATGAGAAGGTTGGGACCAGCAGTTAGTGTAATAGCTATGTTGCTGGACTCCCATGTAGTTGACCATGGCTCCAGTCCCGGACCCAGTATGTTTAAATCATACCGC
>NW_006204753.1:69935-72263 GCF_000334495.1 Tupaia belangeri chinensis | reverse complement strand
TTCTACTCTTAACAGAAGCTGCAATAGCGATGGGACTCATCAGGAAGGATCTGTGAAGGACTCTGTCTGTTTGTTTGTTTGTTTATTTTTGGGAGAGATTTTTGCTATAGGGTGCATGCACTCGCCAGAGAGACAGAAAGTGAGAAATCACCCCCCCGGGGGAATGGCTGCGCCGCAATCCCTTCTCCTCCATTCTCCTCTCAGGACCTTGGGCACGCACGCACACGCACCTGGTATAAGTTTCAAGCCGCCAGGTCCAGGACTGAAACCGTGGTCATATGCGGGAGTTAATCACTATGCCACCTGCTGGCCCTGGTTTTCAAGAATTTTATACCAGCAGAAACGCTGCCAACCTGGACTAAAAGAAACTGAGATAGGATAAAAAGAAGAAAGGGTGACTGAGGGCAGAGCCATGGATACAGAGGCCAGAGAAGGCACAGGCCCCAAGGATGAGCTTACCGCAGCAGAGAACAGAGTATTAGGCCACAGAAGATTGTCCTCAGGCCTCTGAAACTGAATGGAATCTGTCTTGCTGGGTTTTGGGTATCCTTGGGACCTGCGTTCCTTCTAATTTCTCCCTCTGAGGGGGGGCGGTCATCCTTTACCTGCCCGACCACCATATTCTGGCACCAGGTGACTGGTTTTTGAGGTTCAGAGTCACAAGCAGTACTAGTGTGTCATGCCAGCTCCCTCGGGGAGGGGAATGGAGAATGGAAACCCTGGAGGGCTGAAAGCACGCTGGGGTCACAAATGCACTCTAAGGGCTGGCACAGCAGAGGAGCAGGGAGGTGACAGGAGCCTTACCTGCAGTCACTGAGCTCTCTGGGCCTGTGGGTAAAGAGTTGTTTCTGTTAGCATGCAGGCCTTGTGGGGCCTGTGGCAGGATATCCTGGCAAAGCACCATAATGTCCAGGGCCATAGGCTAAGCCAGGCTGACCTTAGTATAATCCCTGCTCAAGCCTAAGTGATGTTCAGATGTAAAACTCCCCACTATAGGACAAGAATGAACTGGAACTCTAAAAGGTACTGAGGGGCCCTATCACCAGTAATGAGATGCCCCAGAGCCCAGCAAAAGCCAGCAGTGAGCACAGCAGCCTGGTGGCATCCCTGGTGTCAGCAGAAGCCTCCTTGCCCTCCCTTTGGCCCTCCCGGTTCCCACTAGCACAGAATCATCACCATGCTAGGGGCTGGGACTGGCTTTCCCAGCCAGAGCACGTGGGTGGAGAGAGGAGGCAGTGGTAGATGCCAGGAGACAGACAAGGAGCAGCCAGGAGAAGCCCACCAGGAAGGGAGAGAAAACCCAAACTGCCCACCCCACCCTGAGCTCATACCGAGCCCAGGCTATCTCCAGGGCTACGCAGGGCAGGGTCCCACACTCACTGGTGAAGAGTCGGTGGATACGAGAAAAGCCACTGCCAGGCCCCCGCAGGAGGATGCTGACTACTATCCAGGTGAGACCCACACTGACCATGAGGGCCACAATGCGAAGGGCACCTGTAGGTGGGACGAGACATTGGGAAAGCCTGCCTTAGATGCTGCCAGTGAATTCTGGGCGGACCCCGTGGCCTATTAAGGCTGACTTCCCCTTCCACTGGGACAGGAAAGTGGAGGGACAACTGTTGCCATCTGCCAGGCCTGAGAGGGAGACCTGAGCTCCTGGGTAGGTAAAAGAAGAAACTGGGTTCAAATACCAGGGCTGCTTAGTCTGGGTCTCCTCTGCAGGTCTGGAGGAACCTGCCAGAACTCCCTACTCCAGAGGGACTCCAGCCCTACCCCAGAAGTCCCCTGACTTCCTGCCTCTGAGGCCACCAGTACATCTGCATCCTGGCTGTCTGCCTTCCTTACCTCCTGTTCCATGGAGAAGGGTCCTGACTCTGTAAAACTGCTCCCTACCCCACCCCATCACCCTGTGCTGGCATGAGCTGCGTCCCCGAGCTTCCATCCTTGCTCAGATTTCTATAGCAGTGGTTGTTCTGACCACTTGCCTTCTACCCTATTTTCAACCACCAAAAGAAAACTCACCTTAAAAGCCATATCCCTGCCCTCGCTCCCCCATCAAGTGCCTCAAGAGCCATCTATGCGCTCATTCCCTCCTGCTTGCCCCAGTCTATGGTGACCTGGCCTTGTTGTTCTCCCCCAAACAGCTGGTTGCCAAGGCTACTGATGACCCTCTTGGTGTCACCATCCTGGTCACATATTGGCTCTGATATTGACCTCTTGGTGGGTGCCCTGCCCTAACGGAAACCAATTCTGCAAGTGGATTCCAGGACAGTGCACTCTTCTTTTTTTTTTTTTTTTTTTTTTTTTTTTTTGAGGGAGTTTTATTTT
>NW_006204753.1:68184-69763 GCF_000334495.1 Tupaia belangeri chinensis | reverse complement strand
TTTTTGAGAGGTTTTTGCTATAGGGCGTGTGCGCTTGCCAGACAGACAGAGACATAGAGACAGAAAGCGAGAAATCACCCCCCGGGGGGATGGTCACACCACAATCCCTTCTCCACTCTCCTTTTGGGATATTGGGCATGCATGCACACGTGCCCGGCGTGAGTTTAAGCCACCGGGTCCGGGACTCATACCATGGTCGACTACGTGGGAGTCCAGCGACATAGCCATTACGCTAACTGCTGGTCCCAACAGTGCACTCTTCTGACCCAAGCACTAGGACACCGTCATTCTCCCAGACTAGGTCGTCTTCCTCTAGCCTACCGTTAAAAGCTGCCTTCTTGTTTCTAGTTACACTCTTGGTAGACAATCTCATTTTCTGCTGGTCCTGGCTGGCCACCATAAAGCAACAACATGTATTTTCTTTTTCTCTCTCTCTCTTTCAATTTTGCTATGGGGTATGTGCACTTGCTGGAGAGAGAGGGAGGGTAAGTGAGAAAGGACCTCCAGGGGGAATGAGCAGGCTGCAATCTCTTCTCCTCCACTCTCTTAGGATTTTGGGTATGCACATACATGCGCCTGACACGTTTCTCAAGCTGTTGCCCGATCTGGGACTTGAACTATGCATTTGGCCATGTGGGATTTAGCCACCTTAACCTATCACACCACTGGCTGGCCCAATAACTCCCTGTTTTCTAGCTTCAGCCCTGATATGTCTTGAAGCCAGATCTTTTCAGCCAGATCCTCACTGGCTGACTGTACTTGGACAGGTCCATAAAGCTGCTACCTTAGCAGGTCTGAACACCCTGCCCCCACTTTACCTCTCCAGGCATCGTTATCTTAGCTATCTAGTGGACAGCAGGGCTGTTGTCAGACTTTGGTCAGTCCCCTCCAAGCCCATGGCTTGCCACCTCCATTCCCATCTCTCCCCACCAAATGTACGCTCCCACTACTAGCTCCTGCTCCTGGGAGCTTCTCTCCCACAATGTATTTTCTAAAAAGCGGCTGCTCTGTTATCTAAGCCAAGAGAAACTGACTATACTAATTTTCATTTTATAGTTTGGAGAGTTGAAGTCCTCAAAGGCAAAAAGATTTGCTCAAGGTCATGGAATGATGGTTTTGCAGAGTTCTCCACTTCCAAAGCCAAATCCATTGGTCCACCCAGGTCCCTCCAGACACATGGGACACCTGGGCCTCTAGCAAGGGCCTCTTTTTAACTCCCTTGGGCTTGCCGTGGTAGCCACCCACCTGCCAACCTCATGTCCACTTTTCCCGCTGAGTTGGGACCGCCGGCAGGTGTACTGTTCGAGGGCCGTGCGCTCTGGGGAGAAGAAAGTGGAAGGGTAGGTTCGGGTGGGGGTAAGGGGCAAACGTGCGCTGGACTCAGGATCGTGCCCACAGGAGCCTCCCGGTCAGACATGGAAGTGCTTCTCCTGAACCCGGACTCCTCCCACCGGAGGCCCCAGCTCTGGCCATTCCTCTCGGCCTGGGAGCCGGCGACGCGAGCCGGACCGGGCCGGGGGGACTTGCCTGTCTGTGGGAAGACGAGGGTTCGGCCAGACGAGTCCCGTGGGGCGTCCGA
>NW_006204753.1:62125-68159 GCF_000334495.1 Tupaia belangeri chinensis | reverse complement strand
GCAGCCCCGCCTCTGACGTGCGCTCGCGTAGTGCAGCCAGGGAGCCGACGAGAGGAACGCAAGTAGGCCCCGCCCCTGGCCCCCTTGGGCCCGCCCCGGAAGTAGCTCCTGCGGCTCTTCTAGGGCGGGAGATCCCGCCCTCCCAGGCCTGGAGAGTTGGAGCTGCGCCTGCGCCCTGGGGTAAGGTTCTAGGCCCAAGAGGCGAGTGAGTGGGGGTGGGCCTAGGCAGAAACTGTTCAGTAGTTGACATATGTGCCTTTTAAGGACGCGAGGGGGAGAGAAGAGCATTTGGGGAAGAGGGCAGAATCCGGCGAGCCCGAGCTCACCGGAGAGAGCTTTTTGCTTCCTTCGTTCCAGCCTGTTTCCTGTCGAGAAGCGCGTTCCCGTGGCCTCAGGTGTCACTCTTCTCACCGGACACACTGCCCTGCCCTTTGACCCAAAGATCTCACTAACAGGGACCACCCCCCAGTAATCTGAAATACAGGCAGCTGTGACAGAGCTCTGGCTAGGGCGTATTGGTTTCTGTGCAGTCATCTCAGCAGCCTGTAACCACGGATCTGGTTTGAGTTCTGTCACAGAATTTCTGGCCTGTCATGTACCTGTGCTACGGAACCTTGGGCACCATGCCCGGGCGGGGCAGAAGCTCCCGGTTACTCGCTCCTTTGGGCTGCCAGCCTGCTAGTTCTTGGAGAAGTGTTTACATCTTGCTCAGAGTGGGCATTTAGGGCAGGTTGATTTGATGAGTTCCCCTGAGGGACCAGAGACAAGTCCCCCTTCCCCAGGGATACTGTACCAGGAATGGTCTCATAGGGCAACATGTACAAATTCCTTCTGGGACTGTTGTATTTTTTAAAAAAGAATTATTTAACTTTATTTATTTAAATTTGATGGAGATGGGGAGGGTTAGTGAGAAAGCAAGCCGCCAGGTCTGGGACTCAAACCACAGTCGGCCACATGGGAGTCCAGCGCTCTTAACCACCATGCCACTTGCTGGCCCCCTGGGACTGTTTTTCTTTTCTTTGGAGAGGTTTTTGCTATAGGGTGCATGCACTTGCCAGAAAGACAGAGAGAGACAGAGAGACAGAAAGCGAGAAATCACCCACCCCCTGGGGTATGGCCACATCACAATCCTTTCTCCTCCATTCGCCTCTCAGGATCTTGGGCATGCACACACATGCGCCCAGCGTGAGTTTAAGCCACCGGGTCCAGGACTCAAACCGTGGTCGGCTACATGGGAGTTCAGTGACATAGCCATTATGCTAACTGCTGGTCCCTGGGACTGTTTTTCTACGTAGACAGAGAGAGTAGACTTGGCCCTCCCTGTCTGGTTGGGGAGGTGGCCTACATGGTTGGTAGAGCTGTGCTCCAACACAGTTGGCATTCTGTGCAGCCTCAGCAGCTCTTGAGTGGGGGCTGGGCCCCCAGAACAGCATCCCTACACTTTGTTATAAGACATTCCATTGTTTCCAAGGCCCTTTCCTAGAAAAGAAAACATCCAGCATAGACAACATGCTTCACTAAAACTGGGAACGGAACGTGCCCAGTTCGCCAAAGTCACATTAATTTGCAGGGCTAAAGCTCCAAAGCAGGAAGGGCTGAATCCTTAGAAAGAGCATGTCTGTCAGCACTTTAGCCCAAGGGCTGGCAGAACTCCTAGGCCTGGGCTGAGGGAAGTGTATGGACTAAGACACACCATCAGATAACACACGTGTGATAGCACACGTGTGGGAACACGGGCACAAGAACACTATGGATTTATAAACACTGCACGTTATGGGGTGAAATATAGGTAATATGACACCTGCCATTGTGACCATTTAAATTCAGAGGTATTATGTTCTCAGTAATATTGATTTGAGAACTTCAAGAAGGTGAAGAAAAATGGAATTAAACTGAGTTTATTTTGGTGCAAAATGTTTTAATATCCATGGTTTCTTCATAATAAACATTTTCACGAACTTTTGGAAGTTCCCACATATACTTCTATGAGCCTAGTTACATCGATACAAATATAGAGAGTCTAAGGTAGTAAATGCAATCAAGAATAGTGGTGAAGGGACCAGCAGTTAGGGTAATGGCTATGTTGCTGGACTCCCATGTAGTTGACCACGGTTCGCGTCCCGGACCCGGTGGCTTAAAACTCACACCGGGCGCGTGTGCATGCGTGCCCAAGATCCTGAGGAGAATGGAGGAGAAGGGATTGCGGCGTGGCCATCTCCCCCTAGGGGGTGATTTCTCGCTTTCTCTCTCTCTGTCTCTGTCTGTCTGGCGAGCGCACGTGCCCTATAGCAAAAACCTCTACAAAATAAGTAAAAAAATAAAAATGCACACCTAAAAATGAAAAAAAAAAAAAAGAATAGTGGTTAAAAGGGATTTAAAAGTTAACAGTGGGGCCAGCACATGGAGTGGTGGTTAGGGTGCTGGACTCCCACATGGCTGACCGCAGTTTGAGTCCTGGCTCAGCAGCTTGAGAATCATGCCAGGCACATGTGCATGGATAACCAAAATCCCAAGAAAAGGAAGAGACTGAGGTATGGCCATCCCTTCTGGGGGGATGCTTTCTCACTGTCCCTCTTCCTCCAGCAAGTACAAACACCCTGTAGCAAACTTTAAAATCAGTTTATTTTGGTGCAATGTTAAAATCAAGGCAGTTTTTTTCATACAATGCATTTTTCATGGGTTTTGGAGACGCTTTGTGCAAACCTGGGAGTGGGCACCAATAGCTGGGTGACATGAGCCTTGATGCCTGTGCAGAAGGGCAGAGACCTGGAGCTGTGGGTGAGTACCTCCACCTGGGCCTTCCCATGCGTGCTGTTGTGCCTCAGTCTGATCCGAGTGTAGAGCCCAGACTGTTAAAACCTGGGCCCAGTATAGGCACTTAGCAGAGACTGGCCTCTCTTGCTTGTGCCCCAGCATAGACCCCATGTCATGTTTTTTTGGGTCCTTGGGCCCCTGCGTCAATGTTGGTACCCAGACCTGAGATGGCACTTTCACCCACTCAGTTCCTTCCTGCGGGTAGACAAGTGGCGAACCGTCCAATGGCGGTAACCCGATGGGCCTATCACTGCGCATATACCTGTTGACAGCTTCACCTGAAGCCACCTGCTGCCCCCTTAGGTTAGGCAACCAGATTGCAGGTGAGAGGGAAGTGCCCTCATCTGGGCCTGTCTCAAGTCACAGTGCAGGAATCTAAAGCCTGGCCTGGGAACCAGCAGTTAGTGTAATGGCTATGTTGCTGGACTCCCATGCAGTCGACTGCGGTTCGTGTCCTGGACCCAGTGGCTTAAAACTCACGCCCGGCGCGTGTGCGTGCGTGCCTAAGATCCTGAGAGGAGAACGGAGAAGGGATTGTGGCATGACCATCCCCCCTGGGGGGTGACTTCTTGCTTTCTGTCTCTATGTCTCTCTCTCTGTCTGTCTGGCGAGTGCACGTGCCCTATAGCGAAAACCTCTCCCCAAAAAAACCAAAACAAAATAAAGCCTGGCCCGGCTGACCTCCCACCCAGTCCTGTGCCTCTGCTGAAGTTTTAATGATGTGGAATTGAAGGGATGGCTGAGTGCCGGCCCAGTCCACGTAGGGACCAAACACTGGGCCCCACAGAGCTGAACTGGGCCTTGTGTCTCAGCCAGCCCCTATCTAGCACTAAGACCCTCCTCCTTGGGGTTGGGATAGCCTTGCACATGTGTTTGCAGCCTCGTCACCCCTTCCTCCAAGGTTCAAATCTATCTTAGGTCAGGGCCTTTGGAATTTAAATGGGTCTTTCCTAGGTGTGCACACCAGGATGGCGCCCTCTGGTGGTGATCAAGAGAAGGCATGTACACCTCTTCATGAGCCTTAACGCAGCCCCATGTCACCAGCCCAGCCTAGGGAGAACCGGCTCGGGTGAGGACGGCTGGCTCTCAGTGGTTCAAGGAAAACACCATGGGTGACTAACGGTTTCCCAAGGTGGGGGTGACTGGGGATGGAGGGGTTGAGACTAAGCTGAAGAGAGGCCCTCAGAAAACATAGTGCTGCCTGATCAGAGTCCAGGAGTACAGTGTCGGTTGCTGCCATCTTCCCACCACCAGCCCCGACCAGGGGCTCAGGCGCTACTGCACTGTGCAGCAAAGTGGACTGTGCCTCCTCCCCCTCCCACTTCACAGCAGCCTGGAACCTCAGGATGGGACCTGATTTGGAAACTGGGCATCTGCAGATATAGCTCGTGGGGTTAGGATAAGGTCACGTAGGAGTAGGAAAGGTCTCAATCCAGACAGACATGAAGGCAGAGAGAGTGGACCATGCCCTCCCTGTGGGCCTTTGACATCCGTTTCCTTTACTCTTCTTGAACATGGAGCCTGGCCAATATGCCTGGAGTGACTGACCTCAGGCTGGGCTACTGTAGGGTAGACAGCAAAAGTGGTGGAACATCTGAGTGGAGGGTGAAATGCACATGCCCTGTCCTCTCGCCCCAATCCTGGAGAGCACAGCAAGACAGCTAAGGGGCCCCAGGAAGGCTGCCAAACAGTGAGGGAGAGATGGGTCTCCAGTAAGAAATTGAAAGGAGCCAAGCAGGGCTGTTTGTGGATTTAATGGCGGGCAGAATAGGGGCCTGTGGGGGGCCCGCGGAGTGCACAGTGGGCAGCACAAAGTCCCTTCCAGCTGGTGACCAGGAATGTCAAGGGGCACCAGGGGATGTGGTGTGGACAGGTTCTCTCACAGGGACTTGATTGCCTCGTGTGCTTGAGGCCCACAGCCCCTCTGCAGCGTCCCCGACACCACCCTAGGCCATCACTCATGACTGCTCCTCTCTCTCCTTCTGCTGGGGCTGGAGTGTGGGAGGAGGGTGGCTCAGGCCCCAGGGACAGACAGATGGCCTGCTTCAGCAGGGCCTGCAATGGCCCAGCGCTTGGTGCTTGAGGAATGTAGCTTGGCTTGGGGACAGCAGCGGTGGTGGCTGGGGGAATGGGGAGGGCCCCAGCGTGGGGCCAGGAATGTAAGCTGAGGACTGTGGTCCCGAAGTCCTCCCGACATAGGGTCGGGTGGTGGGAAGGGGGAGTAGGACAGGCAGACAAAGCAATTGAGGAGGTGGGGTTGCCTGTTGGCACCAACGCTCAGAGCTTGTGGGGGTTCACCCACTTGTAGGTGCCCTCGTACTGGAAGCCTACTCTCTTCATCAACTCGTCTGCCTCCGTGGGGCCCCGGCTGTGAGAAGGCAGGTGAGGAGAGCCGTGAGGGCACTGCCCACCCGCACCTACCCAGTGCCTGCTGCCATGGTCTGGCTCCCTGCTGCCACAGCCCGTCTGCCCCCCCTGCCATAGATGTAGGGGATGGGCTGGGGCTTCTCCCGCTCGATCTGGTGCAGCAGAGGAGTGAAGATCCTCCAGGCCTCCCGAAGCTCGTCACTGAGGGTACACGACATGGCTCTGGGGGCCTGGGTGCAGGATAGGGGGGCAGACTGCCCTCATAGCCTGGCGCCCCTGTCCCTGGTCTCCCAGGGTGACACTGGGCCCTCCCTTACCTGCGCACGAAGTGCATCTGGCTCCCACAGAAGACATCCAGGATGAGGCGCTCATAGGCGTCAGGGAGCTTCACGTTCTACTGGGACAGGGGACCAGCTGAGCACCACAGAGGTGCAGCAGAGGCCGCCTGCCCTGCCCTGCCCCACCCCCTGCGGGCACCTTGTATCTGTTGCCATAGGTCAGGTCAAGCTCTGACTCCTCAGGGTTGAAGAACATGCCAGGCTTCTTGGTCATCATCTTGGTGTACACGGCCTCGTTGGGCTGCACGCGGATCACCAGCTCGTTGCGCTTGCACTGCTGGTGGAAGATGTCACCAGCCACGTCCCGGAACTGCAGCCGCACCTCAGCTTTGCGCTCATTTAGGGCTTTGCCGCAGCGCAGGATGAAGGGCACCCCTGCACACAAGGCCAGCCTCAGGACCAGGCGAGTGCAGTGTTGTGCGCCCGCCACCACTGGCCACCCCCAGGTGTCACCTACCATCCCACCTCTCGTTCTCCACATAGAGCACCACAGCCGCAAAGGTGGCCGTGGTGGA
>NW_006204753.1:58447-61454 GCF_000334495.1 Tupaia belangeri chinensis | reverse complement strand
ACCTGCCATAGATGTAGGGGATGGGCTGGGGCTTCTCCCGCTCGATCTGGTGCAGCAGAGGAGTGAAGATCCTCCAGGCCTCCCGAAGCTCGTCACTGAGGGTACACGACATGGCTCTGGGGGCCTGGGTGCAGGATAGGGGGGCAGACTGCCCTCATAGCCTGGCGCCCCTGTCCCTGGTCTCCCAGGGTGACACTGGGCCCTCCCTTACCTGCGCACGAAGTGCATCTGGCTCCCACAGAAGACATCCAGGATGAGGCGCTCATAGGCGTCAGGGAGCTTCACGTTCTACTGGGACAGGGGACCAGCTGAGCACCACAGAGGTGCAGCAGAGGCCGCCTGCCCTGCCCTGCCCCACCCCCTGCGGGCACCTTGTATCTGTTGCCATAGGTCAGGTCAAGCTCTGACTCCTCAGGGTTGAAGAACATGCCAGGCTTCTTGGTCATCATCTTGGTGTACACGGCCTCGTTGGGCTGCACGCGGATCACCAGCTCGTTGCGCTTGCACTGCTGGTGGAAGATGTCACCAGCCACGTCCCGGAACTGCAGCCGCACCTCAGCTTTGCGCTCATTTAGGGCTTTGCCGCAGCGCAGGATGAAGGGCACCCCTGCACACAAGGCCAGCCTCAGGACCAGGCGAGTGCAGTGTTGTGCGCCCGCCACCACTGGCCACCCCCAGGTGTCACCTACCATCCCACCTCTCGTTCTCCACATAGAGCACCACAGCCGCAAAGGTGGCAGTGGTGGACCCACGGGGCACTGTGGGGTCGTCCAGGTACCCTTTGGTGGCCTCGCCCTCTCCGCTGGGGTTCCCCACGTACTGGCCCAGGACCACGTTGTTGGCTTGCACCTCTGAGATGCATTTCAACACCTTGACCTGGGAGAAAGCCGGGAGAGCCGGGCCCTGGGTAAGGGGGCAGGGCACAGGACACATGTGGCCTGAAGGGTGGCCTCCCAATGGCCAGACAAGAAGTGGAACTTCCCCACTTTGCTCACTCTAGCTGGGGTGCAGCATAAGCCCCCTTCTTCAAGGGCCCTCCAGCAGCACACCAGCCAAGATGTAGTGGCCTGCCCTTGGCCACACGGTAGTCACTGTCAGATCTGGGCACAGCAACCTGTGAGCTGCTATGCTACAAGTTGGCTGTGTCTGTAAGGAACATTTATACTTCCTCGCCCAGTGTCCCCTCAGAAGTGGGCTTGTGTGTAGGCGTGGCCTGGGGGCTGGCGGTGGGGCAGGGTGCACCTACCTTCTCATCGCGGACGTCGTCAGAGTCAGTGGACTCAGGCTTCTCCATGGCCACTAGACACAGCATCTGCAGTAAGTGGTTCTGCATCACATCCCTATTGGCAGAAGAGATGGAACTGGTTCAGGTCCCCCTCCTGGGTCGGGACTGCCCGAGGCCCCTGGCCCAGGGAGGGGCAGCCCTACAAGGTGGCCTCCCAGGAGGGGGAACAGGCTCTCACCGGATGATCCCGAATTCATCAAAGTAGCCCCCACGGCCCTCAGTGCCAAAGGGCTCCTTGAAGGTGAGGATCACACAGGCTATGTTGTCCCGGTTCCAGATAGGGCCAAAGATCCTGTTGGCAAACCTGTAGTGGGGAGCAGAGGCTGGCACGGGAGAGGAAGAGGGCCCCGGGCATCTGAGCTCCAGCCTGGCCCAGGGCAGCAGCAGGACAGCCCCAACCCACCCCCCGGGCTCAGCCCGCACCTCAGCACCATGAGGTTCTGGACCATCTCCTTGCCCAGATAGTGGTCGATGCGGTAGATCTGGTCCTCGCGAAACAGGGCAGAGATGTGGTTGGACAGCCGGTCAGAGCTCTGCAGGTCCCTGCCAAAGGGCTTCTCCACGATGATGCGGTTCCAGCCTCTGTCAGGGTCCAGAGCTGCATCACCCTCTGGAGCCCTCCTCAGGGAGTGAGGGCAGAGCTGTGTTACTCTGACCCCCTCCCAGGGAGTAGCCTTGCTCCCAGAATTCTCAGGGGATCCTACCCTAGTTCACAGCCTCTCCCACCTACTGGCTCCTGGGCCAGCTCCCAAACCTGCCTGTGCTGGGTGCATGGTCGCCAGGGCTGGCACATTCCAAGGAGGCCCCACATTGGGTCCCCAGTCAGGTATGTGAGGTGAGTGACCTGGCAGCCAGTAGGAAGCAAAGAAGGGGGCAGCAAGGCACAGGCTCTCACAGATTTGAAAATGAGAAATGGCCCCTTTCTCGGCTATTCCCAAGCATAAGACGGCACTCTGCATTCAGATCAGGAACAAGACAACCAGAGAAGGCTGAGGGCAGAGTGCTGAGCGCTACGCAGCAGACAGTGGACTCATCATGGAGGAACACTGCCACCTGGTGGTCCTAGAGGGGACCCTGGGAAAGTGTGAGATGCCAAAGGAAGTGCAAGCAGCATCAAGAGTTTCATGGAGCAATGCTGCCACCTTGTGGCCATGGCGGGTATTGCTGCCAAGGAGCACTGCCGGCAGGGCTGTTTGAGGACAGATGGGGGCATCCAGGCCAACTGGCTTGGCCCAGGGGCTCACCAGATGGGAGGCAGAAAAGGAAGGTGAAGGACAGCCTTACGTCTGACTCATGCAGGCCTGATGGATGTTCTTGGTGACGGCCTCATAGACGGTGGGGGGCAAGGCCAGGTAGAAGAGGCAGTTTGCCTGGGGCCCCTGATGAAGGGCATCCATGTGGCTGTTGAGACGCTCGTAGGAGGCCACGTCATCATACTGGCCAGCCACATACGAGTTGCGAGCAAAGAACTCTTCCAGTTTGGGCTTTTCCTCTGGGGTGGCCTGTGACAGGTGGGGGGGGGACTGTCCCTCAGAATCTAGATCTGTGCCCTAGTAAAGCCTGGGTAGGCTCCCACATGGTGCCATGCTGGGCTCATCCCCCTCCCGGCAGCTCTGGGGAGCTGGGCATAGCCATGGTCACAACCCCAGCGGCCGAAGGCAGAGCTCAGAAATGCTGATGGGAGATGACTGCGGCAGGCACAGCCCCCCCGCGCACGGGGCG
>NW_006204753.1:48791-58280 GCF_000334495.1 Tupaia belangeri chinensis | reverse complement strand
TCGGCCGCTGTGAGGCGGCAGCGGGCATAGCCCACAATGAAGGTGTGTTCTGGCAGGAGGCCATCCCGGAACAGCCACCTGGGGGCAGAACACAGCTTTGTGGTGGTGGCAGGCAGTGGACAGGCAAGCAGGCAGGGACCATGGGGCAGAGGGGTGCACTCACCAGATGGTGGGGTAGATCTTCTTCTTGGCCAGGTCACCCTGTGGCAGAGGGAATGACATGGTTAGGAGACAGTGGGGACCCAAGCTAGAACGTATCCCACCCTTAGTGACCCTGCAGTGACTCAGGGTCACCACTCTACAGCAGGCAGGCAGAGGGGCTCTGCATTTCAGGGAAAACCTGAGACTTCTGTTGGCAGGAACTGAGTGAGGGCAGAAGTAGACATGGAGGCCCCTTCAAGCCGCAGCCATGGGTGCACTCGGGGGCCATGAGCAAATGTGAAGACATTTCAGAAGGGAGGAAGGAACGGCAGAATTGTAAAGCCGAACAGATGCCCAAGAATGAAAAAAGGAAAAAGTGAGTAAAATAAAAATCAAAGTGAATAAAAAATGAACCAACAAAAGAGCTCAACAAAGCCTGAGTTGGTGCCTGGCTGAGAGAGACTGATGACAGCAGACTACCATCAGACCTGGCTGCTTTTTAAAAAGCCCCAAGTCACTGGGGCTATAACAGGCCAGATGGGAAACATGGAAAAGGGTTCCATGAACAAATTCAGTCCCATGTGACAACCTGAATGAATTTCTAGAAAAATCCAAACTACAAAACTGCTGCAAGAGACTCGAGACGGGCAATGCTTGCAAAGTGTCCTGGAGCCCATGTGGAAAATGACCAACGCTGACCAGAAAGACACCTGTGAGCCTGTTCCTTCATGCAGATGCAGAGCTCCGACAGAAAACACTGCCACACCGAGTCCTGCAACCTTCAAAAACATACGTAGGCCACCTGGTGGTATGCTGTTTAAGGCAGCTGGACATGGTTGACTGCAGTCCAAATCCTGGACCTGGCAGCTTGAAAAACATGCTGGGCACCTTGTGCTTGCATGCGTGCCCAAAATCCCAAGAGGAGAATAGAGAAGGGACTGCACTGTGGCCATCCTCCCTGGAGGGTGATTTCTCACTTTTCTCCTCCCTCTCACCCTCTGTCTCTCTGTGGCAAGTGCATGTACCCCATGGAAAATTAAGAAAAAAAAGAAAGTATAATGCACCAGAACCAAACTGGGTTTGTCCTGGAAATAACTGGTTGGCGCTGCAATCCCTTCTCCTCCACTGTCCTCTTGGGATCTTAGGCACGCATGCACACATGCCTGGCCTGAGTTTAAGCCACTGGGTCTGACACTCGAACACCAGTCAACCACATGGGAGTCTAGCAACATAGTCATTACACCAACTGCTGGTTCCTAAAGTTCACCATATTAACAAATCAAAGGAAAACAACTCTAGGAAATCTTTGTCTATTTCTTTGCCTATGTCTTGATTTTTTTCAATCTACTAACTTCACTAACCTTAACAGACTGAGCTGGACTGTTTAGGAGATAAAAATCTCATCAGAGCTGGTCCTATAGTGTAGTAAAGAACTACACAGCAGAAGGCAGATCCCACATGGCCAACCGGGGGGGTTCAAGTATCAGCTCTGGTGGCTTGAAAAGCATGCTGGGTACAGTGTGCTCAGGATCCTGATAGGAGGAAAAACTGAAGGAAAAAGGATTGTGGCCTGACTGGGCTGGTTGGTGTGTGTTGTGTGTGTGTGTGTGTGTGTATGTGTGTGGGCTCTCCCTTCTTGTGCACACATGCCCTCTTACATTAAAAAACAAAATATAAAACTTATCAGATAAGCATAAAAAAAGGAACTTCCTTAGCTTGGTAAAAGGCACCTATAATACTCCCAATCAAAACTGAACACGATGGCAAATATGCAATGATTCCCTCTGAACTTGGAAGAAAAGCCTGCTGCTGTGGGCATAAGGGTGTGACAGCAGGCAGCTCTGCTCACCACTCTGCCACCAGCGCACACCACACAAGGAGACGGTGGGAGGTTATTCGTTCATCTACGAAACCTCCAAACAGTCGAACCAATCCACAGAGACGTTACCAGGATTTATGAGATTTTTAGCAAGGTTACTGTATTTTAAAGAACCACAAGGCTAGCTTTGTGGTGTGGTAGTTAAGGCAGCTGGAACCCACATGGCTGAATGTGCGGTTTGAGTACAGGACCTGGTGGCTTCAGAAACAGGCCAGGCGTGTGTGCATGCACACGTGCCCAAAATCCTAAGAGAAGAAATGGAGAAGGGACTGTGACATAGCCTTGTCCCAACGGGGGTGCTTTCTCTTCTTCCCTCTAGCATACACACCAAATCACTACATAGAGTAGGCAAAGGTTCCTTAGATTGCACGTAGAAAAGGAATAACCATAAAACTGATAGAGTAAGACTTCATCAAAATGAAAAACTGGGCCAGCCCATGGTCTGGTAGTTAGGGGGCTGGCTCCCACATATATGACTATATGGTTTGAGTCCCAGACTTGGAGGTTTGAGAAACACACTGGGAGTGTGCATGTGTGTGTATCCAAAACCAAAAGGTGGGAGAAATGGAGGCGAGGCGATTGTGGTGTGGCTATGCCCCATTGGGGGATATTTTCCCTCTCTCTCTCTCTGGCAAGTTCATGTGCCTTCTGTCAATATTAAAAATGATAAAAGTATTGAAATTTTCTGCTCATCAAAAAGACAACTTTAAGGGAGCTAGCAGTTAGCGTAATGGCTATGTCGCTGGACTCCCACGTAGTCGACCGCGGTTTGTGTCCCGGACCCGGTGGCTTAAAACTCACGCCGGGCGCGTGTGCGTGCGTGCCCAAGATCCCGAGAGGAGAATGGAGGAGAAGGGATTGCGGCGTGACCATCCCCCCTGGGGGGTGATTTCTCGCTTTCTGTCTCTATGTCTCTCTCTGTCTGTCTGGCGAGCGCACGCACCCTACAGTGAAAATCTCTCCAAAAAAAAAAAAATAAATAAAAAGACAACTTTAAGAAAAAAAAGAGATTGGACCAGCAGATCGCATCATGGTTACATAGCTGGATTCCCATGTAGTCGACCATGGTTTGAGTCCAGAACCTGGGGGCTTAAACTCACGCCGGGCACATTATGTGCACATGCGTGCCCAAAGTCCCGAGAGAAGGGATTGTGGCGTGGCCATCCCCCTTAGGGGGTGATTTCTTGCTTTCTCTCAGTCTCTCTGGTGAGTGCACATGCCCTATAGCAAAAAATCTTTCTAAAAAAAAAAAGAAAGAAAACAAAGAGACAAACACAGAGCAAGAGAAGACATTCACTGAACTCATGTATATGCGGAACACATGAGAAGCTATGATGAGGCAGGCAAAAAAAAAAAAAGCAACTCAGTTTGAGATGGCTGGAAGGCTTGAACAGATATTTAATGAGAAACATAAACAAATGGCCAATAAATACATGATATAGTGCTCCAGATGCCGTTGCTGGAAAAGTGCAAATGAAACCACGAGGAGACACCACTCCACACCCACTCGAAGGCTGTAATCTGCATGCCTGACATGGCCACATGCCGAGGGGAGCCTGTGAGGTAACTGGTGGAGATGTGATGTGGACAAGCCACTGTCTCACCAAGTGAGTCGCCACACCACTGGGCACCTTCTCCTCGGCACTCCCTAAGAAAAATGAAAGCAGAGGTCTCTACGGATGTGTGCACGGATGTTCATGGCAGCCTTAATTCAAAAAAGCGCCTAACTGGGACCAGTGGTTGGTGTAATGGCTGCATCACTAGACTCCCACGTAGTTGACTGGGGGTTGAATCCCAGACCCAGTGGCTTAAACTCCTGCTAGGCGTGTGCGTGCGTGCGTGCGTGCCCAAGATCCTGAGAGGAGAATGGAGGAGAAGGGATTGCGGTGTGACCATCACCCCTGGGGGGGTGATTTCTCGCTTTCTGTCTCTATGTCTCTCTCTGTCTGGCGAGTGTGCGCGCCCTATAGCAAAAACCTCTCAAAACAAAACAAAACAAAACAACATGAAGCAGCACCTAACTGAAAATGACCGTAATGCTCAAGTAAGTTAACAGTGAATAGTCAAGCTGTGGCAACTCACATGACAGGCCAGGACTCAGCACTACACAGGGATGTCACCAGCAAAACAGGCCTTAGGAATCTATTGACTCTATGAAGGCAGAAGGCAGTGTCTGATGGGTGCCTGGCACAGGTGGTGGACTGGCTGAAAAGGGGACTTAAGCACTTTCTGGGGAGATGGAAATGTCCTCCATTGAGGCCAGACAGTGGCATGGCACTGAAATGACGCTCCTCAGGCCAACCAGTGGGAAGGTTTCAGGCTGGCATCCAGACAGCTCCCTGAGCATGTCCATGATCCATGCTGGTTGAGGCTGGGGGTAGACTGCAGTGCCGAAACTCTGCTGGGGGCTGCTCTCTGTCTCAGTCATGGAAGAAATAAACTTAAAGATTTATGCATTATGATGTATACAGAAAAAAAGAGACCGTGAAAAACGTCACTAATGGAGCAGAAGATGGGGTGTGGGTTAGAAATTTCCATGGGGGCAAGAGTAATTGTATGGGGCAGCTGCCATGGGTGTGCCGGGCTTATGGAAGTACCGAGATGGACTCAGGCTCAGGGTTCTCTACAGCATATATTCCAATGGAACTTGGTAGAAATTCTTATCAATAAGCAGTTGGGAAAAAAATTAAAAACCACCACTCACAAAAGCAAAAGTTCCAAAGAATGTGAAAATACATCTAATGGATGAGGCTACTATGGAGAAAATGACATTCAAGACAACTGGCTGACAAGGCAGGGGGCCCAGGCCTCACTGTGCAGTAGGGGCAGGGTCACAAGTCCCTCACCTACAGGCTGCCACAGCCCAACACACCTCACTTTTGCAATAAAAGAAGCTGCAGGTGTGAGAGGAAAGAGTAAGAAAGGTCATGGTGTCCCAGGAGCAGAACAAAGCAGGGAGCTGTCCTTTCATCTGCAGACCCTGTAATCAAGGCAGGACCGCCTGGGGCGCATGTTGGAAGGGAGTAGGGAGTAGGCATGGGGCACCCCAACTTGGATCTAACTCAGCCCAGACAGGACAACCAACTTTAGGGCTGAAAAGCCTAAACAGTAAAGACAAAACTAACATTTAGAAGCCTTCTCAATGGACATATCTGACTGCAAAACCTGAAACAGCACATGTACCAAATTAGTTTGGACCCAAATCCTTCCGGTTTTGGGGTTGATTTTGCAGATGGAGCTGGTCTGTGACATTTGTTGAACTCAGAAAAGCTCTCAACACAGGCAGGATGACACCCCACCCAAGCTGGACATCACCTGTGGAGGTACAGGCTCTACACTGCGAGCCCTGAGGGTGAAGTGACAGTGACACTGTTCAGCTGTCAGCATAATGTCCCAAACACTTCACCACGATCACAAAGGGACTTGTTCACAATGGCTGAACTGTGCAGATCAGTCTTTGCAAAGGGGAGAGGGCAGGCTGCCCGAGACATGCACACCCACCCAGATTGGTGAGAATGTGCCAGGGACCCTAAGGTGGGCTGCCTGTCTCTGGTCCCCTCTGGATGGGTCCCTATGGTAACTGCCACCTTCCATATGAACCACAGCGAGCTTCCCTGTCCCCTTCATGGATGTGGGGCCTACCCTGTCCATTGGGATGACAATGACATTACGCAAGGCCACCCCAGGGGCCCACTCACTCTTCCCTAAAGCCACTTGGACCTCCCACTTCTGGGTGGAGATCCTCCCACAGCCCCCCAGCGCCTCACAGTGCCTATTGGTGGGGCAGAGGGCACTGCTCATGCCCTCTCGGCTCAGTGTTGGCCTTGCTCACTCCAAGAAGACCAGTTTGCTGGCGACTCCTGCAGACTCCTCTAAGCCTCACTTGGGGCAGGTGTCCTGTATTTCTGCTTGGATCCCACAGACTGGGACTGGGAGGAAGTGGAACAGGCTCTTTACCCTACACCCCAAGCTGTTTGTTCTTGCTAAGCCCTTCAGGATTAACTAGAGATAGAACCTGCTTGCCTTGTTTCAGCTCAGCCCCTGTAACCCATAATCTGCTGGGCTCCAAGCGTCCTGGGGGAGAGGGAGGTGAGGTAGGATTAAGGACAGTGGGATGGGGGCAGGGAGGGGGGAATCGATGAGGCAGGCCCATGCTCCCTGCCCAGACAGGGGACACAGGAGCTGAGGCATGCTCCTCTGTGCTGGGTGGGTGTATCTGCCCCAGCAGCCCACAAGGCTCACACTTTCTGCTAGCTCAAGAAAGTCTACGCAGGTGGGAAACCTCTCTTCTTTCCCAACCTCCTCCTTTTACACGAGGACACAGTGGGGCCCACATGGTGACTTGGCAGGAGAAGCAGGACACAACTGACATCTCCAGCCTGTCTTCATCTGATGCCTGGCCCTTTGTCTTGCTGCACTCCACCCTATCTCCCAAGGGTCGCTGGGGTCAAGGGCCCACCTTAGCCCATAGGGTGGGGCTCTGGGGCTTCACGAGGGCCCAGTTGGCTCCAGGACACTGGGGCTTCAGAACCTGGGGGCTGCTGAGGTAAGCAAGGCTGAAAAGCCAACAAAACAGCCTCCCTTTGATACCCTGGGGCCCGTGAGTCACTGGGCCTTTGAGGGAGTGCCAACGTCATCATGACACAGCAAGAATCTTATCGGGCCCAAGGGGGAAGTCAGCGGCCCAGAAATGCCCAGGGCCAGGGAGGGGCTGGATCAGCCCTTGTACAGGCTCAGGCCCATCCCTGGGCTGGGTCCTGAGCATCCACAGAATCCAGGTGGGGAAACTGAGGCCCAGAGAGGTAGGGGACCCTGCAGTGTGCCCCTAGCTCTGTTCTGGCTATCCTCTCCCCTACTGCGTGGGGAGAGTCACTCTTTTGCCTTGCCAAGGTCTCAGGGAGTGGGGAAGATACTCTACCAGGCCAAGGTCATGTCTACCCTGCTGGGTGGCAAGGCTGGAGCTTCCTGCATGGGACAGTAAGTACTTTCACTCCTTTTCAGCTGGAGTGGGAGTCTCGGACAGGGAAACAATGAGTGGCTCTCTGTGTCGGGTGCGATGACCCCCGGAAGGAAGTTGGGCCTTTGGGCAATGGTTGGGTAAGCTGGCCAGGCAGGGGGCAGGGCAAAGGACTCCGTGCAGATGGAGTCTGCCCCAGGTGGCTGTGCCCGTCCTCCTTTGGGTCTCCAGGCCACGAAGCTGGGTCTGACTCAGGGCTTTGAGCATTTGCCCTTCTTTCTGTGTGGGCCTTGCCCAGAGGTCTCGTGCACCAGGCCCTCCTGTGATATGTGCTGCTCTGAGCTCACCTTGGGTCCCAGGCCCCACAGCACATAGGTGTCTCAGGAGGAGATGAACAAATGAAGACCTGCTGGTTTCCCAGAGGCACCCTGCAACCTTGCACGTGTCTGGCATGGGACATGGAGGGAGGCCAGGGAATGGGAGCTGGTCCAGGTGCTGCCTGAGCAGCAAGAGGGAGACAAACACTGACGCTCTTTGGAGGAACCCTTGTCCTCCCACTCCTCTGCTGGAGCTGGAACTTCCCGTTTCTGCTCTGGAAGTCTCCAGCTGTCCCTCCATGAGCAGAGGAGAGCAAAGGGGAAGCCTGCTGATTGCAGGGAGGCAACGTTGCCCAATCCGAAGCTGGCCACAGGCGAGGGCAGCAGGAACTCACTCTATCTGCTCAGCAAAGCCCGAGGACCCTCAGTGCTCATTTTAGAAGCCATCCTTTTCTGTGTGGAAACGGGTTCAGAGAAAGGGAGAAACTCGTCCCAAGTTACATGGTGAGCTGGGTGGCTCTTGGTGAAGTGTCTAAGGCCAGGCTTGTGGCCTGGGTCACTCATTTGGACAGCACGAGGCGGGGACAGGAGGTGAAATTGTCCTCAGTGCACTGCACTGTGTGATCCAACTGGATACCTCTCCTGGGTCCGAGAATTATGGGGAGTTAGGGACATGGCATAGGGTGGCCATCCCTTGCCCTTCTGTTAGTGGAGCCCTTCTCCCTTGGCTCTCCTCTTCTAGGTTCTGATCTGAAACACGAAGGTGGCAGGAGCTGGATTGGCAAAGGTGGGGCCCCACAGCATGGATGGTGCCGAGCCACCGGCTGCCTGGCCTCAAGCAGACCAGTTTTCATGGAATTGTTGCTTTGGGTTGCATGGTAAGTTAATGCCAGAGACAGCTGTACAATGGCGAGGAGCTCCTTAGGCACATCCGGGTCAAAAGGGAAAACCCACGACCAGTTTCAACTGGAGATGAAGCCTTGGTCCTCAGACCCTGCGCATATCTTATGGCCACACCTCACACATGGAAGGCTGCTCTAGTCTAGGGGCTGGGGCTCTGGAAGTTGGGGCAAAGAGATGGTGTTCAAAGAAAGGCTGAGTGTTTGCCCCCAGGGAATCTGATGCAGTAGAGAAGAGGCAGAGATTTTGTCCTCAGATCTTGCCCTTACAACTGACCTTGTGGTATCTGTGAACTCACAAACAAGTTTGAAGAAAATAGAGAAGAAATCACGTTCCCTGTTTGCACCTCACTTTTCCCCATTGAGGAGGAAGACCAGAGAGATGGTCCCGAAGGACCCGGTAGCTCCGGACCTTAGGCTCACTGGACCGAGCCAGAATTAATGAATGCTTAGTGCTGGGATGATAATGGTGTGTGGGCAAGAATAACAGGAAGGTTTCCACTAGCACCCCAATGGCTCACAAAACGCAGTGGTGGAAGTCAGGCAGTCCGGGGGAAACTCACCGACGCGCCCATGATGATGAATATGTGTGTGTCTGCCTGGTGGAACGCATCACCCTGGTACAGCTCTTCCCGCAGGATCCCGCACACTTGGGTCCGGCTCAGTGCCACCTGTTGTGCCATGACGTTCTCTGGCAAAAGAAAGGCTCCTTGATGAGGCAGGAGAACAGAAGAGCGTTTGAGATGTTGGCCCCTTTCTCCAGGGATCCTTTGGGCTCTCACCCTGCTAACGTCAGAAGCCACTCGCTGTGAAGGGCCTGGGGTGGGGGGCAGACAGGAAGGTTGGCCGGTTAGAAACTGCTGGCGCTGGCTCCAGCTACACTGTGCCAAGCAACTTTCTTTCAGGGTGTACATTACAACACCAGCGAGAGCATCAGTGGATTCCGGCTAGAACACCAACTCTGGGCAACCAAGTAAAACCCGGCGGGGGCATCACACTACATGCCCAGAACCGTTTTGCACCCAACTCTGGCGGAAACCCCTCAATGAGCTGGACCATATTAGATTGTGCAGGTGATGGAGTCTAGTTCCAGCCCTCTGCCTGCCTAGCGGAGCGATTCCCGGCTGTACCACCCCCTCCCCCACGGCCTCAGGGGCCCAATGGGGATGTGCGGGGGTACAAAGCGATCGGTTGAGACCCTCTGGGTCCTGCTCTGGTCCCAAGCATGGCAAACCGTGTGCATCAAAGGGCCGCGTGGCGCCGCCCCTCCGTGTGCGTTGCGCCCCACCCGTTACC
>NW_006204753.1:47916-48284 GCF_000334495.1 Tupaia belangeri chinensis | reverse complement strand
CCTCTCTTCTGCGACTTCTCGCCTCTTTCCAGCCGCTTGCTTGTTTTACTTCCGGATCTCACGGCTACAATACCGGAAGCCGGAAGCAAGGATTGGGCCGCTGAGACAGCGGAGTAGGGAAGGACGACCGCCGAACCCGTTCTCCAGGCGCTGGAGCCCTAGGTGCACACAACCCGGCGCTCCCCTCTCCTCACGTCTGACCGGCTCTGCTAACAGGTGCGGTCCTCTTCTCCAAAGACAGGGGCCCATTGGCACTTTCCGCAGCCCCTGAGACTCCCCCGGACATCCAGGCTCCCCTCCTGTTAGGCCCCGGCCCGTTCCTGCCTCGCTCTTCGGCCAAAGCGGGCCGATTCTGGGCGCAGTTTAAC
>NW_006204753.1:41391-47831 GCF_000334495.1 Tupaia belangeri chinensis | reverse complement strand
CACTGTAGGAGACAAGGGTAGAAGCAAGGTGACCTATAAAGGATCTATTGCAGTAATTCAGGTGAGAGATGATGTTACTTTGAGCATTTTCTTGAAAATTTGAAAAATGTACTAGAAAGATTAGTAAAAACCACTTTAAAGTGTACAATTTAATGGTTTTCATTATGTTCAGAGTTTTGCAACCATCACCGCTAATTCCACAACATTTTCATCACCTCGGAAGGAACATTTACCCCTTAGCTACCACCCCTACTCATCCCATTTATGCCTTTTGGTGAGCAGCTGTCTCTATGCATTTGCCCACTATGGATATTTCATATACATGGAATTATATGGTGCATAGTCTTTTGTGAGTTCTTTGTCTTGGCTTGCTGTCTGCAAGATTTATTGGTGTTGTAGTATGTGCCCATACTAGATTTTCTACATTTATCTGTCGATGGACATTTGAATTGTTTCCACTTTTTGCCTGCTATGAGTAATGCTGCTACAGTCAATCATATGCGGGCATTTGTTTTCATTTCTCTTGGGTATATACCTAAGAATTCTCCCATTGGGTTTCTTTTTGTTTTTGTTTTACAAGAGAGATTTTTGTTATTAGGGCACATGGGCTCACCAGAGGGACAGAGAGAGACAGAAAGCAAGAAATCACCCTGCCGGGGGTGGGGGATGGCCACACTGCAGTCCCCTCTCCTCCATTCTTCTCTCCGGATTTTGGGCACACACACATACCTGGTGTGAGTCTCAAGCGCCTGGGTCTGGGACTTGAGCCACATTCAACCATGTGGGAGTCTAGCGCCTTAACCACTATGCCACCTGCTGGCCCCTTCCCCACTGTTTTGAAGTGAATTTCAGACATCATCTGTAAATATTCAGTATGCATCTTTCTGAGGAAAGGATTTTGAAAACAACCACAAGATTGGCTCCCTGGCAGTATTGTGCTCCTGAAAAGAAGCTAGGTCCCACATGGTGACTGAGGTTTGAATATCTAACCTTGTCAGCTTGAAACATTCCAGGTATGTGTGTGAGTGCCCAGGCTCCAGTGGGCTATAGAACTGGAGGAAGGGGATCATGGTATGATCAGACCCTGTGTGTGTGTGTGTGTGTGTGTGTGTGTGTGTGTGTGTTGGGGGGGGGTCCTTGTTTCTCTCTCTTTCCACCCTTTCCTCTCTCTTGCTCTTATGCTCATGTGTGCACACTTGTGCTCTATTGTGAATAAAGGAAAAAAACATAACCACAATACCATGATCAATGTCCATTGCTTAGTGTCATTAAGCGGATTCTATGATACATTTTGACAGGATTTCCTGATGGATTAGATGTGCTCTGTGATAGACAGGTGTTAGGAAGGACTCCACAGTTTTTGTCCTGACAGTTGAAGAGTGGGTTTGCCCTCAAGTGGTAATAAGGAAAACTATGGGTAGACCTGTCAGGTGTTTCAGTGAGGTTCATTATGAGAGGACCACTAGACTTCCAAAGAGAGCTGTTGAGTCTGATACGTGGGTCTAGTTTTGGACATTAACACCATTAAGACTGGCCAAAGCCTTGACACTGAATGAATGACTATAGAAGTGGATGCAGTTAGAGAGGAGGTCCCAGGATAGAACCCTTGGACATCCCAACACATAGGGCTGGAAACCCAGTGGAAGAGCCTGAGCAGGAGCAGCCAGCGAGGGAGGCAGGAAACCAGGAGAATGGCCTGGTCTGGATGCAGAGGGAAGGAAGCATATGGAGGAGGAGGGGATTAAAGGATCAGCTCTGGTGGCAGCTGCTGCTGCTGGTGCTGGTGCTTGGGCACAGTCCTAGTCAGCGTTAATGGTCAAAGCACACTTGCTGTTCTAGTCTGTTCCATCACCAATGACAGACAGTCCCTGAGTTTGGGCGACTTAGAGAACAGATGTTTAATTCAGGAAACCAGAGGCCCAAGGTCCAGGGATCACATCTGGTGAGAATCTGCACATTGGTGAATCCTGAGGACTTACCTGCAGGGTAGTGCATCATGAGCCAACAGGAATGTGTGGATCATCGGTCCACCTATGATGTCTCTGTCTCCTTCCCTCTCTTAAGAAGCCCACCAGGAGGGCCAGTTGGTGGCGTGGTGGTTAGGGTGCTGGACTCCCCCACATGGGTGACTGTGATTTGAATTCCAGACCTGGCAGCTTGCTTTTTTGCTTCCTCCCTCTCTCTCTCTCTCTCTGGGGAGCACATGTACCTTATGACAAATTAAAAATAATAATAAATAGGGATCAGCACTTGGTGTAATGGCTGTGTCACTGGACTCCCATGTAGTTGACCGTGGTTCGAGTCCCAGACCCGGTGGCTTAAACTCACACCGGGTGTGTGTGTGCCCAAGATCCCAAGAGGAGAATGGAGGAGAAGGGACTGCAGTGTAGCCATCACCCCTGGGGGGTGATTTCCCGCTTTCTGTCTCTCTATGTCTTTCTGACGAGCGCATGTGCCCTATAGCAAAAGCCTCTCCAAAAAAATAAAAACTGGTGAGAGGGGCTTTGAAGGGGGTTCCTCTGAGCCTGAGGTGAATTCCCCTGAGCTGTATCTGTGTGAGTGAGGAATCTGAGTGGGAGCTGGGCTGTCAGGCCAGGGTCAGTGGTGCAGAGCCGTGCTGCTGAACTATAGCTAGAGTCCATGGGACAGTGTCAGCCTGGGGCCCTTCTCAATTCTACTGAGGAGACTGTCTACCAGGAGGAGGCCAATCCCAGTAAGAGTTTCTGAAAGCAGGCCTGAGGTGAAGGCTACTTAAACTCACGCCAGGCATATGTGCATGCCCAAGACCCTGAGAGGAGAATGGAGGAGAAGGGATTGTGGTGTGACCATCTCCCCTGGGGGGTGATTTCTCACTTTCTGTATCTCTGTTTATCTCTGTCTTTCTGGCGGTCGACTACGTGGGAGTCCAGCGACATAGCCATTACGCTAACTGCTGGTCCCTCACCAGTTTTGTAAGAAAGAATCAAGCTTTAAGCTGGGTGGCTTTGAACAACAGAAACTTGGTATCTTCTGGTTCTGGAGAAGTTCCAAGTAAAAGGATTGGCAAGGGCCCACTCCCTCCCTCCAAAGGCTTGAAGAGAGGACCCTTTCTGCCTCTTCTGGCTTCTGGTGGCTTAGCTTGTTCCTTGTCTTACACCTGTATCACTCCAGTCTCTGCCTCTATCTTCACACGGTCTCTGCCTGGTAGATGTTTTCCCTGCTGTCTTCTCTTTTCTGTCTTATATAAGGACCGCTGTTACTGGATTTAGGGCCCACTAAGTCATCTTGAGATTCGTAGCTTAACTGTATCTGCAAAGACCCTTCTTCCCAACAAAGTCATATACATACTTTACAGGCAGTAGAGCATGGACAGATCTTTGGGGGGCTGCCATTTGGCCCAGGACATTTCTCCTATTGGGATATGTGTGTAGAGGTTGGATTCCTAGCACACTGATGTCTCCTTCCAAAAGAAATCCTCTCCTTGATTTTCTGCCTCTGGCAAAATTCTTCTTTTTTTTTTAATGTTTGTTATAGGGTGTGTACTTTTGCCATGGAGAAACAGCAAGCGAGTGAGCAAGAGAGACAGAGAGAGAGCGAGAGAAGAGAGAGAGAGAGAGAAAGTGAAGAAAAAAGCATCCCTCCAGGGGTGATGGACATGACAAATTCCCTTCTCCACTTTCTCGGAGACTTTGGGCACATACAGACACACACACACATGCCTGGCATGTTTTTCAAGCCATTGGGTCTGGACTCAACCTCACAGTCAGCTATGTGGGATCTGGCTGTCTTAACTTCCATGTCACTAGCTGGCTCAGGCAAAATCCTTGAGTTTACAGCTTGGAAAAAGGTGCAAGGTGGACTTTTAAAACCAGTCCTGGGATAGTGGATTGTGATGCTCTGCTATGCTGATGCACATGGGAAGGTTTCAGGTTCATGATTGGAGAGCTCTCTGGAGTAAGCCAGGCATGTGTGTGCCCAGATTTGGGGCTGGCTGAGGCTGGGGTAGATCGTGATGCAGGACCCTGTTGAGGGCTGTTTGTCTGCTTCTCTTTCTGTCTCTGTTCCTCACATAAGAAATAAAGAAATAAATGTTAACAAAACAAAACAAACCCAGTGCTGAACCAGGACCTTCTCAGGCCCCACCTAGTGGTCTAGAACCTCCTCTGGAAGTGGAGTACTTGCTCCCTCTTGGACTGATGAACCAGGCGATGGGCTTCCTGCTTCAAATGTGGTCCCAGGACCCCCACACAGAAGGAACTTGCAACCTCCACTGATTTTCTCTTGCAGACCCTGACTTGTTGGATGAGCAGGCACCTCTTGAAGAATCTGCCGTGGGACATGGTGCAGCCCAGCGGTGGCCCGGCCACAGAGCAGGACTTGCTGGGCGAGGAGTCCTCTCTGGGGAAGCCGGCCATGCTGCATCTTCCTTCCGAGCAAGGCATACCTGAGACTCTCCAGCGCTGCCTGGAGGAGAATCAAGAGCTCCGAGGTAAGGAGGTCAGCAAGTGGGTGAGGTCAAAAGCCAGGGCATCTGGGGCCAGCAGGTGACGTGGTGGTTAAGGCATTGGATCCCACATGGTTGACTCCATGGTTCAAATCCAAAACCTGGCAGCTTGAAAAAACATGGGGGAGGGACCAGCAGTTGGTGTAATGGCTATGTCGCTGGACTCCCATGTAGTTGACTGTGGTTCGAGTCCTAGACCTGATGGCTTAAACTCATGCCAGGTGCATGTGCATACGTGTCCAAGATCCCGAGAGGAGAATGGAGGAGAAAGGGTTGCGGCGTGGCCATCCTCCCTGGGGGTGATTTCTTGCTTTCTGTCTCTTTGTCTCTCTCTGTCTCTCTGGCGAGCGCACGCGCCCTAGAGCAAAAAACCACTCCAAAAAAAAAAAAAAAAAAAAGAAAGAAAAAACATTTGGGGCACATGTGCATGCCTGCCCAGAATCTCAAGAGGAGAATGGAAGGAATTGTGGTGTGGCCAAACCCCACGGGGATGATTTTCCACTTTACTTCCCTGTCTCTCTTTGGTGAGTGTGCACACCTTAATGGCAAAAATCTGAGGAGAAGCTGGGTTAGACAGAGGAAGAATCGAGGTGCTGGACAGGCTCTGGGGTGGCCTTGGCAGACCCAACAGGAAGGTCAGGCGTTTGGACAACCCTTCAGAAGTGGGCATGTAGCCAGGTCTTTGTATCACTGCACAGATTGGTCATTCCGTGCAGTTCATGCTGGGAGGGGTAGGATGTGAAGGGGCGTGGTCTGTTCTGGGAAGGGGCGGAGTCTCTCGGGGTGGGGATGGGGGAAGACTTTCCCTGGAAAGGTGTGGTCCCCACTGCCATGTGAAGGGCAGTGGCCTGGGCAGGATAGACTGTCTTGCAAAGAAGTCTCCCCTGGGAGAGGAGGGGCCTTCCATGGAAGAGGGGCAGTACTCACCACCCAGGGAGTGGTGTGATCCTGGGCCAGCCCTCTGTGGCAGCTGAGACAGCCCTCAGTGGAAGGAAGGCCATCCTTTGACCGGGTTTCTGCATCCTCCTAACCCACTAGTGACTGGGGACCCAGTCCCTCCCTGGGCAGCTTTTTATTTGGCAGCTCCTTAGCAGTTGGCCCTGTTCATTTCTGCATCCTCACTGGTATTCAGGGGGCAGCTGCATCTTCCTGCCTGCCTCTGCCCTCATCAGGACAGCACCATCCTCCTACTGAGCCTTTGGGGTGAATGCTGCCCTGGGCATTGTTGGGAGCTGAGCATCCTGAGCCTATGTCCACTAGATGCCAGCAGCACACCTCTGATTGCGACAACTAGCAATGTCTCCAGCCTCATGGCTCCCGAGGAACCAGTTGTCTCCAGGCAAGACCCAGTGTGTTGGGGCCTTCAGAACATGAGTGTTCACAGAGCCAGTGGCTAGGTTGGGGCCCCTGTCCCCCTCCAGGTACACTCTTCTGAGGGGGATTTGGGAACAACAGTACAGCTGATCAGCTGTGTTAGGAACCACACCACCTGACATGAGCTTGGAGGGTTACAAGTAGTCCCTATTGCCCCACATGCCAGGCTCTGGGGCCCTGAGGTGTTGGCCCCTATGGTGACCAGGACTGTCTGTGGAGGAGAGACCATCGGAGCCAGAGGAGAGGGGAAGGGGAACACACAGGAGAAGTCACATGTCCAGGAAAGGCCAGTCCCCACAGTCAGTAGCTGAATAGGTACCAGACTGGGGGAAGAGCAGGGAGCATGACTATCAAGGGATCTGGAACTTTTTGAGGTGCTGGAAATACTTTGGAGTTAAGTAGTATTGCTGATGGAACAACCTGATGGATACCCTAAAAACTATTGGTTAATATATACTTGAAAGCAGTAGAATTGGGAATTTCATGTAGTGTGAATTTACTTTATTTACTTACTTATTTACTTATTTATTTTTTTGAGAGGTTTTTACTATAGGGCATGTGCACTCACCAGACAGAGAGAGAC
>NW_006204753.1:40041-41381 GCF_000334495.1 Tupaia belangeri chinensis | reverse complement strand
AGGAGGGATGGCCATGCCTCAATCCCTTCTCCTCCATTCTCCTCTCGGGATCTTGGGCATGCATGCACACGTGCCTGGCGTGAATTTCAAGCCACCGGGTCCGGGATGCGAACCACGGTCGACCACATGGGAGTCCAGCAACATAGTCATTACGCTAACTGATGGTCCCTATTTATTTATTTATTTTTAGTTTGACCAGAGAGGGACACAGAGAGAGAGAGAGAGAAAGAGGGAAGGAAAGCCGCCAGGTTCAGGACTCAAACTGCAGTCAGCCATGTGGGAGCCCAGTGTCCTTAACCACCATGCCACCTGCCAGCCCTGATGTGGTGTGAATTTTAACTCAATTAAAAAGTAGATGGGGCTGGCAAGTGGCATGGTGGTTAAGACACTGGACTCCCATATGGCTGACTGTGATTCAAGTCCCAGACCTGATTGCTTGCTTTCTCACTTTTCTCTCTCTGCTCCTACTGAAAAATGATAATGATGAATAAAATTAATAAAATAATACTAAATAAACAAAGTAGCAAAAGAGATCATGGGCCTGTCTTGTAGTGCAGTGGAATCCTGTGTATGTGGAGTCCAATCCTGTGTATCTGACTGCAGTTTGAATCCTGCCCCTAGAGGCTTGAAAAACATTCTGGGTATGTGTGTGCATGTCCAAAATCCCGACAGGATGGAGAAATGGAGAAGGGATTGCAGTGTGACATGCACCATTGGGGGTTGTTTTTCTGTCTGGCAAGTGTACATGCTTTGTGGCAGTTAAAAAAAAAAAAAAAAGGTTGCACAAGAGCTGAGCCTTGGCTGAAGCAATGAGAGTCCTGATGGTGCAGATAGATGATGGGGCTGGAGTGTGTCTTATGCGGGCAGTGCTCAGCTAGTCTAGAGTTTTGACGATGGGGGACCATGAGGCTACTGTCTGGCCTAGTTTATTCACTGCTGCAGTTACTGGGACCCTGGCATGGAGGGTGAAATGAGGAAGTAGACATACAGTGAAGATACAGAGGCTCAAAAGGGCTATTGACATGCCAGTGGTGCCACAGAGAAGCTTGCCTTGGTAGCCATTCCCTGAGATGGCAGGCCTGGGAGGACCAGGGCTAATACTGGGGCAGGACTGACCAGAGTGTGACTAAGAGAGATTTTTTTTTTGTTGTTATAGAATGCGTGTGCTCACCAAAGAGATAGAGAGAGACAGAAAGTGAGAAATTATCCTCTGGGGGGGTGGCCACATTGCTGTACCTTCTCCATTCTCCTCTTGGGATCTTGGGCACACATGCATGCATGCACACGTACCCAGTTTTTTTTTTTTTTTGAGAGCTTTTTGCTATAGGGTGCATGTGCTT
>NW_006204753.1:35405-39899 GCF_000334495.1 Tupaia belangeri chinensis | reverse complement strand
CTTGAACCGCAGTTGACTACATGGGAGTCCAGCAACGTAGCCATTACACCATCTGCTGTCCCTTCCGGTGTGAGTTTTAAGCTCCTGGGTCCAGGCCTCAAACTGTGGTGTACATGGGATTCCAGTGATGTAGCCATTACGCCATCTGCTGGTCCCATTATGCCACGTACTGTCAAGCGAAGCTGATGTTAGTTTAGCATTTTCTAGGATGGGCCTGACCGTGGTGTGATGGTGAAGGCAGCTGGATTCCACGTGGCTGACTGTGTGGTTCAGACCTGAACTACAGACCTGGTGGCTTGAGATACACACTGGGTGCATGTGCGTGTGTGCCCCAAATCCCAAAAGGTAGGAGTAGGAGAGATGAAGGAGAAGGGATTGCTGCATGGCCATACTCCCTGGGCTTTCTTTTTTGGAGAGGTTTTTGCTATAGGGCGTGTGTGCTCGCCAGACAGACAGACAGAGAGAGACAGAGAGATAGAAAGCAGGAAATCACCCCCCAGGGGGGATGGCCACGCCGCAATCCCTTCTCCTCTCGGGATCTTGGGCACGCACGCACACGCGCCCGGCGTGAGTTTAAGCCACCAGGTCCGGGACTTGAACCGCGGTCGACTACGTGGGAGTCCAGCGACATAGCCATTACGCTAACTGCTGGTCCCATCCCTGGGCTTTCTTATTCCCCACACTCTGCCTCATCTCTGCCTAGCACATGCACCTTCTGACAAAAACAAAAAAAAGATTTTGGAGATTGGAGACACTTAGGGGCATATCATTAGTGTAACTGGTTTAGGATTTGTTCAGAGAAATACAAGAAAGTGTCTTGGCAAGAGGCTGCATGGCACTGTGTGGGGTTTACCTCCTCTTGCCTATTCCTATCTCCTCTGTCCCAGATGCCATCCGGCAGAGCAACCAGATGCTGCGGGAGCGCTGTGAGGAGCTGCTTCGTTTCCAGGTCATCCAGCGGGAGGAGAAGGAGTTCCTCATGCAGAAGTTCCAGGAGGCCAGGAGGCTAGTGGAGAGACTGAGCCTGGAGAAGCTTGACCTGAAGAGGCAGAAGGAACAGGCCCTGCAGGAGGTGGAACACCTGAAGAGAAGCCAGCAGGTAGTGGAACTGGGGTGGAAGAGGCAGGTGAGCTAGAGGCACAAGCATATGAAAACCCACAGGGACACCAGCGTTCCCAGAGGGAACCTATGCTAGGGGGTCCCCAAGAGCACCCTCAGGCTTGGTGGCGCCTGGGTGGACTCCCAGAACTCAGAGCAGATGTCAGGTTCCCGCTTCCCTCTGGGCACGGAGAAACGCACAGTTCAAATCAGCGAAGGTGGAAGACGCGCAAGGTGGGGCCCAGGAGAGGCCAGGCCAGAGCTCCCAGGCAGATGGCACCTGCGTCTCCCCGCAACGGCAGCAGCGCAGGACAGGGTGCAGGGAGCGAGCCTTGCCAGGGTTGCCAGCCTTTTACTGGGAGCTTTTTACTGGGCAGGTTACTGGGTGGACTGTAGGCACGGAGCGCCCCATGTGCCTACATTAGTTGCTCATCCAGCCCCAGCAGTGGCCTGAGGCCCCTCCATAAGTCCCATAGGTAGCATAGACTGCCGGGAGGGGCCCTGGCGGGTAACCCGGCTCTTCTCGGCCAGGATTTTCCAGGGCTTGGGGCTCCTTTCCCACATGTTGGGCAGGGGAAAGGTGGAAGATGTAGGATGTGGCCCCGGCCTGTGAGGTGGCCCTGTGTGGCACTGAGCCCCCAAAAGAAAGCATGGTTAGTGCTTGCTGAACGAGGGTGTTTTAAGGCCTTTCTGACTGAACTGGGCTTCTCAGGATCTGGGATGGAACTGCCTGGGAGAGTAAGCAAAGAGATGTGGTAGAGGACTGTCTGCAACCAGGCTCCCCACCTTTGGGGCTGTAGAGCCTGTGTGCCTCACTGCTTGGAGTGCCCAGCTTAAGGCACTTCTTCCCCATTTTGGGAAGTTGTTTTGAGACACCCTTCCCCCGCCCCAGCTAAACTGGAGCTCTGGTACTAGACACTGAAGGAGAGCTGGTATGGGCATGACAGCATGCCTTTCACAGGACATGGCTCTTACCTGGCGGACGGCCTAGCACCAGTTTGTCTGACCTGCAGCTGGTACGTCCTCGGAAAGCAGTGTGTTAATACTGGCAGATGCCCTGTGACTCTTGCCTGACCTGTGCCCAGTTTAGTCTCTGCCTGGGCATTTCTGTGGTGCTGGGAGCCCAACCTTGTGTTCCCTTGGTTTCTCAGGAAAACCCTGCCTGTGGCCACTCAGGTTCTTCACATGGAAGGTGCGTGGTCCCCCATGCAGGACATGTGCCAGGGCAGCAGCCTTTGCTGTGTCATCCCATTCATACCATACCACAAACTCACAGAGGGCAGGGCATCCCAGGAACGTGGCCTTTAATGCCCACAGTCCCCACCTGCAGGGACTAGGTGGCAACCTTAAGGCATGGGTGATACTTAACCCCTTTCACTCATAGCTGCTTCCAGAGGGGAGGATGGAGATGGCGGGGGACAGGGGAAGGGGGCTGTGTGGCTCAGTGGCAGCTGGGTTGTGAGTCATGGATAGGGAGGAGTGGGTGACCACTGGACTCCCAAGCTTCGGGCACTGCAGCTGGCCCTGGGACTTGGAGATCCAGGAAGAGCAACCGAGGGGCAGGTAGTACTGATAGGATGTGGCCTGTTTTCTGCAGCAGATGGCCGAGGACAAGGCCTCAGTGAAAGCACAAGTGACATCCTTGCTGGGGGAGCTCCAGGAGAGCCAGAGTCGTCTGGAGGCTGCCACCAAGGAGCGGCAGGCCTTGGAGGGCAGGTGAGTGTTAGGGAGAGTTGCCTGAGGTCACTTGGAGATTTGGAGAAATGGGGTAGGGTTGGGGTCCCAGGGCTTCCCTCACAAGAAGTTGAACACTCTGAGGCCCCTGGGGCCACTGCTAGGGGTCTCTAGGCTACATGCCCATGACCTAGGTCCCAGCTGGTCTGGCTGGGCTCTCTGGTTCTCTGCTAGAGTTTGGATTATTGCCTTAGAAAGGCCTCTTAGGACCCAGCACACAGTGGCATCACACTGAAGCGTATCACAGGGAAGGGCCCAGGTGGATAGCCAGGGCCCCAGTATGGTCCCCCACCCCCTGAGGGGCACATAGGCTATGTTTCTGCCCAGGGACACCCATGCCTCTCAGCAGAAAAGCAGGTGCTGGGCCTGAAGCATGTAGTTTATGCAAGAGCCCTGGTGCAGGTACCCCTTATCAGCAGAGAGAGCCAGAGTAGCTCAGGGAACTGTGCCAGCCATGTGCTAGCTGCACCAGCCAGCAGTCTCAGGCCTGCCACCACTCTCCATTCTCT
Organism: Tupaia belangeri chinensis; assembly: GCF_000334495.1. Taxonomy (NCBI): domain Eukaryota; kingdom Metazoa; phylum Chordata; class Mammalia; order Scandentia; family Tupaiidae; genus Tupaia; species Tupaia belangeri. Next base: position 36,558 of record NW_006204753.1, on the reverse strand, counting down.
TTGTCTAAGAGTTTTTGATTTCCATTAGTGGGATCTTTGGGTCAAAGGGCAGGGACATAGTGGGATCTTTGGGTCAAAGGCAGGGACATTCCTGTGGTTCTCACCTGGCCCCCTACTGCCCTCTAGATAGCCTGGTGGAGCTCTGGGATGGCCCAGCTCTCCCTATGCACTTCGGACAGTGGTCAGGGACACCTCCTGCAGAAGGGAGGGGGTGCCACTCGGCCCCTGTGGCTAGAGAGAGGCAGGCAGGGTGGGGCCAGCATGAGCAAAGGTATGGATGGGGGAGATAGCCAGATAGCCCAGCCTGCCAGGAGGAGCAGGACAGAGCAGGGCAGGGCTAGCTCAAGAAGAGCCCATCTACCCGCAACTGGAGGCCACCCAGGTGCACAGTGCAACTTCTGCCATCACCTTCATAGTGGGGGCCGTGGAAGGCCTAGCAGTGGCAGTATGATGAGGTGAGAGCCTGGGAATGAGGTTAAGGGAGCTGGGGGTGCTTCAGGCCTGGATTAGTAGATGGCATGAGCTGTTGAGGCTTGTCCCACAAATTCCCAGCACCCACCTGTAGAAACCCTCTTGGGCCACCTTTCCCTGGCTTCCAGATCTCTTGCCCATCATTGCCCACTGGGCCCCTGAGCAGAGCTCCCTGCCTGCTACCTGTCTCCTGCCCTCAGCCTGCTCCCTTTCTCATGCCAGGGCCCGGGCAGCCAGCGAGCAGGCCAGGCAACTGGAGAGCGAGCGGGAGGCACTGGAGCAGCAGCACAGCGTACAGGTCGACCAGCTGCGCATGCAGAACCAGAGTGTGGAGGCTGCCCTGCGCATGGAGCGCCAGGCCGCCTCAGAGGAGAAGTGAGGCATGGGCATGGGCCTGGCTGGGCCAGGGTGGGGCCCTGTCTCCCATCGCCCACTGCCACATCAAGCTGCACCACCAGTATCCCCCTTGTTTGTGTTTCATGTGCATCCCACAGGTATTCTTGAGAACTCAGTCATATTGTTCCTCCAGTGTCCCAAGTTCCTTTCCTCGGCTTGCCTTTGCGGTCTCCTTTCATCTAGAACTGTCCCCTGCCTTCCTGTATTGTCCATGGAGCTGACATTTTTTGAAGAGTGCAGGATAGTTTTTTTTTTTTTTTTGAGGGGTTTTTGCTATAGGGCATGT
>NW_006204753.1:25249-35072 GCF_000334495.1 Tupaia belangeri chinensis | reverse complement strand
GCAATCCCTTCTCCTCCATCCGCCCCTGGGGAGCTTGGGCACGCACGCACACGCGCCTGGCGTGAGTTTGAAGCCACCAGGTCCGGGACGCGAACCGCGGTCGACTACGTGGGAGTCCAGCGACATAGCCATTACGCTAACTGCTGGTTTGCGATAGTTTTATTTTATATACATCAAAACACGTAAGCTTTAGGGAAAAGGGGGTGATGGTAGCGACCCAGTCAGTTACAGTAATACTTGCAATCAGCTGATAGTTCAGGAGTTCAGGGCACCCTTGGGAGTACCAGTCCAGTTCTGCACTGGAAGCAGGCACGACTGGACCTGGACTGGGCTAGGGTGGCCTTGCTCTAGTGACAACTCCTTCTCCTCATGCGGGACCTGGGCCAGGCCTATCACCAGCTCTTCCAGAAACCCCCCAGCCACATCAAGAGCAGCCTGGTGAGCAGTGAGCGGAAGCGGGTGAGCATGGCCCGGCTAGTGCTGGCTGGGGCAGCCCCTGCTTTTCCTCTCCCTGTGTCCCTAGGAAACCATGAGACTGGACATAATTTGACTTTCAGGAGGGATGGTATACTGGCATGAGACCTTCCTTGGGGCTGTAGCCATGGCAGGTCAGGGCAGGCCATGGGGAGGCAAGCTTGGGGACATACATGCTCATCTACAGCCATTTCCTCCCAATGGCCCTCACCAGTTTGGCTCCTGGCTCCTTTGTCCCTGAGCCAAGGTCAGCCTAGTACTTTTGCCCAACATTGAGATAGCCGGGAGCCCTTTCGGCTGTCCTCGGCAGACTTGCAGTGGTTGTGGTTTCTAGTGAGCACGTGTTAGGAAGGACCTTACCAACCAGGAATGTACCCAGAGGAGCCTTCTGAGCACAAGGCCTGAAACCAGGTCACATGAGGAAGAGTTACTTACAGAAGTGGCCATTTAATCTGTAAGGAAGTCTTATGCATGTGGGAGGGCTCCTGCATGTGGCTTAGCTGTACACTTGGTGGGCACACAGTCTCTGGGAAGTTCAATGGAGGGCTATCCAGCCAAGAACTCTGGGAAAGGAAATGTTGGGCTGGGTGGGAGGTTGTGCCAGAGAACACCTTGATCCTGAGAGTATTATTATTTTTTTTAAGAGAGGTTTTTATCAGAGGGTGTGTGTGTTTGCTGACAGAGAGACAGAAGTGAGAAATTACCCTCCCCACCCCACCCCTGAAAAGATGGCCACGCTGCAGTCCCTTCTCCATTCTCTTCAGGATTTTGTGCATGCGTGCACATGCGCCTGGTGTGAGTTTTTTTTTTTTTTTTTTTAAGAATTATTTAATTTTATTTATTTATATATTTACTTTCATTTGACCAGAGAAAAACAGACACACAGGGAGAAGGAAAGTGAGGAAGCAAGCCACCAGCTCTCGGGACTTGAACTGTGGTTAGCCATGGGGGAGTGTCCAGCGCCTTAACCACCATGCCAACTGTTGGCCCCCCTGGTGTGAGTTTTAAGCTGCCAGGTTTAGGACTTGAGCTGCAATCGACTGTGTGGGAGTCCAACCATGTAACCATCACACCATCTGGTGGTCCCCATAAAAGTGTGGGAACAGCTCCTTTTCTTTTGATCCTGAGATTCTTATAGCTCCTGAGTAAAAGCTTCAGTGTTTCTTCTGTCCTCAAGAGGGCAATGACACGATGTAGTCTTCACCCTGCATACATTGGAATCTTGGAGTTGGCCCTCAAATTCATCGGGCCGGCCAGGACTACCCTTCCATCCCCAGGAGGTAGTCTAGACCCTGTGCCAGGCCGGTGAGGCTCCTCAGCTCCCCTCACCCACCTCTAGGGCATGCAGCTTGAGGACCTCAGGCAACAGCTGCAGCAGGCTGAGGAGGCCCTGGTGGCCAAGCAAGAAGTGATCGACAAGCTGAAGGAGGAGGCTGAGCAGCATAAGACTATCATGGAGACTGTCCCAGTTCTGAGGGCTCAGGTGAGGGTTCTGTCTGTGTCCACCTGACCCTGAGATCAGGCAGGCCCTGGGACTTGGCATGCCTGTTTGGCCTCATCTTATGGAAGGCTCCATATGCTCACCGAGCCCCTTGCACCATTCCTTGACCTCTCGGGGCACTTGGGGTCAGTTGTTGCTCTGTCTGCTTCCTTTCCCTGGTGTTGCATGGATGCCCAACAGGTGGCCAATGGGCAGCAGCACTCTCTCTTGGATTTTCCAGGCTGATATCTATAAGGCAGACTTCCAGGCTGAGAGGCAGGCCCGGGAGAAGCTGGCTGAGAAGAAGGAGGTCTTGCTGCAGCAGTTGGAGCAGCTGCAGAGGGAGTATAGCAGACTGAAGGCCAGCTGCCAGGAGTCAGCCCGGTGCGTCCCTAGCCGCTCACAGAAGAGTCGGGTGGAGGGCAAGGTGCTGGGGTGCCAGCTTAGGGAGCAGCTACGCCTCCCTTTGCTGTTTTTCACTTCTTCCTACAGCTTTTCATGTTAGCCCACCTAGCAGTTTTCTGAACTGCTGGCACTGATTGGATGGTTTCTGTTTTCAAAGGATTGAGGATATGAGGAAGCGGCATGTGGAGGTCTCCCAGCCCCCCTTACCTGCCGCCCCTACAGGTGACTGAGTGTGCATTGGGCTGGGGCAGTAGGTGGCTAAGGGAGGAATTTAGTGGTCACATGTGAGTGGGGACCCTCAAAGTCAAATATGCCTCAGAACCCTGTACCCTCTCAATCCCTGTGGTCTGTATCTGTCCTCTTTTTCCAGTTCACCACTCCTTCCACCTGGCCCTGCCCAGCCAGCGGAGAAGCCCTCCTGAGGAGCCGCCTGACTTCTGCTGTCCCAAGTGCCAGTATCAAGCTCCAGACATGGACACCCTGCAGATACATGTCATGGAGTGCATTGAGTAGGGCTCACGGATGCCAGGCCCTGCAGATGACCACCCAGGAATACGTGGCCTGCTTCCTCTTCACCTGCCCTGTCAATGGACAGGCCACAAAGCGGGCCACTGCTCTGAGCCCTGGGAGCTTGCTGCAGGGCCCCACGCTTCAGCTGTTGGCCTGCTGGTTCACCACCTCTAGGGTAGCTCTTTTCCTTCTGTTCTGTCTGCTTGACTGCTTGCCTCTAGGGGCTGATCCCTCACTCTCCTCCCACCTACTCTTGGACAGGGCAAGAGCAGAGGTTAGGATGTCAGGCCGTCAGAGTCAGCCTGGGCTGGGAAATGACTTTATCATTCCTAAGGCCTAGGTGTGCAGGTGATCAGGTTGGATTGGGGGAGGTGTTACAGGCACAGACAGGGTTCCTCCCATGAATGCTGTGTTTCAGTTCTGATCCTGCAGCTATCCCGTATCAGCTCTTTCAGTTTTTTTTTTCCTTTGGGGGAGGGGGAATGGGGATTGTGTGTGTTTCTGTGACTGGTGTAACAAATTACAACAGACTTGGAAACTCATTTCTTCAGGATTTTGGAAGCCAGAGATTGCTTCTGGAGGCTCTGAGCATCAATTCCAGGCCTCTCTCAGCCTCTGGTGACTGCCAGCACGCTTGGTGGTCTGTGGCTGGTATACCTGTCACTGTGGTCTCTGCCTGTGTGATCACTGGATGTAGGGCCCACCTGGCTAATCCAGGATGATCTCCTCACTTCAGATCTTTGCCTTCATTGCTTCTGTAAAGACGCTTTACCCAAATAAGGTCACAGTCACAAATTCTTGGGGTTAAGACATTTATCCCTCTCTTTGGGGAGTCACTGTTCAACTCATTGTGGGAACATCATCCAGAGCCTACAGATAAGGGCAAAAACAGCCCGAAGGCAGGCGCTTCTAGGACCTCTTTTACAGAGAATCACTTCTCAGGGTGATGGTGGCCACTGGGCTTCAGAATTTGGTGTGGGCCAGGCCCTTGTGGGCATAGAGACATCTTATTTCCCAGGGGATGCTGCTGTTGAGGCCAGTGGGTGTGGGGGGAGAGCCAAGTTGGCTGCGGCAGGACGCACCTGCTGGACCACTTGCATGCAGGTAGTGGCTATCAGCCTCTGAGAAGGCTGACAGAGGTGCATGGGAGCTCTTCTCTGTTCAGTCCTCCTCTCTTCTGAAAGGGGCTTAGAGAGAGAGAGAAGGCATTTCTCCCAAGGAATGCCACATGAGCTGCACAGTGGAATTATCCAGGAGCTTGAAGGATGCTTCTGCCTGGGCCTCCTGGGCCTTTAGGGTTAGAATCTGGGGTTGGGGCCAGACATTGACCCTCTCTGCTGCCACTTCTGTAGCCCTGTGTAGAGTTGACCAGATGTTAGCCATCAACGGTTTTGAACCAGCCTGTTCACCAGAGAGGGACATTTTGCTTCTTTCCTCTCTGGCTTTAGGTTGGGCTTCCAGGACAACTGGTTGGTTTCCTCCCTTGAGGGAACCAGCCTGCCTGCCCTTAGCTATGGCTTCTGGTCCAGAACCTGGGCTCTTCCTCTTGCTCATTCTGCTGGTCCACACACAAGGGAAATCCACATGGGCTCTGCATACAGCAAGAAAGCATGGCACACTTATGAGTAACTGCAACAACACTGGCTCCCACAGTAAGCAAAACGAGACTGCAAACAAGCAGCTCATCATAGGACGCAGGCCTGGCGAGGTCCCTGTCTCCGAGGGGCCGCTTACTGGGATGCTGCAAGCAGTGCAGAAGCATCGGTTGTGCTCTCCCAGTGACTGCCATTGGAGCAGCTGAAGTGAAGTAACAGGCCATGGATCTGAACGTCTCACTATGTGAAAAGTGCTTTGTAGTACATTGCTGTGAAAAGGCAGGAAACCAAATCATAGAAAGTGTGACCCCAATAAAGAAGTAAACTGCAAGTGCACACTGCTCTCTTGTCAGCTGTGGTGGGTGGCAGGGTACTGGAACCTATGGGTCTTCCTCATGTATTTCCGGTTTCCTAAATGCTGTTGGTACATGTTACTTCATACACAGGACGTGTGTGCCCTCAGAAAGCCAGCCTGGTGTTAGACAGCAGCTCAGGCTTGAAGGGTTCTTTAAAGCATGCCCTGGGCTGCCCTTGCAAGCACCACGCTGAACTCTCAGAGGTCTGAGAGCAGATGTGGCTAGTGACTAACTTCCGGGGCCGGAAGAGAACAGGCCTCCCAGTTGCTGTTGTGGCTGTGGTACTGGTAATCCTGGGTAGGCCTGGGCTTGTGGCTGATGTCTCTGTCTCCCATCCTTCCTATGAGCTATAGCAGCCAAAGCAGATTCTTCTCAGTGGGTGGCATCAGGGGTGGAGCTGCGCTCATCCCATCTGTGCAGGACCTTGGGCCTCTTGGACAAGGCATGGCTGGCAGCTCGGTGAGGGGGGGGCAGTGGCCACGTGTCGAGGCAGGGATGTGGGGCCATCCTTGATGGCTCCCTCTTGAAAGATGTGCTCTGAGGTCCTTGAGAATGATACTGCTGTGGTGTAGGTTGACAGTCATTTTGAGGGATGGAGGGAGGAAGCCCAGTGGGTTGTGAGGCCTGAGATTTTCCAGACTCAGACTTCTTAGAATGGGGCTGGGCATCCTAAGGAGGCAGCCATAGCTGCTGGAAGCCATACTTGACTGGTCTCTTTTGCTTAGAGCCATACTTGACTGGTCTCTTTTGCTTAGAGGGGACCTACCTGCTTAGAGGGGTCCCCTCTCACCACTCTGGCTCTTCCTTCTCAGGCTTATTCGTGCTTGGAGCTGAGTCCTAGATTTCCTCTTCAGTGATCTTGTCCAGTTGCAGGCCTTGATGCAGAGGACACTTGCCTGAAACGCCAGCCCAGAGCTGTCACTTTACTCATCTCCATCAGGACTGGTGGTTCCATTTGTTTAAGCCCTAAGTCTCAAGCCCAGAAAACCCCCTTAAGGCCTCATTCTCTTGTCCTGGTAGCTAGCCATCAGTTCTGGTTGCACATCTTGTGTCCCTCCCCTGCTTGGTGACTGGCCTTTGTCCTTTCGGTCTTAAGGCCTTTGACCCTACTGTCTTCTCTGCTGGGAAGGCTTTTTCCTACAGTCACTTCCTCCAACTCGACTTTTTGATTTTTTTTTTTGGAGAGGTTTTAAGCCACCAGCTTTGTGACTCAAACTGGTGGACTATGTGGGAGTCCAGTGACGTAACCATTACACCATCTGCTGGTCCCAGAAAAGGTAATTCTTGTAATGGCTTCTATCTTTTAAATTTCTCGACAAAACCATGTTTTTGTTCACTGTTTCAAGGTGAATGATGTCCTTCCAGCTCCAAATCTAGAGTCTAACAGACAGAACTTGGAGAGTACAACAGTTCTTTTCTGATTTTCATTTAATGCTTAGGCAGACTTGCTGAAAGCTTGCCTGTTATCTTGGAAAAAATTAATTGGCCATTAATTTTTTTCTATATGGTAATAGTTCTGCTATAATATGTGAGTTTATTTTAAAAAAACGTTTAAAGATTATTTTATTTAATTTTGTTTATTCATTCATTTATTTTAATTTGACCAGAGAAAGAGAGTGTGAAAGCAAGCCACCAGGTTTGGGACTCAAACCATAGTCAGTCATGTGGGAATATCCAGCACCTTAACTACCACATTACCTGCTGGCCCCTAATATATAAGTTCTAAAAATCATTGTGTCGCACAAACCCCAAGGCTTGAAGGGAAAATGAGTTTAGGGACACAATACCCCAAAACTTTGCCAATGATACATACAAAGAAAGAAGATAGGAACAAATGAAAATGGTGGCACACTTTTACTGTGTTAGGTGGCTGAAGATACCTCTGCTGCAATGAATAAGGCACTTCACCTCGAAAAAACCTGAAGTTTGCTGGCAGGGCTGGTGGTGGGAGGGCTTGCTCCTTGGGCATTAGTGAAAGCAGGGTTTGCTGGGATGGGAAAGTTGAAACACCAGATGAGGACAGGTGTAGCTCATTATGTATACCATGACCTGTGGGGGCTGATGGGCACTGGGCATGTGCTTGTGCATGTTCTGTGTGCGCTTGTGTGTGTTCTGTGTGCATGCTCTGTGCAGTATGTGTGCACATTCCATGCATTCCTCCGCTGATTGCTCCATTGCAATGGAACAACTTAGTGTTTTCACAACAAGCCTTGGGAACCAGCAGTTAGCGTAATGGCTATGCCGCTGGACTCCCACGTAGTTGACCGCGGTTCGCGTTCCGGACCCGGTGGCTTAAAACTCACGCCGGGCGCGTGTGCGTGCGTGCCCAAGATCCCGAGAGGAGAATGGAGGAGAAGGGATTGTGGCGTGGCCATCCCCCCTGGGGGGTGATTTCTCGCTTTCTGTCTCTATGTCTCTCTCTGTCTGTCTGGCGAGCGCACGCGCCCTACAGTGAAAATCTCTCAAAAAAACAAAAAACAAACAAACAAACAAAAAAAACAAGCCTTCTAAGTATATTTGGTCGAAGCTTTCTTTATCCCTTTCCTCTTTCTCTGTTTTTTTTTTTTTTTCCCCCATCGAATGAGTAGAAAAGGGTTATAGATTTGGAAGAGAAATGAAGAGGTCACAAAGTCTTTGATCTCCTCATTGCATGAGTGAAGAAATGGAGGTTCACAGAGGTTGTAACTTGACAAAGGTTAGTCTCAGGATTGAAAACCTGGTTTGGGCACTCCCCCAATATTCTTTTATTTTTTATTTTTTTAAATTTAACTTTATTATTATTATCATTACTATTTTCCAGTTTGATCAGAGAGACAGAGAGAGAAGTGAGAAAGCAAGCCACCAGGTCCGAGACTTGAACCATGGTTGGCCATGTGGGAGTCCAGTGCCTTTCACCACCATGCCACTTGTCGGCCCCTCCCCCAATATTCTTAACCACATTCCTTCTTACTTTCAACACTTCTTATAGGTTATGCCATGCAGTATGTCACTTGAGCATGTTTTCATGTAATAGTTCATTATCTTTGCTGTAACAGAGTTGAATAGACACACCCTCCAGCATGCAGTATTTGTCTTGCTGTTTCTGGCTTCTTTTACTTAGCACATTGTCTTCCAGGTTCATCCATGCTGTCATGAATTGCAAGACTTCCTTCCTTTTTAATGGCTGACTAGCATTCCATTGTGTATTTTTCTTTTTAGAATTATTTTATGTATCTTTATTTATTTTTAATTTTATGAGGGGGGAAGGGAGGGAGAGAGAGAGAGAGAAAGAGAGTGAGAGAGAGAGAGGGAGAGAGAGAGAGAGAGAGAGAGAGAGAGAGAGATCAAACTGCCAGGTCCGGGACTTGAACCAGGGTTGGCCATGTAGGAGTCCAATGTCCTTAACCACCACACCACCTGCCGGCCCCTCCATTGTGTATTGATACCACATTTTCTTTATCCAGTCATCTGTTGATGGACACTTAGGTTGGTCTTGACTATTGTGAATTGTGTGCAATGAACATGAGACTGTGCAGATATGTCTTCAGCACACTGCTGTTCCCTTAGTAGTAGGGTTGCTAGATCATATGACAGTTCTCCTTTCAGTTTTTGAAGAACCTCCATACTGTTTTCCATAAAGCCTCTATTATTTGTACTCCCACCAACAGTGTACAAGGGTTCCCTTTTTCTACACCCTTGCTAACAGTTGTTATGTCCTGTCTTTCTGATAATAGCCATCCTCACAGGTGTGAGGTGGTATCTCATTCTGGTTTTAATTTACAAGAAATTAAACATTCCAACAAGGTCATAGCTGATGAGGATGTAGAGCTGTGTGGGGTCTTGTATGTGGTGTTGGGAGCATGGTTACTGTGTTCCAGGAGAGTGAACAAGAATGTTTGTAGTAGTACTGGCTACAGAGAAGGGTCAGGCACTTTCCAGATGCCCACCAGCAGTAGGAAGGGTTAATTCAAGTTGTAAAAACCTACTGAAGGGGCTGGCAGGTGGCGTGGTGGTTAAAGGCGCTGGATTCCCACATGGCCGACCATGGTTCGAGTTCCAGACCTGGTGACTTGCTTTCTTGCTTTTCCTTTGTCTCTCTTTCTTTGGACAAATTAAAAAATAATAATAACAAATGGAATTAAATACATAATTAATTTTTGAAGAAAACCTGCTGTAATGTAATGGGGAGCTTCTGAGGAATGCAGTCACATAAAATGTGATGCAGTATTATTGTGGGGGTCATGAAATGAATGGAGCAAGCCCATTGGGCATTCAAATCGGTCCCACCTTGCCTAGACTTTGGTGCCATCTAGTGGAAGATTGTGCTTTGACATAAAAAATGTAATACATATGTATACATTTCTTTTTTTAATTTTAATTTTTATTATCATCATAATCTTCTTTATATTACATTGGATTACATATAACTTTACAGTGTATTACATTGCTTTTTCAAAAGGGAATGCCATGCATGTAAGCCAATACAGAGACATTAATCTCCCCGCTTCAACGTTCAATATCTTTTCTATGATTTTCCCAATTATTATTATTCTAATTATTTTTAAAAACAGTCAATTACTATTTCTCATTTTGCTTGTAAAAAGACTTTACCCATCATGAAATACTTCTCAGACCAATCCAGTTGAGAATACTATACATGTCATCATCAATAGTTAATAAGCCCTATCTGTTTCTCACTAACATCCTGTCCCTCTATTGTTCTCTTGCTATCTTTCTCTATCCTCTTCTCTTCATCCGAAAGTCTTCGAACTCTTGTAAAATGCTCCCAAACTCCCATAGTGACTTCATAGAGTGCAGATAGTCGGTATATATTGAGTGGATACATACAATACCTTTCTTTCATAGCCTGGCTTACTTCACTCAGCAATAGATCCTCCATATCTGACCACTTTCTATCAAATTCCAGGGTCTTGTTATTTTTTATGGCTGAGTAGTATTCCATAGAGTATATATACCACACTTTTCCAATCCATTCATCAGTTTGTGAACATTTAGGTTGGTTC
>NW_006204753.1:22545-24028 GCF_000334495.1 Tupaia belangeri chinensis | reverse complement strand
AGGTATCTTATACACCTTGTGGCTACGGTGAAAGGGATTCCTTTCTTCAGCTCTGCTTCATTCAACTCGTTCATAAATAGAAATGCTATAGATTTTTGGATATTGATTTTGTATCCTGACACCTTACTGTATTTACTTATTACTTCAAGAAGTTTTTTCATGGATACCTTTGGGTCTTCTAAGTATACCATCATGTCATCTGCAAATAAAGATATTTTCAACTCTTCTTTACCTATTTGAATGCCGTTAATATTGTTCTCTTCTCTGATTGCAATAGCTAAGACTTCCAGTAGTATGTTAAAGAGCAGTGGAGAAAGTGGGCAGCCTTCCCTATTTTCAGAGGAAAAGCTTTCAGCTTTTCCCCATTCCGTATAATGTTAGCTGTAGGTTTTTCTATGTATACATTTCTTTACTCATGTAATGAGGAGATCAAAGACTCTGTGACTTCATTTGTCTTCCAAATCTATAACCCTTTCTACTCTTTCAATGGGAAAAACAGAGAAAGAGGAAAGTGTAAAAAAGCTTTGACCAAATATAGCCAGTTTTCTTAGAAGGCTTTTTTTTTTTAATTTAAAAAGAGATTTATTTGGCTCACATTTCCAGAGGATGGGAAGTCCAGACATGGTGTTGGCACATAGTAAAGACCCATGGTAAAAGGCATTACATGGCAAAGAAATACACCTGAGAAACAGAGACAGAAACGGGGCCAAACTTTATCCTTTTACCAGGAGCACACTTCCACTATACAATATTAATCTATTCATGAAGACTGCCCTTATGACCTAACCACTTTAAAAAAGTTATTTTTGTTATTATTTTTTAAACATTTGATCACTATAATCATTTGGCTTGTAAAGAGAATTTACCCAACATGAAATACATCTCAGACCAGTCCAATCGAGAGTACTATACATGTTATCATCAATAGGCAATAAACCATTTCTGTGTCCCACATGTCTTGCCTCTCTAGTTTTTTTCTCCATGATTTCCTTCCCTACTTTTCCCTTCTCTCACCTTCCTTCCATACTGTCTCCAGCGCCCATAACTATTTTCACTGCTTTTACACCTTCCAATATTTCAGTCTCTACCATAGAGTGCAGACAGTCAGTATATTAAGTGGAGACATACAGTACCTTTCTTTCATAGCCTGGCTTGCTTTACTCAGCAATAAATCTTTCATACTTGACCATCTTTTTCTTTTTGAGAAGTTTTTGCTATAGGACGCTTGAGTTCACCAGAAAGTCAGAGAGAGACAGAGAGACAGAAAGTGAGAAATCACCCCCCAGGGAGGATGGCCATGCCGCAAGCCATTCACCTCCATTCTCCTCTTGGGATCTTGGGCATGCGTGCACACACACCTGGCATGAGTTTAAGCCACCCTGTCCGGGACTCGAACTGTGGGAGTCCAGTGATATAGCCATTACGCCAACTGCTGGTCCCAATTGACCACTTTCTATCAAATGCAAGGGTCTTTTTTTTTTTT
>NW_006204753.1:21395-22204 GCF_000334495.1 Tupaia belangeri chinensis | reverse complement strand
TGCCATTCTGACAGGGGTTAGGTGGTATCTCATTGTGATTTTAATTTGTGTCTCACTTATGATGAGGGATGTTGAACATGAACATTTCCTTATGTGCTTTTTGGCTGTTTGAATGCCTTTTTTTTTTTTTTTTGAGAGGTTTTTGCTACAGGGTGCATGCGTTTGCCAGAGAGAGAGACAGAAAGCAAGAAATCACCCCCCAGGATGGATGGCCATGCTGCAATCCCTTCTCCTTCATTTTCCTCTTGGGATCTTGGGCACGCATGCACACATGCCCAACATGAGTGGAGTTCAGCGACATAACCATTACGCTAACTGCTGGTTCTGGCTGTTTAAATGTCTTAGAGAGTTTTTTGTTCAGCTCATTTTCCCATCTTTTAATTAATTAATTTATTTTTTGGGTAAGCTGCTTAAGTTCCCTCTGTATTCTGGTTATCAATCCCTTATCTGAGGCATAGTTTACAATAATATTCTCCTATTCTGAGGGTTGTCGATTCACACTAATTACCGTGTCCTTGGCTGTGAAGAAGCTGCTTCTTTTTTTTTTAAACTTCTTAATCTGATATAATACCACTTTTTTTTGGGGGGGGGAGTGTTATCGCCTGTGCTTTGGGAGTCTTATTTAAAAAGTCTTTGGCTATCCCAATGTCTCCCAGAGTTTCCCCAGTGTTTCCCACCAGTAGTTCTATAGTTTGAGGTCTTAGGTTCAGATCTTTCATCCATTTTGAGTTGATTTTTGTTAATGGTGAAAGATGGGGGTTCAGTTTCATCTTTCTGCAGGTGGATACCCAGTTTTTCCAGCACCATTT
>NW_006204753.1:8646-20937 GCF_000334495.1 Tupaia belangeri chinensis | reverse complement strand
TTTGCCTGAAAGAGACAGAGAGAGAGAGAGAGAGAGCAAGCAAGCAAGCCTCCAGGTGCTCTGAAGTGACTCTACACCAGCCTTCTCTCTCCTTGCTCCAGGAGTACCACAGGGTGTTCTGCTAAGACCCTATGAGGCCTGTGTGAAGATTCACGTGATCCTAAGGCCCATCCAGCAAAGCTGTTCCTCTATTATAGGTAGCAGTCAAATCTGAGCTAAATAATAGTGACCTTTAAAGAGGAGCAGAGTATAGACTCTCTCCCTTAGTCTGATAGGGAGGTTAAAGGAAACTATGTTTCAGCCTGAGAAAGCCAGGTTAGGTAGACCAATAGAATAGAATAGAGAACCCAGAGAAAAGGAAAACCTCTTCAGCAAATGGTGCTGGAAAAACTGGGTATCCACCTGCAGAAAGATGAAACCAGATCCCCATCTTTTATTTATTTATTTTTTGAGAGGTTTTCGCTATAGGGCGTGTGCGCTTGGCAGACAGACAGAGAGAGCCATAGAGACAGAAAGCGAGAAATCACCCCCCAGGGGGGATGGTCACGCCGCAATCCCTTCTCCTCCATTCTCCTCTTGGGATCTTGGGCATGCACACACACGCGCCCGGCGTGTTCTAAGCCACCGGGTCCGGGACGCGAACCGTGGTCAACTACGTGGGAATCCAGCGACATAGCCATTACGCTAACTGCTGGTTCCCGTCATCTTTTACCATTAACAAAAATCAACTCAAAATGGACCAAAGATCTGAACCTAAGACTTCAAATTATAAAACTACTGGTGGAAAACACTGGGGAAACCCTGAGAGACATCAGGGTAGGCAAAGACTTCTTAAATAAAACTCCCAAGGCACAGACAATAATCCCCAAAATAGACCAATGGGATTACATCAGATTAAGAGGTTTCTTCACAGCCAAGGACACAGTAATTAGTGTGAATCAATAACCCTCGGAATGAGATAATATTTTTGTAAACTATGCCTCAGATAAGGTACTGATAACCAGACTACACAGGGAACTCAAGTGGCTTACTGCCCCCTCCCCCCCAAAAGAAAAGATTAACTCAACTGAAAGATGGGAAAATGAGCTGAACAAAAAACTCTCTAAGGAAGTCATATGGAGAGCCAAAAAGCACATGAAGAAATGCTCAACATCCCTTGTCATAAGGGAGATGCAGATTAAAACCACAGTGAGATACCACCTAACCCCTGTCAGAATGGCAAAGATTAAACACATAAAAATGGCAAAGATTAAACACATAAAAAGTGATACGTGTTGGCGGGATTGTGGTGAAAGAGGAACTCTCTTATACTGTTGGTGGGAATGTAAACTGGTTCAGCCACTGTGGAGAATAATATGGAGGTTCCTCAAAGATCTAAAAATAGAACTGAGATTTGATCCAGCAATCCCACTTCTGAGTATCTACCCAAAGGATAGGAGAATGCTCAGTCGGAAAAGTGCTTGTGCATTAATATTCATCGCAGCCTTATTCATGATTGCTAAGACATGGAACCAACCCAAATGTCCACAAACAGATGAATGGATTGGAAAAGTGTGGCACATATACTCTGTGGAATACTATTCAGCCATATTAAAAAAAAATAGCAAGACCCTGGCATTTGATAGAAAGTGGTTGGATATGGAAGATCTGTTGCTGAGTGAAGAAAGCCAGGCTATGAAAGAAAGACAGGGGATGTCTCCTGTAGGGTGCGGCCGAATCTGAGGTAAATAATAGTGACCTCTAAAGATGAGCAGAGCACAGACTCTCCAGGGCAGATGCTGCATAGCTGCCTGGAAGTTAGGGGAAACTTATGTTTCAGCCTGCGAAGGCCAGGTGGGGCTCAGTTAGACCAAGGGACGTAAGATACTCCGAAGCTGCAGTTGATCATAAAAGACACCTAGCTTTACCTTCCATTTCTCCCTTCCTCCATTGCCCTATGAAAGAATAAAGCCGGGAAAGGCTCAGGGCCGCTGCGCTCTCCATCAGAGACGTCTGGTCCGCCCGATCCCCGCTTTTCTCTACTGTATGTCTGTGTGATTATTCTTTTCCAAATCCACCCATCACTCCCACTCGGGGGGGGCTCTCCCCCCTGTTTTGTCTAGCAGGTCTCAGCAAGTGGTGCCCAACATGGCTGAATAAATGGGTAAAGCCCTGAGTTCAGGAGAACTACAAAGGATAAGGTGAGTGGACAATCCTGAGTGCAGGTTGGGTAATAATAAAGTACGAAACTGACAGAGTAAGGTAAGGAGTGAATTAGGGTTGGGTGTAAAACACGGGGACACAGTTGTCTAAAGAGAAAGGTATGTGTGTCCTAAAGTTGTTTCGTATGTTAACCGTTAGGGGCCATGAAGTTAGTATTTCACAGTTATAGCAATTCCTGGGCTTTGTGCAGGAAACATGCCGCTGGTTCCCAGAACAGGGAACATTAAACAAAGAGACCTGGGACGAGGTTGGAGAACTAATCAGGGAATGATATACAGTAGGAAGATCCGATAGGATTCCCATATTTGCTTTCTTACTATGGAATTTAATTAAGGAATGTTTGAGGCAAGACCCTCCAGAAGAGGTGGGAGGTTGCTTGGTAACTGAATTAAAAGATATCCTTTTAGCCAAGTACTTCTTTGCTGCCTGGAAAGCCAGAGGTTGGTCTGAAACAGGTGATAGCAAAGTGGCAGTGGATGGTGAAAATGACAGTTTCCCTGATTTAGATAGGTCTGGAAGGAACCACAATCTCAAGTCTAAGTTATCAAAGGACAAGGGAACCACAGCCCCTTGGCCCTGCACACCCCCAGAAAGGCCCACTGCTCCTCCTCTAGAACCCACTGCTCCTCCCTTAGAGTCTCCCAGTAGGAGAGCATACATAAGGAAAGAAAAGTCTTTTTTGTGCTTAACCCTTCTTCAGAGAGCATTAACTGGCACAACAGAGAGAGGGGCAGATGTGTCGGGATTTAAACTAACATGTCTGGTCATGGAGGTTCCAGATCTTACTAAGCCAGAACAAACAACACGCCAATATGAGCCACCTTTAAAATTCTGAAAGAATTAAAGACGGCTTGTGTACAGTAAGGACCTGTGGCGCCGTGTACGATGGCTGTGTTAGAAACAGCTACTCAGCGCTTCCGCCTAGTGATTGGCAAGTGTTGGGCAAGGCATGCTTGGCTGGAGGTGATTATTTTCTATGGAAGGCAGGTTGGTTTGAGGAAGCCCAAGAACAGGCAAATCGAAACCAACAACATGGGGTACCTATCACATTTGACGTATCAACAGGTACAGTGGCTTCTCTGATATCATTAATCAGCTCAGATACTCCCTACAAGCCTATCAACAAGTAAATATGATCTGTTCGAGGAGTTGGAGGAGACTCCCAGGAAAAGACAGAGGGTCAGGGAACTTGTCGATTATCCGCCAGGGGTCCAGAGAGCCCTACCAAGATTTTGTATCACGTTTGGCACAAACCTTAGGATGGGTGATTTCTGACCCACAAGCAGGACAAATTTTGTTAAGACAATTGGCTTTTGAAAATACCAATGCTGACTGTAGAGCCGTCATCACACCATATCGGATAAGGGTCACAGTACCTGATTACATTAAACTGTCAGGATATTGGGGATCGCAAATTTAGGGTATGGTTATGGCTATAACCTTTAAGAAAATAATCCAAAACAACCCAAAAGGTGACCGCTTAACTGCCACAGGCCAGGACACTTTGCTTGGGACTGTCGCGTGTCTAAACAATCAGGGATTTCATGGGAACCAGCAGTTAGCATAATGGCTATGTCACTGGACTCTCATGTAGTCGAACGGGTTCACGTCCTGGACCTGGTGGCTTAAACTCACACCGGGCGCGTGTGCGTGCGTGCCCAAGATCCCGAGAGGAGAACGGAGGAGAAGGGATTGTGGCATGACCATCCCCCTGGGGGGTGATTTCTCGCTTTCTGTCTCTATGTCTCTGTCTGTCTGGCGAGCGCACGCGCCCTACAGTGAAAATCTCTCTAAAAAATAAAAAATCAGGGATTTCTGTTCCTAAAATGTGTAAGAGCCTAGCACAAGCACCAGGAATATGCTCCTGGTGCCAGAGAGGTAAACACTGGGCTAATGAATGTAGGTCAGGTCCAAAACAGAAAGCCTCTTTTGCCCCTGGCAAACAGGAACCAGGGCCATCCCTGGCCCCGCCAAATAGTAGGGGCAGCTGCAGTGTCTCTTATGACAGCACTCAACCAGAGATCCAAACGGAGGATATTTGCTGGCCACAGACAGTCAAGAGATCTCTATGAGACAACCTCAGGTAGCACAAGATTGGATCCCAAGTCCCACCTCCAGGTGGGTAGTAACACCTATTATGGGTCCACAGGTGATTCCTACTGCAGTTTGTGGACCTTTGCCACAAAGCACAATAGGATTAATTGTGGGAAGAAGTAGTATGTCATTGAAAGGATTGATGGTAACCCCAGGTGTAATAAATGCAGATTATTCAGGTGAGATCAAGGTTATAACTTCAGCTTCTCAAAATATTCAGCCTCTGAATCTGACCAATGTGGTACAACTTGTGCTGTTGCCTGCAGTCTCACAGGGACAGGTGTTGATTACAGAGTCTAGAGGACGAGAATTAAAATCCTCAGACCAGGCCTACCTTCTTCAGGCTTTCTGAGAACCTCGACCCATGTATACTCTAACCACACAAGGGAGACAATTCCAGGGACTTTTAGATACTGGCGCTGATGTTTCAGTAATAGCCAAGAAACATTGGCCCAAAGATTGGCCCTGTGCATTTACTAACTCTATGTTGGAAGGAGTAGGGTATGTTAATTCTCCAACAGAGAGTTCTGCTATTCTATTTTTTTAATAATTATTTTATTTTATTTATTCATTCATTTATTTTTTAATTTGACCAGAGAGAGACAGAGGGTGAGAGTGAGAGAGAGGAAGTGAGAAAGCAAGCCACCAGATTCAGGACTTGAACCCTGGTTGGCCATGTGGGAGTGTCTAGCGCCTTAACCACCGCAACACCTGCTGGTCCCCGAGTTCTGCTATTCTTCCTTGGACAGATGAGGAAGGTCATACAGAACAGTTTCAACCTTATGTTTTGTCTGACATGCCTTTAAATTCATAGGGACTGCAGGGGATGGGATTGTATTTATGTAGTCCTTCTTCATCTGTGACACAAATAACATTCCAAAATTTAGACAACAAAGGATAAAGTATGTAAACACAAATTTTGGGTAGGGGCCTTGGTACCTTGGTAGATCCCCCAATCATTAGGACTGCTGCTCCAATAAATAAGCTTTCAGAGGAGCCTGTCTGGGTTGACCAATGGCACCTAACTGGAGAAAAAATTGAGACAGACGACTCATTCAGGAACAGCTAAAATTAGGACATATCCAGCCTTCTGTTAGTCCTTGGAACACTTCTATGTTTGTCATCCATAAAAAAATCTGGACAATGGGGGTTATTACAAGATTTAAGAAAAGTTAATGCCATTATACAAGTAATGGGACCACAACAACCTGGTCTTCCTAGCCCTCTAGCCATTCCTCTTCACTTTCATTTAATTGTATTAGACCTAAAAGATTGTTTCTGTAGTATTCCATTACGTCCTAAAGATTGCCAACATTTTGCCTTTTCTGCACCCTCCACTAACCATAGAGAGCCTTTAGCTAGATACGAATGGAAAATTTTACCTCAGGGCACATCCAGTAGTCCAACTTTACGCTAACATTTTGTTGGGGAAGCCCTTCTAAGTATAAGACAATATCTTGATTGCTACATTACTCATTACATGGATGATATCCTTCTAGCCTCCTCTGATCCACAACATTGTTAAAGCTGTTTGCAGATACCCAATTGAGGTGACAACAATGGGGACTAGTTGTGGTCCCCAAAAAGGTTCAAAATAAGGGTTCCTTTTAGTTACTTAAGACATATTATCTCTGACAAACAAATTTGTTCTCAGAAGGTTTCAATTCGATTTGATTCCTTAAAAAAATAGCTAAGTGATTTTCAGACGGTATTAGGAAACATTAAGTGACTGTGATCCAGTTTAAAGCTCACCACTGGTCAACTGTGACTACTTTTTGACATCTTGAAAGCAGATCTGCACCCGCTTCTCCTCGAGAGCTTACCCCAGAAGGTAAGGTTGCTCTTGAATTAGTGGAACTAGTCATTCAAAATGCCTGTTTGTCACAGGTGGACAAAGACTTGCCTATAACTATTCCAATTTTCCCAACCTCACATACACTCCTGGGGCTATTTGACAACCTCAGAGGGTCCTTGACTGGTTACATCTCTAATCTTCTCCTGCATGATCTCTTACACCATTTCCTGCAGCGGTAGCTGCACTTATAATATTAGAACACATACTATCCAATTATTAGGACACGAACCTCAATCTATCATAGTTCCTTTCTCCAAAGAATGACAGCACACACTATGGCAATTAGATCTTGGTTGGCAAATGCTTTTGCTAACCTTCCTGGACAGACTGATGGTTGTTATCCTTCAGATTCTATTATATGGTTTGCCGGTACTACTTCTTTTGTTTGTCCTAAAGTAGTTTCACCTAAGCCTATCTCAAATGCTATAGTGGTTTTTATTGGTGGATCTAGTAGTGGGCATGCAGGATATTGGTCATAGGACAAAGCAGAAGTTATATATAACCCATCTTGCTCTGCGCAGGGTGCAGAACTTAGTGCTGTAAAAACTGTCTTAATAGACCTCCTGTAAACATCTGTTCAGACAGCTTTTATGTAGTCTCAGTTATTAAGAAAATTGAAACTGCTATTCTTGGTAACATATCACAGGAAAGCCTTTTTCATACTTTTCTGCAAATCCAAAATCTCATACAAAAACAGAAACGCCCACTCTTCATTGGTCACACATGGAAACCATCTAGCCAATGCTCAACTTTTAGCTGGTACCTCAGAAACTCCTGAAGATCAGGCTAAATACCCACATAATGTTTTCCACCAAAACTCTGCTGCTCTGCACGCACACAAAAAATTTCTATCACAAGACAACAACCATGAGACATAGTAAAAAATTGTCCAAATTGTGTTCCTTTTCTTCCGACCAGAGAGAGACAGAGGGTGAGAGTGAGAGAGAGGAAGTGAGAAAGCAAGCCACCAGATTCAGGACTTGAACCCTGGTTGGCCATGTGGGAGTGTCTAGCGCCTTAACCACCGCAACACCTGCTGGTCCCCGAGTTCTGCTATTCTTCCTTGGACAGATGAGGAAGGTCATACAGAACAGTTTCAACCTTATGTTTTGTCTGACATGCCTTTAAATTCATAGGGACTGCAGGGGATGGGATTGTATTTATGTAGTCCTTCTTCATCTGTGACACAAATAACATTCCAAAATTTAGACAACAAAGGATAAAGTATGTAAACACAAATTTTGGGTAGGGGCCTTGGTACCTTGGTAGATCCCCCAATCATTAGGACTGCTGCTCCAATAAATAAGCTTTCAGAGGAGCCTGTCTGGGTTGACCAATGGCACCTAACTGGAGAAAAAATTGAGACAGACGACTCATTCAGGAACAGCTAAAATTAGGACATATCCAGCCTTCTGTTAGTCCTTGGAACACTTCTATGTTTGTCATCCATAAAAAAATCTGGACAATGGGGGTTATTACAAGATTTAAGAAAAGTTAATGCCATTATACAAGTAATGGGACCACAACAACCTGGTCTTCCTAGCCCTCTAGCCATTCCTCTTCACTTTCATTTAATTGTATTAGACCTAAAAGATTGTTTCTGTAGTATTCCATTACGTCCTAAAGATTGCCAACATTTTGCCTTTTCTGCACCCTCCACTAACCATAGAGAGCCTTTAGCTAGATACGAATGGAAAATTTTACCTCAGGGCACATCCAGTAGTCCAACTTTACGCTAACATTTTGTTGGGGAAGCCCTTCTAAGTATAAGACAATATCTTGATTGCTACATTACTCATTACATGGATGATATCCTTCTAGCCTCCTCTGATCCACAACATTGTTAAAGCTGTTTGCAGATACCCAATTGAGGTGACAACAATGGGGACTAGTTGTGGTCCCCAAAAAGGTTCAAAATAAGGGTTCCTTTTAGTTACTTAAGACATATTATCTCTGACAAACAAATTTGTTCTCAGAAGGTTTCAATTCGATTTGATTCCTTAAAAAAATAGCTAAGTGATTTTCAGACGGTATTAGGAAACATTAAGTGACTGTGATCCAGTTTAAAGCTCACCACTGGTCAACTGTGACTACTTTTTGACATCTTGAAAGCAGATCTGCACCCGCTTCTCCTCGAGAGCTTACCCCAGAAGGTAAGGTTGCTCTTGAATTAGTGGAACTAGTCATTCAAAATGCCTGTTTGTCACAGGTGGACAAAGACTTGCCTATAACTATTCCAATTTTCCCAACCTCACATACACTCCTGGGGCTATTTGACAACCTCAGAGGGTCCTTGACTGGTTACATCTCTAATCTTCTCCTGCATGATCTCTTACACCATTTCCTGCAGCGGTAGCTGCACTTATAATATTAGAACACATACTATCCAATTATTAGGACACGAACCTCAATCTATCATAGTTCCTTTCTCCAAAGAATGACAGCACACACTATGGCAATTAGATCTTGGTTGGCAAATGCTTTTGCTAACCTTCCTGGACAGACTGATGGTTGTTATCCTTCAGATTCTATTATATGGTTTGCCGGTACTACTTCTTTTGTTTGTCCTAAAGTAGTTTCACCTAAGCCTATCTCAAATGCTATAGTGGTTTTTATTGGTGGATCTAGTAGTGGGCATGCAGGATATTGGTCATAGGACAAAGCAGAAGTTATATATAACCCATCTTGCTCTGCGCAGGGTGCAGAACTTAGTGCTGTAAAAACTGTCTTAATAGACCTCCTGTAAACATCTGTTCAGACAGCTTTTATGTAGTCTCAGTTATTAAGAAAATTGAAACTGCTATTCTTGGTAACATATCACAGGAAAGCCTTTTTCATACTTTTCTGCAAATCCAAAATCTCATACAAAAACAGAAACGCCCACTCTTCATTGGTCACACATGGAAACCATCTAGCCAATGCTCAACTTTTAGCTGGTACCTCAGAAACTCCTGAAGATCAGGCTAAATACCCACATAATGTTTTCCACCAAAACTCTGCTGCTCTGCACGCACACAAAAAATTTCTATCACAAGACAACAACCATGAGACATAGTAAAAAATTGTCCAAATTGTGTTCCTTTTCTTCCCTCTCTTCCTATGGGAGTTAACCTAAGAGGTTTAGCCTCTAATCACATTTGGCTAATGGATGTGGCTCATTATGTCCACTTTGGGCGACAAAGTTATTTACATGTCACTGTGGATACCTATCCAGGTTTCAATTTTGCTTTTCCTTTGATGGGAGAAGCGGCCAAACATGTCATTGATGTGGAGCAATCTAAGGCTGATAACTGCCTGAACCTTTTGTTTTGATATGGAGGAACTTGTGAGCAACCTTGAAGTAACCCAGGGCTGACAGCTGCCAGGGCTGTTCCCCTGTGAACTAGCTGCCCCTCCCCTGAACTATTGAGTGTCCAGAGGCCTTGAGCGCATTGAATTACCTGCTTCTCTGCCAGCTCTGTATTAGGGCAGACACTGAGCCCCTACCCTGATAGAACACTTCAAGCATGCTGAAACTGCCCCTCCCCAATTCATCCATAAAAGACTGTGCCCAACTCTCATCTGGGGCCAGAGACTCAGAGTATTAACTCCTCTGTGCCCGCCAGAATAATAAAACGGCTCTCCTACCTCTCTGAGTGCTGTTTCTGTCCCTTGGTATCTGGTTTTCTGCAACATTTTGGTGTATTGACCGGGAAACAGAAACAGGTTGGCCTTTTGAGCCACTGATCCCAGGGTGTCATCCTCTGGGATGGGCACTATAGTGTGGAGAGATAGGCACGCCCCCCCCCATTTGACTGGATCCCTCAGCTAGGGTGCTCTCCCTGAGGCCAAGTGTTCTTGGGTCATCCAACTCTGGTTGGAGAGAAGGATCAAGTTCTGGACCCTGATGCATCAACCCTGGTCAACTCTGGTAATCTGGTAAGCCCCCAGGAATTCGTTGAGCCCTAGTCAGACAGACCTACTTGGATTGAGTAGAAGAGGAGACACAATCATTCCCCTTTGGTCACAGGACCAACAGTTAGGGCTCATCTGGTAATTAGCTGGTGTGGGGAGGGAATGTATAACCTCTGAATGAATGTGAGTGTTTGAGACAAGCAAATGTGTCTGTAGCCCCACAACTCACGCTATGGGGCATGATTGGGTCTGTTTCTGCGGTTTTGTGGTGGTTCTGGAAAGGCTAAACGGCAGAAGGCTCTGGGGGACTCAGTCCTTCTCTACGCGTTCAATCCAGTGGAGGTTCTATGTCCAATAGCTTTTCGCCAAGGAACTACACAAAACCCACGAGGGACATGACCAGACAGACACCTGATTGATTCCTTCTGTGGGGCACCCACCCTTTTGTCTGTTTGCAACACCGTTCATGTGGGGGGTGGTGCAAAGGCTGATGGGAGGGTTTTCCCTGTAGGCGGATAGGCAGAGTAATGAATGCAAGGTTGTAGATTTTGCCTCTGGAAGTTGAGGCATGAATTTTGACCAACTTTGATGAATTTATAGATAGGTTGCAAAAATCTTTGCAAAGACAGAGAATTTAGATGTGGTTGAGGCATTGTTGAAGCATCTGCCCTTTGAAAATGCTAATGTGGATTATCAAGAGGTGTTGTTACAGCCTGTGGTGACCTTGTAGCTCAGTCCCCCATAGGAATTTAGCAACTCTTAGTGATCTTGTAGTCCTGATAACAGCCTAACAACTCTGTTTAGTGCTGACAGACACTGAGTTAACCCTTTCTCATCCCTAGGGTGCTTAGAACTTTCTGATTATGGGCAGGTGCTTTGGGGTTTCTGTTTCTTTCTTTTCTTTCTTTCTTTTTCTTTCTTTTTTTTTTTTTTTTGAGAGGTTTTTGCTATAGGGCATGTGCACTCACCAGACAGACAGAGAGAGACAGAGAGACAGAAAGTGAGAAATCACCCCCCAGGGGGGATGGTCACTCCGCAATCCCTTCTCCTCCATTCTCCTCTCAGAATCTTGGGCATGCACGCACACGTGCCCAGCGTGAGTTTGAAGCCACCGGGTCCGGGACACGAACTGTGGTCGACTACGTGGGAGTCCAGCGACATAGCCATTACACTAACTGCTGGTTCCCTGGGGTTTCTGTTTCTGACTTCTAAAGGTTTTTTCAAATGATTAAAATCTTAAACTGTTATCAATAAGAATGTTTTGTTCTATTTTGGGAAATTGGTTGAACAATTTTTGTTTGTTTGTAAAACATGCATTAACATATAAAACAAATTCTCACAATTTATGAAAAACAAAAAAGGGGGAAAACTGGGCCCCCCTCTACATGTGCTGCAGAATTACTTTACCTAACCACGTTCAAATTAAATAATTTAAATTTGACTTTTGACTCAAAATTGCATCAATGGAGCACTGCTTGGCAGCATTTATCATCTATTCAAAAGCTTCCTCCAACCAGTAATCTCCTGAGCCTTCTAGGAAGTGCAGGCTTTTGATAACTGGAGAGGTCAGAGATATTTGGGATACGATGGGAAAACTTCAATCCAAGTCTTTTTTTAAAAAAATAATTATTTATTTTATTTTTTATTCATTTATTCATTTATTTTTTAAGTTGACCAGAGAGAGACAGAGGGTGAGAGTGAGAGAGAGAGGAAGTGAGAAAGCCAGCCACCAGGTCCAGGACTCGAACCCTGGTCGGCCATGTGGGAGTGTCCAGCGCCTTAACCACCACGCCACCCGCTGGTCCCCAGTCCAAGTCTTCTAAGCCAACTGTGCTGGACTGTATGCTGTCTAATTTTCAAAAGGGCTTCTCTGGTCGAGGTTAAGAGCTCTCTGTGAGATTGAATGGCTTTATTTTAAGATGAGATGGCTGCCAGGGAATTTTACATCTCCCCACCGTGGGGCTATGTACAATGTGGTTACTGGCACCCCAGGCCATCCCGACCAGTTTCCCTATGCTGATTCCTGGCTACAGATAGCCCAAGTCATTCCACCCTGGGCTCAAATCTGCATAAGAGGGAAAAACCAATGCACTATTGCTCGTGCCATGCTGCATGTGCCTACCTCTGACCAAAAGAAACCCACGGCCCCAATCCTACACCCTCCCCCCAAGAGGAGCCATTAGCAGCTCCACTCCTGTATGTCAAGCCGATTTGACAATAGAAACCCCACCCCCATCCGGTTCCCT
>NW_006204753.1:0-8519 GCF_000334495.1 Tupaia belangeri chinensis | reverse complement strand
GCAACCTGACTCTTCAGATGCCCCTCCAGGAGACCCAAGTCCCCCCCCCAGTAGGTGCAGATGTGGCTATTACAAAAGGCAGAGCAACTCTCTTCTACCAGCCCTTCACTACCACCGATTTGCTTAATTGGAAACACCACAACCCCTCCTACTCAGAACAGCCACAGACAATGATAGATCTCATGGAGTCTATAGTCCAAACCCACCTGGGATGACTGTCGGCAACTACTCCTCACCCTACTTAACACAGAGGAGCACCACGGAGTCCCTGTAGCAGCAAAACAAACAAACAAACAAACAAACAAACAAACAAAAGGCTAAAGAGCATGCCTCCAACAATGTGGTAGATCCTGAGACTTGGGCCAGAACTGCTTTTCTGAATGAAAAGCCTGACTGGGATTTCAATATTGAGGGAAACCACACCCATCTCAGCAAATATTGAGAGTCACTCCTGCAGGGGATGAAAGCCAGTGCAAAGAAACCTACTAACATGGCAAAAACTACAGAAATAATTCACAAGATAGATGAGCCACTGGGGCAGTTTTACAAGAGACTGCGAGGCATACCAGATCTATATTCCATTTGATCCAGAGAGTTCCGGAAGCCAGCAGCCTCCAACAATGTGGTAGATCCTGAGACTTGGGCCAGAACTGCTTTTCTGAATGAAAAGCCTGACTGGGATTTCAATATTGAGGGAAACCACACCCATCTCAGCAAATATTGAGAGTCACTCCTGCAGGGGATGAAAGCCAGTGCAAAGAAACCTACTAACATGGCAAAAACTACAGAAATAATTCACAAGATAGATGAGCCACTGGGGCAGTTTTACAAGAGACTGCGAGGCACACCAGATCTATATTCCATTTGATCCAGAGAGTTCCGAAAGCCAGCAGATGATTAATGCCGCCTTTGTTGCCCAATCGGCCCCTGACAGCTGTAGAAAACTCCAAAAGCAGGAAGGCTTTGCTGGGATGGACGCCACTCAGCTCCTGGAGATTGCTGATCAAGTCTTCATGAACTGAAATCAAGAGGAAAGAAAGGAAGCAGACCGCTGGTTGAGGCAGAAAGCAACCCTGTTGGCTGCCACCTTCAGACAACTGCATGCCCCACATGGTCCAAGAGGAGGGTCCCAAAACCAGTCGCCCAAGGTTCAAACAAACCCAATGCACATACTGCAAAGAGGATGGATGCTGGAGAGATGAATGCCCAAGCAGAAGGCAAACCAATGGAGAATGGCCAAAAATCCACAGGGAGCCCTCAAGACCTTCCACCCAGAACCCCCAAGGGACCTCCTGGCCATGATGGAATCAGAATAGGACCAACCAGGCTCCATGATCCTGGGCCCCCAGGAGCCCCTGGTCAATGTCAAAGTGGGGGCCAGCCAATGAAATTCATGGTAGATACTGGAGCTGAACACTCTGTTGTCACCCAGCCCCTGGACCTTCTGTCAGGCTGAGAAGCCACCATCATGGAGGCCACTGGAAACACCAAAATTCAGCCCTTTTTTACAGGCAAGAAGCTTCCAGCTGGGGGGCACCTGGTTACCCACGAGCTCCTGTACCTGCCTGAGTGCCCAGTCCCATTGCTGGGAGAGACCTATTGACTAAACTCAGAGTGCAAATCAGCTTTGACTCATCTGGATTGGCTGCATTGACTGTCAGCCCTGCCAAAATCCTGGCTGTAAAAATGCCCTGAGAGGAAGAATGGTGAATATTCACCCCCGGGGAAGCACTTGCTACCAGCTTAGAGAATTTTCCAGGTCAGGAAACTAGGTGTACTCTGCTCCAATATGTTGATGACCTCCTGCTTCCCAGAGTGACCCAAGAAAATTGCTGGAAGGGAACTTGAGTGCTGCTCCACCTTCTCTCCCAGGCCGGATACAAGGGGTCAATGAAGAAGAACCATATCTATTGTACTCAGGGGCAGTTTCTAAGAGTCATTCTGAGTAAAGGACACTGAGCTCTCAGGCACAAACACAAACAGGAGGTATGTGGGTTGCCTCAGTCCACAACCAGGAGACAACTGCACGAGTTCCTGGGAACAGCAGGATTCTGCAGGATTTGGATCCTGGGCTTTGTTGAGAAGGCCAGACTGCTGTATGAACCATTAAAAGGCCCAGAAGAAGCCCCATTCAAACCCCTCCAAGAGCAGGCTGTCCAGGATCTTAACTCAAGCCTAGGGAAAGCCCTGGCTTTGGAACTCCCAGACATCACCTGAGAATTCAAGATGTTCGTATATGAAAAAAGTCAGACAACATTAGGAGTTCTGACTCAGCCCATTGGACCTTGGGAGAGACTCATTGCCTACCTGTCTAAAAGACTCGACCCAGTGGCATCTGGATGGCCCCCTTGCCTGCAAGTTCTTGCTGCCACTGTCAAATTTATCAAAGAGGCAGACAAATTAACCTTAGGCCAAGTTATCACCACCCAGGGCTCTCACTCAGTGACCTCCCTGATGAACAGCAGGGGATGTAAGTGGCTAGTTAGCTCTAGGATGGCCCACTACCAGGGCTTGTTGACTGGAAATCCCCAAATTAGGCTCCAGACTCTGTATACCCTCAACCCCACCAGCTTCCTCCTGCCCATGCTGGGGCCTCCTGACCACAATTGTGAAGAGGCCCTTGATGAAATTTTTTCTTGATGTCCTGATCTTGTAGACACACCACTGAAGGCCCCCGGCCTCACCCTCTTCACTAACGGCAGCAACTACATGAAGGATGGGACTCGATATACTGGCTATGCAGTTACCTCTCAGGACACAGTGATCGAGGCTGGGGCATTGCCCCAAGGGTGGTCAGCTCAGCAGGTTGAACTCTGGGCATTAATCTGAGCCCTAAAATTGGCAATTGGCAAGAAAGTAAACATCTATATGGACTCGCAATATGCCTTTGCCACCCTACACGTCTATGGGGCATTGCATTAAGAGAGAGGACTCCTCTTGGCAGAAGAAAAGACAGTTAAAAACAAAGAAAATATCTACCAATTATTAGAAGCAGTCTGGGAGCCAAAGGAAATGGCAATTGTCCATTTCAAAGGACACCACAGGGGGGAGGATCCCATCACCCTGGGAAACTGATTAGCAGACCAAGCAGCCAAGGCTGCTGCCAACTAAACCCCAACTGCTGTAACTAACATGTAGCCACTCACAAGTCTCCCAAAAGCCACCCCCCCCCAATGCTCTGATGAACATTGCTGGGAAAAGCCAGACAGAGCAACCCTGGAAGAAGATGGAGGTAAAAGAACATACATACCTCAATCCCTGGGATATTCGTTGGTAAAGCAGCACCACGAGTTGACTCACTGGGGAAAGACTAACCTAGAGAACATCCTCGGCCGATACTATTTCTTGAGCCACCTACTGTCATTGTGTGCAACTGTGAGCATGCGGTGCAAGACCTGTGCCAGAAATAACCCCACCCAGGGGCCAACTCGGCTGGCTGGAACACAAGCCTCCAGGACAACTTCCCTGGAATTACTGGAGGCAAGGCTTATTGGAAGGGCAACCATGCCTGTGCTATAAGTACTTACTGCTCCTGGTCTGTACTTACTCAGGCTGGGTAGAAGCCTTCCCTACGTGAACTAAAAGGGCCAGAGAAGTCATTCAAGCCTGTTTGAGGGAAGTTATACCTTGGTTTGGGCTCCCACTTATGATTAGGTCAGACAATAGCTCTGCTTTTGTGGCAGAAGTCATGTAGGGAATGGCAAAGACTTTAGGCATAAAATGGAAACTTCACACTGCTTACCCACCTCAGAGTTCTCGGAGAGTGGAGCAAATGAATTGTACCCTCAAGTCTACCCTAGCAAAGTTCTGTCAGGACACTGGATGCCCCTGGGTGGATGTCCTCCCACTGGCTCTGCTCTGAGTTCTATGCACTCCACAGAAACACGGTTATTCCTCTTATGAGATCCTGTTTGGCTGTCCACCCCCTTTAGTCACCCAGACGTGAACGACTGATGTCCGTCAACTGGGCAAGACAGTCCTGACCCAGGATCTAGTGGCCTTGGAAAAGACTTTAAATAAAGTAGCTGGTATCACCTTAGGAACAGCCCCCATTCCCCTTGGAAACTGGATACACAAACATGAACCCGGGTATCTCATGTGGGTTAAAAAACTTGGAAAAAAGAATCACTACAGCCCATCTGGTTGGAGCTATATGTTGTTTTGCTTATTACCCCTACTGCAGTTAAGGTTGCAGGGCTAGCCCCGTGGATTCACCACTCACGAGTGAAGCAAGCCACAGTGCCAGAGGACCCTGGGACTTGGACAATGAATAGCCACCCTGAACAGCTGACCAAGGTGACTTTCCAGAAGACCGAGACTTGACATTGAGACTGAACCCCTGCTGCAGTCACTCCTGGGCTGGCTGCTTTATGCACAGCAGAAGCTTGAGGAGTCTACAGCCCTGCTTCAGTCACTTCAGATGCTGACCAATCTACGCATGGCAGAGGCTTGAGGACAGCAATGGATGACACCCCTACAATACCCTTACAACCTCCTGCCTTGAAGCCATCAAATATCAACTGTTTGTTGCTACCTCAGGAAGCTATGTGTACTGCCCTCCTGTTAATTGACCCTCCTTGAGTATGGTTGAGGAGACTCAAGAGGGAGGAATGATGTGGAGTAACCCAAGGCTGATAACTGCCTGAACCTTCTGTTTTGATATGGAGGAACTTGTGAGCAGCCTTGAAGTAAACCAGGGCTGATAGTTGCCTTGGCTTTCTGCTCCCCCACGAGCTAGCTGCACCTCTCCTGAACTATTGAGTGGCCAGAGGCCTTGAGCACATTGAATTCCCTGCTTCTCTGTAAGCTCTGTATTAGGGTAGACACTGAGCGCCTTCCCTGATAGGACACTCCAGGCATGCTGAAACTGCCCCTCCCCAATTCACCCTAAAAAAAAAAAAACCCAAAAACTTGGCTTTCTGCTCCCCCACGAGCTAGCTGCACCTCTCCTGAACTATTGAGTGGCCAGAGGCCTTGAGCACATTGAATTCCCTGCTTCTCTGTAAGCTCTGTATTAGGGTAGACACTGAGCGCCTTCCCTGATAGGACACTCCAGGCATGCTGAAACTGCCCCTCCCCAATTCACCCTAAAAAAAAAAAAACCCAAAAAACTGTGTCCAACTCTCAGCCAGGGCTGGAGATTCAGAGTATTAACTCCTCTGTTGGGACCAGCAGTTAGTGTAATGGCTATGTTGCTGGACTCCCACGTAGTCGACTGCGGTTCACATCCCGGACCCGGTGGCTTAAACTCACACGGGGCGCATGTGCGTGCGTGCCCAAGATCCTGAGAGGAGAATGGAGGAGAAAGGATTGCAGTGTGGCCATCCCCCAGGGGGGTGATTTCTCGCTTTCTATCTCTCTGTCTCTCTCTGTTTGTCTGGCGAGCGCACGCGCCCTATAGCAAAAACCTCTCCAAAACAAACGAACAAACACTCCTCTGTGTCCACCAGTGTAATAAAACAGTTCTCCTATCTCTCTGAGTGCCATTTCTGTTCCTTGGCGTCTGTTTTTCTGCAACATCATCACACATTGCCTTGCAGCTATAGCAGTAATGGGAAAAACTGAGACATAAAAATGGACAATGGCCCAGCTTACACTAGTAAAGCTTTTCCACAATTTTGTGACACTTTCCATGTTCTTTACACTACAGGCATACCTTATAATCCTCAAGGTCAACCAACAGTAGAAAGAGACAATCAGCATTTAAAAACACAATTAGAAAAAGGTGGAGACAGAGTAATCCCTGTAACTTCTCACTCTAAACTTTCTCTTGCCTTATATATTTTACATTTTCTGAATACCACATCAGTAGGGCCTCACATCTGTGGAAACTCATCACCAAGGGATAGAAAAAGCTAAACCTCAATATGCAAAATGGAAAGATCTCAATTTGGGAGAGTGGAAGGGACCGGACCCGGTGTTAACATGGTTTCATGCTTGTATTTTCCCAGAATCATCGCTGAAGCCAATGTGGGTTCCAGCTCGACTTGTGAGACCACTGGATGATACAATAACCAGAGGACAAGCCAATGAAACAGATATGGAAGAGGATGTAAGACCTGAATCTGGAGAAGTTCCTTCAGAATCATCTGACAGGACCCCCTTGCAACAGCCATCCAGTTCCACAGACTCCAATTAGAAAAAGAAAAAGGGGGAGATGTAGGAAGCAGCCGAATCTGAGCTAAATAATAGTGACCTCTAAAGATAAGCAGAGCACAGACTCTCTTGCTTGAGCAGATGCTGCACAGCTGGCTGGAGGTTAGAGGAAACTGGTTCAGCTTAAGAAGGTCAGGTGGGGCTTATTTAGACCAAGAGATTCAAGATGCTCCATAGCTGCTACTGATAATAGGAGACATTTAGCTTTACCTTCCTCTTCTCCCTTCCTCCATTGCCCTGTAAAAGAATAAACCTGGGAAAGTTTTAGGGCCATGGCGTTCTCCATCAGAGACATCTGGTCTGCCAATTCCCATTTTTCTCTACTTATGTGTCTGTGTGACTGTTTTTTCCAAAATCTACGGTCGCTCCCACTTTGGGAGGGGGTCCTCTCCTCCCTTTCTTGCTTAGCAAGTCTCAGCAGTCTCCACTTAATATATACCGACCATCTGCACTCTACGGAAGCGATTGAATGATAGGAGGACATAAAAGCAGTGAAAATAGTTATGGACGCTGGAAACAGTGTGGAAGAAAGCCAGGAGAAGAGAAGAGTATAGGGAAGGAAATCAGAGAGAAATAATAGAGAGGTACGACATTTGTGGGACACAGAAATGGTTTATTACCTGTTGATGATAACATGGATAGTATTCTCACCTGGACTGCCCTGAGATGTATCTTTCTTTTTCTTCTTTCTTTCTTTCTCTTTCTTTCTTTCGTTCTTTTTTTTTCTATAGTGTGCATGCACTAGCCAGAAAAACGAGACAGAGATACAGAGAGACAGAAAGCGAGAAATCAACCCCCAGGGAGGATGGCCATGCTGCAATCCCTTCTCCTCCATTCTCATCTAGGGATCTTGGGCAGGCAAACACGTGCACCCAGCGTGAGTTTAAGCAATCCGGTCCAGGACTCGAACCGTGGTCGACTACATGGGAGTCCAGCTACATAGCCATTTAGCCAACTGCTGGTCCCCCTGAGATTTATTTCATGTTGAGTAAATTCTCTTTACAAACCAAATGATGTATAGTGATTGAATGTTTTTAAAATAATTAGAGTAATAAAAACAATTTTTTTTGGAGAGATTTTCACTGTAGGGCGCGTGCGCGCGCCAGACAGACAGAGAGAGACAAAGAGACAGAAAGCGAGAAATCACCCCCCAGGGGGGATGGTCACGCCGCAATCCCTTCTCCTCCATTCTCCTCTCGGGATCTTGGGCACGCACGCACACGCGCCCGGTGTGAGTTTTAAGCCACCAGGTCCGGGACACGAACCGCGGTCGACTACGTGGGAGTCCAGCGACATAGCCATTACGCTAACTGCTGGTTCCCATAAAAACAATTTTTAATGGAACAGAGAACCCAGAAATAAATCGCAAAACATACAGCCAACTGACTTTTTTTTTTTTTTTTTGGAGAGGTTTTTGCTATAGGATGCGTGCGCTCGCCAGAGAGAGACAGAGAGACAGACAGAAAGTGAGAAATCACCCCCCAGGGGGGATGGTCACACCGCAATCCCTTCTCCTCCGTTCTCCTCTCGGGATCTTGGGCATGCACGCACATGCGCCTGGCCTGAGTTTAAGCCACCGGGTCCGGGACACGAACTGTGGTCGACTACGTGGGAGTCCAGCGACATAGCCATTATGCTAACTACTGGTCCCCAGCCAACTGACTTTTGACAAAGGATGCAAGTCAATCCAGCGGGGAAAAGAAAAATCTCTTTAGCAAATGGTGCTGGGAAAGCTGGTTATCCACCTGCAGAAAATGAAGCTAGACCCTGATCTCTCACCACTAATAAAATATCAATTCAGATGAATCAAAGATCTCAACCTAAAACTTCAACCTGTAAAACTACAGGTGGAGAACACAGGGGAAACTCTTGGAGACAAGGGAATTGGTAAAAACTTTTAAAATAAGACCCCCAAAACATAGGCAATAATCCCCAAAATAGACACGTGGGATTACATCAGATTAAAAAGCTTCTGCACAGCAAAAGAAAGAGTAATTAGAGTGAAGAGATAGCCCTCTAAATGAGGGAATATATTTGCAAACTATGCCGCAGATAAAGGACTGATAACCAGAACATGATGCAGGGAACTCAAGCAGCTGACTCAGAAAAAAAAAAAAAACCTAATTAAAAGATGGTCAAATGCATTTAATTAGTAAGGCTGTCTAATATTTAATTTCAGACTTTGCACTGCTGCAATGTAAATGCGCTCCATGCCCTTAAAACTTAAGTCAGCTCTTCACACAATCAAATGTCATTTGTGAAGATGTGTGCTCATTTTGGGGGTTTGGAAAGTGGTGGTGGGGGAGTGGGGAAGATTCAGAGTTCCCTGTTTGGGCAGAAGACATGGCAGAGGAGAGGACCTT
>NW_006204752.1:0-350 GCF_000334495.1 Tupaia belangeri chinensis | reverse complement strand
GAGGACAGACGTGTGTATGCATGTGTGTGTGAACGCGTGTCTGTGTGTGAGGGAGAGGTGACATTGCATGTGACTAGCCTGCTCCTGTCCTGTGCACATTTGCACACCCCTTACTTCCTTCATCCTGGGTGACGGGTAACATGTACCTGACCCCAGAGAGACACCTAGGCCACGAGAGCACTGCATGTTTGTGTCCCCGTGAGGAGGTCCCTTTAGGAAGAGGCCAACCGCCGTGTCGTCAGGAGGCCCAGCTGCCCCGTGTGCACTGACAGAGCCCAAGTACAGAGGAGCTGGGCACAGCTGACCACCAGCTTCGTGACCCTCACATGGGGCTGAGACAAATAAGAGAG
>NW_006204751.1:0-899 GCF_000334495.1 Tupaia belangeri chinensis | reverse complement strand
TATAAAGCTGTGGTCATCAAAACAGCTTGGTCAGTTACACTTTTTTTCCCCTCTTTTTCTGTCCCCTTACCCACGTCTTTCATTTGTAAATTTTTCTCTTCTGATTAACACAGAGGAATGCCCTCCATCCTACCACATCACACTCTCATCTTTAGCCCCCTGGGCCAGGAACTTCCAGGGAGGACTGCCCCCCGTAGCTTCAGCCCTGGGACCCCCAAGCCAGACACCCCTCTTTCAGCCAGGTACACTTTTTTTTCCTTTCTTTTTCCTTCAGCTTACCCACATCTTTCATTTGTAAATTTTTCTCTTCTGATTAACACATAGGAACGCCCTCCATCCTACCACACCACACTCCTATCTTTAGACCCCCAGCGAAATCGCGTGCAGTGGGTGTGGCACACGACTTTTTCTTCATTCTATGTATTATCTTCCCATTTATTCAGTCCTCACTTCCTTTATCTACACCACCCCTGGCTGTTTAGATTGGTCTAGAATTACAATTCTGAAACATTCTAGCATTTTAAGACTCTTTAGTATCCTACCGTTCACTGAACCAGCTGCGAAGAAGGAGAAACATTTCTTTGTACACCTGAAGAGAATACGTTTTCTTGGATTGCATTACTAATCACAATTGAAGTGAGAGTTTGGCTGTCTCCATTCCACATCAGAAAGGAAACACACTTGGTCCTACTTGAAGAAACATTCTTGTAAAAAGGTTTTTCAAAGGAACACATCTCCCAATGTTTAGAAGTAGAAGAACCTCAGGCCTGAATAAAGCAGGAAATATGTCTCCATCAAAGGAACAAAGTAACTCCCTTCCTCTTCTTGAAAAAACAGAGGATGTTACCAAACAGAGGATGTTACCAACTCCGAGATAGAGTTTAGAACATTCATGTTGA
>NW_006204750.1:0-1891 GCF_000334495.1 Tupaia belangeri chinensis | reverse complement strand
TGATGGCCTCCACTCTAAGTCATTGAGAATAAACTGGGTTCCTGAAAAAGTCATGACATATTTTAAATTTATTTCTATGCAAAAATGCGACATGACTTTTTTGACAACCCAAAGCTATTGCCTCAGTTTTACAAAATAAATAAATGAATAAAAAATGGAGAAATAAAGAGAAAAACTACCTATTTTTGTAAATAATAATAATAATTATCATCGAAACACAGCCATGCTTGTTAATTTCCATAAGCTCTGTGAAGGTTTTCCTAGTACATAAGAATAGAGGTGAATATTTGCAACAGAGACCTCATAATGTATAAAGGCAAAAATATTACTAGCCACATAAAAAAATTAACAAACTATGCTTTCAGATGTGTATAAATAGATAGATGAAAAAAACACCCCATCCTTCTATTATATGCTAAAATAAAAATTTCACAAAATTGATATATAGGAGCAATCAAACTTCACTCAAGATTAAAATGTTTTATATTGGAACTGTTTTCAGCATTTACCTAGGAGTGTTTGTGATAGTATTTACAGAAAAATCAAAATGTACAATGAGAAAAGTCTGTACAAAAAGTGACATATTATATACAAGAAAAAATCAATAGAAATTAAGTTACCATAAAAGCTATTAAGTGATTTTTGTCTTAATATAAATAAGAAAACTATTTATTACTATTGCTATTAAAAAATATGATAAGCCATGGAAATATGTTTATCAAAAGGAAAACTCAGGAAACAGTAAAGAGATCTAGAATAAATTCTCATCCTTGGTAACATCAAGAGCCACAAGATGGGCCAAACAAGATCCTCATGTGCTGAAGACCCGGTTTCAAATCACTTTCTTGTTATCTGCAGATGAAAAAATTCTCCCAGTATCTTGAAAAGGGTTCTTAATTTGGTGTTTCTTGGTATTACCTCAGGGGCTTAATCTGTGCAAAATTACACAAAAGTGACCAGTAGTTTCAACATGACAAACAATTAGTGAAATTGAATTGCTGGACCTTTGCTTTTTCACCAGATGCAAAGCAATGTATCCAGTGCCCTTCTCAAGAGTATCCAAACAGTGAGACAACTCACTGCCTTCCCAAGTCTTTGACATTCCTGGGGTTTCAGGATGCTTTGGGGACATCCATGACTTGCATGGCTCTGTGTTTCTTTTTCCTCACATTCATAGTTTTGGGAGTTTTTGTGAAGAACCGAGACACTCTCATTGTCAAGACCAATAACCAGGCTCTCAACTTTATTCTGCTCATCTCCCTCCTGCTGTGCTTCCTCTGTTCCTTGCTCTTCATTGGCCATCCTAACACAGCCACCTGTGTTCTCCAACAAGTTGCATTTGGCCTTGTGTTCACTGTAGCTGTTTCCACGGTTTTGGCCAAAACCATTACTGTGATTTTGGCATTCAAGGCCATGAAACCTGGACTGGAAGAACCATGAGGTGCTTGCTGCTATCAGGGGCTTCCAACTCTGTCATTCCCATTTGCTCCCTGTTCCAAATGATTATCTGTGGAATCTGGCTGGGAACCTCTCCCCCTTTTGTTGACATAGACTCACACTCTGAGCCCAGAAATCTCATCATTGGGTGCAACAAAGGCTCAGTCACTGCCTTCTACTGTGTCCTGGGCTATCTTGGCTTCTTGGCTCTACGGAGTTTCACTGTGGCTTTCCTAGACAGGAACCTGCCTGATACATTGAATGAAGCCAAGTTCCTCACATTGAGCATGCTGGTGTTCTGCAGTGTGTGGGTCACATTTATCCCCATCTATCACAGCATCAAGGGGAAATTCATGGTGGCGGTGGAGGTCTTCTCCATCTTGGCTTCCA
The DNA here is from genome assembly GCF_000334495.1 of Tupaia belangeri chinensis. Taxonomy (NCBI): domain Eukaryota; kingdom Metazoa; phylum Chordata; class Mammalia; order Scandentia; family Tupaiidae; genus Tupaia; species Tupaia belangeri. The sequence continues at coordinate 64 of NW_006204750.1, read as the reverse complement.
GTACAGGACTTCTGGGCTGCATCTTTGTGTCCCAGTGCTACATAATTCTGATAAGACCCGATGA
>NW_006204749.1:0-909 GCF_000334495.1 Tupaia belangeri chinensis | reverse complement strand
AGTGGTGTGGTGGTTAAGGTGTTGGATACCATACGGCCAACTCATTTGGTGGCTTGAAAAGCGTACTGTGTACATGAGCATGCATGCTGAAAATCCCAAGAGGAGAATTAAAAAAAGGGATTGCAGCATGGCCCCCTCCAGAGCATGATTTCTCAATTTCCCTCTCTCTCTCTCTCTCTTTCCCTGGAATGCATGTACCCTAGACCAAAAGTGAAACAAACAAATGAACAAAGAAAAACTTCAGGCCTACATGGTGCCACAGTGGTAATGCAGCTGGACCCACAAAAAAAGTCCCACGTTCCCATCCCAGGGCCTCCCTTTATAAAGTACCAGAACGTGACCATGATCCACACTGGCTGAGACTGAGGTAGGTTATAGTGTGAAGACCCTGTTGAGGGTGCCTCTCTCTCTGTCACTCGCTCCCACAGGGAAAAAAAAAAATAATAAGTAAACTTCAAAATAAAATCTTCTTACTCTCACTTTTATATTTACAATGGGACCACCAAGAGTAGAAGACTTACCTTCATGGTTACTTTGAGACATTTCAGATTTGTATTTCTCTACACTTTTAGAAAGTAGTTCGCAGTTGCTAGATACAAAAAAATAAAGAAAGAAATAAAATTATGATTTTTAATACCTATAAGGAAAACATTCACAGAACATGTTAAACTCTTGGAGTAATTCACACAATATCAGAGATACTATCGGAATTTTAATTATCCGACACACTTCAAAGCTAGACAAACTTTTTATTAAGTTTATAATTAAGGAAGAAAGAAAGGTAAGTCATGACTTCAGGGTAGTGTCGCTCAGTAAATTAACACTAGTTAATTTGATATAATAAAAAGGGTTTTACATGTAAAGAAATCCTAGATATGTAACAAACAGCTACATGTTTTTGGACAAGTC
>NW_006204748.1:6878-8415 GCF_000334495.1 Tupaia belangeri chinensis | reverse complement strand
CAAAGGGCCTTGTAAAATGCCTCACCTTAAAGAATTTAAAAAAGCAAAAATTAAAAAAAAAAGACAGAGAGAGAGAGAGAGAGAGAGGACAGAGATAGAGGTAGAGAGAGCCAAAGAGTGATACAGAGACAGGAGACTTGTAAGTGGTCTTCCTCCCACGAGAGTTTTGTCTGTTGGAGGCCCAGTTTTCAGTGGAACGTCTTCATTTTCCCCAGAATGCCTAGATCACATGAGCCATGGAGCTGTCTGTCTTTTGAAGAAAGGCTGTTCTGGGAGGAGGAGAGGGGATTCTTAACAAGATGATGACCTAGGAGGAACCAAAGGGCCCTGTAAAATGCCACACCTTAAAAAATCCAGAAAAACAAAAATTCAAAAAATACAGACAGAGAGAGAGAGAGAGAGAGAGATGACCGAGACAGAGGTAGAGAGAGAAAAAGAGTGATACAGAAACAGGAGACTTGTAAGTGGTCTTCCTACCACATGAGTTTTGTATGCTGGAGGCCCAGTTATCAGTGGGACATCTTCCTTTTTCCCAGAATGTCTAGATCACAGGAGCCACGGAGCTTTCTGTCTCTTGAAGAAGGGCAGTTCTGGGAGTAGGACAGGGGTTTATTAACAAGATAATGACCTAGGAGTAGCCAATGGGCCCTGTAAAATGCCTCACCTTAAAAAATTCGAACATGCAAAAATTTAAAAAAAGACAGAGAGCGAGAGAGAGAGAGAGGAATGAGACAGAGGTAGAGAGAGACAAAGAGTGATACAGAGACAAGATACTTGTAAGTGGTCTTCCTACCACGTGAGTTTTGTTTGCTGGAGGCCTAGTTATCAGTGTTACATCTTCCTTTTTTCCAGAATGTCTAGATCACAGGAGATACGGCACTGTCTGTCTCTTGAAGAAGGGCTGTTCTGAGAGAAGGAGAGGGGATTATTAACAATATAATGACCTAGGTGGAGCCAATGGGCACTGTGAAATGCCTCACCTTAAAAAACCGAAAAAACAAAAATTAAAAAATGAAAGACAGAGAGAGAGAAAGGACAGAGACAGAGGTAGAGACAGACAAAGTGTGATACAGAGACAGGAGACTTGTAAGTGTTCTTCCAACCAAGCGACTTTTGTATGCTGGAGGCCCAGTTATCAGTGGGACATCTTTCTTTTTCTCAGAATGTCTAGATCACAGGAGCCACAGAGCTGTCTGTCTTTTGAAGAAGGGCTGTTCTGGGAGGAGTAGAGGTCATTATTAACAAGAAAATTACCTAGGAGGAGATGAGGGTCCTGTAAAATGCCTCACCTTAAAAAATTTGAAAAAGCAAAAATTCAAAAAAAAATGACAGAGAGAGAGAGAGAGAGGACACAGACAGAGGTAGAGAGAGACAAAGAGTGATACAGAGACAGGAGACTTGTAAGTGGTCTTCCTACCACGTGAGTTTTGTATTCTGGAGGCCCAGTTATCAGTGGGACAACTTCCTTTTTCCCAGAATGTCTAGATCAGAGGAGCCACGGAGCTGTCTGTCTCTTGAAGAAGGGCTGTTCTGGGAG
>NW_006204748.1:0-6683 GCF_000334495.1 Tupaia belangeri chinensis | reverse complement strand
AGAGAGAGAGAGGACAGAGACAGAGGTAGAGAGAGACAAAGAGTGACACAGAGACAGAAGACGTGTAAGTGGTCTTCCTAACATGCAAGTTTTGTATGCTCGAGGCCCAGTTATCAGTGGGACAGCTTTCTTTTTCCCAGAATATCTAGATCACTGCAGCCACGTAGCTCTCTGACTCTTGAAGAAGGGCTGTTCTGGGAGGAGGGGAGGGATTATTAACAAGATAATGACCTAGGAGCTGACGAAGTGCCCTGTAAAATGTCTCACGTTAAAAAATTCAAAAAAGCAAAAATTAAAAATAAAAAAGACAGAGAGAAAAAGAGAGAGGACAGAGACAGACGTAGAGAGAGACAAAGAATGATACGGAGACATGAGACTTGTAAGTGGTCTTCCTACCACGTGAGTTTTGCATGCTTGAGTCCCAGTTAAAGGGGGACATATTCCAGAATGCCTAGATCACATGAGCCATGGAGCTGTCTGTCTTTTGAAGAAAGGCTGTTCTGGGAGGAGGAGAGGGGATTCTTAACAAGATGATGACCTAGGAGGAACCAAAGGGCCCTGTAAAATGCCACACCTTAAAAAATACAAAAAAGCAAAAATGAAAAATAAAAAAGACAGAGAGAGAGAGGGAGAGAGAGGACAGAGACAGATGTAGAGGGAGACAAAGAGTGATACAGAGACAGGAGGCTTGTAAGTGGTTTTACTACCATGCGAGTTTTGTATGCTAGAGGCCCAGTTATGAGTGGGACATCTTCCTTTTTTAAAGAAAGTCTAGATCACAGGACCATGGAGCTGTCTGTCTCTTGAAGAAGGGCTGTTCTGGGAGGAGGAGAGGCGATTGTTAACATGATAATGACCTAGGAGGACAGAAAGGGCCCTGTAAAATGCCTCACCTTAAAAAATTCGAAAAAGCAAAAACTAAAAAACGACAGAGAGAGAGAGAGAGGACAGAGACAGAGTTAGAGAGAGACATAGAGTGATACAGAGACAGGAGACATGTAAGTGGTCTTCCTACCATGCGAGTTTTGTATGCTGGAGGCCCAGTTATCAGTAGGACATCTTCCTTTTTCCCAGAATGTCTAGATCACAGCAGCCACAGAGCTGTCTGTCTCTTGTAGAAGGGCTGTTCTGGGAGGAGGAGAGGGGATTATTAACAAGATAATGACCTAGGAGGAGACGAAGGGCCCTGTAAAATGACACACCATAAAAAATTCGACAAAACAAAAATAAAAAATAAAAAAGACAGAGAGAGAGAGGACAGAGACAGAGGTAGAGAGAGACAAAGCGTGACACAGAGACAGGAGACTTGTAAGTGGTTTTGATACCACATGAGTTTTGTATGCTGGAGGACCACTTATCAGTGGGACATCTTCCTTTTTCCCAGAATGTCTAGATCACAGTAGCCACCGAGCTGCCTGTCTCTTGAAGAAGGGCTGTTCTGGGAGGAGGAGAGGGGATTATTAACAAGATAATGACCTAGGAGGAGCCAAAGGGCCCTGTAAAATGCCTCACCTTAAAAAATTTGAAAAAGCTAAAATTTTAAAAAAAGACAGAGAGACAGAGAGAGTATAGAGACAGATGTAGAGAGAGACAAAGAGTGATAAAGAGACAGGGGACTTGTATGTGGTCTTCCTACCATGCGAATTTGGATGCTGGAGGCCCAGTGTTCTGTGGGAATCATCCTTTTTCCTAGAATGTCTAGATCAAAGGAGGCACAGAGCTGTCTATCTCTTGTAGACTGGCTCTTCTGGGAGGAGGAGAGGGGATTATTAACAAGATAATGACCTAGGAGGAGACAAAGGGTCTGTAAAATGACACACCATAATAAATTTGAAAAAACAAAAATTCAATATAAAAAAGACAAAGAGAGAGAGAGAGAGAGAAAACAGAGACAGATGTAGAGAGAGACAAAGAGTGATACAGAGACGGGAGCCTTGTAAGTGGTCTTCCTACCTCGCGAGTTTTGTATAATGGAGGCCCAGTTATCATTGGGATATCTTCCTTTTTCCAAGAATATCCAGATCACAGGAGCCACGGAGCTGTCTGTCTCTTGAAGAAGAGCTGTTCTGGGAGGAAAAGAGGGGATTATTAACAAGATAAAGACCTAGGAGGAGCCAAAGGGCCCAAAATGCCTCACCTTAAAAAATTTGAAAAAGCAAAAATTTTAAAAAAAGACAGAGAGAGAGAGGACAGAGACAGAGGTAGAGAGAGAAAAAGAGTGTTACAGAGATAGGAGAAGTGTAAGTGGTCTTTCTACCACACTAGTTTTGTATGCTGGAGGCCCAGTTATCAGTGGGACATCTTCTTTGTTCCCAGAATGTCTACAACACAGGAGCCATGGAGCTGTCTGTCTCTTGAAGAAGGGCTGTTCTGGGAGGAGGAGAGGAGATTATTAACAAGAAAATGACCTAGGAGGAGACGAAGGGCCCTGTAAAATGACTCACCTTAAAAAATTTAAAAAAAAATTAAAAAAAAATAGACAGAGAAAGAGAGGACAGAGACAGAGGTAGAGAGAGACATAGAGTGATACAGAGACAGGAGACTTGTAAGTGGTTTTCTTACCATGCGAGTTTTGTATGCTGGAGGCCCAGTTATCAGGGGGATATCTTCCTTTTTCTCAGAATGTCTAGATCACAGGAACCACAGAGCTGTCTGTTTCTTGAAGAAATGCTGTTCTGGGAGGAGTAGAGGGGATTATTAACAAGATCATGACCTAGGATGAGCCAATGGGCTCTGTAAAATGCCTCACCGTAAAAAATTCCAAAAAGAAATAATTTAAAACAAAAGCGACAGAGAGAGAGAGACAGAGAGAGACAGAGGTAGAGAGATACAAAGAGTGATACAGAGACAGGCGACTTGTAAGTGGTCTTCCTACCACGCGAGTTTTGTATGCTGGAGACCCAGTTATCAGTGGGACACCTTCCTTTTTTCCAGAATGTCTAGATCAGAAGAGCCATGGAGCTGTCAGTCTCTTGAAGAAGGGCTGTTCTCTGAGGAGGAGAGGGGATAATTAACAAGATAATGACCTAGGAGGAGCCAAAGGCCCTGTAAAATGCCCCACCTTAAAAAATTAGAAAAAGCAAAAATTAAAAAAAAAAAACACAGAGAGAGAGAGAGAGAGAGAAGACAGAGTCAGAGGTCGAGAGAGATAAAGAGTGATACAGAGACAGGAGACTTGTAATTGGTCTTCATACCACGCGAGTTTTGTATGCTGGAGGTCCAGTTATCAGTGGGACATCTTCCTTTATCCCAGAAAGGCTAGATCACTGGAGCCACGGAGCTGTCTGTCTCTTGAAGAAGGGCTGTTCTGGGAGGAGGAGGGGGGATTATTAACAAGATAATGACCTAGGATGAGCCAAAGGGCCCTGTAAAATGCCTCACCTTAAAAAATTTGCTTAAAAAAAATGAAAAAAAAAAAAAAAAAAAAAAAAAGAGAGAGAGAGAGAGAGAGAGGACAGAGACAGAGGTAGAGTGAGACGACAAGAGATACAGAGACAGGAAACGTGTAAGTGGTCTTCCTACCATGCGAGTTTTGTATGCTGGAGGCCCAGTTATCAGTGGGACATCTTCCTTTTTTTTCAGAATGTCTAGATCACAGGAGCCACGGAGCTGTCTGTCTCTTGAAGAAGGGGTGTTCTGGGAGGAGGAGTGGGATTATTAACAAGATAATGACCTACGAGGAGCCAAAAGGCCCTGTACAATGCCTATCCTTAAAAAATTCGAAAAAGCAAAAATTGAAAATAAAAAAGACTTATCAGTGGGACATCTTCCTTTTTTTTCAGAATGTCTAGATCACAGGAGCCACGGAGCTGTCTGTCTCTTGAAGAAGGGGTGTTCTGGGAGGAGGAGTGGGATTATTAACAAGATAATGACCTACGAGGAGCCAAAAGGCCCTGTACAATGCCTATCCTTAAAAAATTCGAAAAAGCAAAAATTGAAAATAAAAAAGACAGAGAGAGAAAGAGAGAGGACAGAGACAGACGTAGAGAGAGACAAAGAGTGATACAGAGACAAGAGACTTGTAAGTGGTTTTCCTACCTCGCGAGTTTTGTATGCTGGAGGCCCAGTTGTAAGTGGGACATCTTCCTTTTTCCCAGAATGTCTAGATCACAGGAGCCACGGATTTGCCTGTCTCTTGAAGAAGGGCTGTTCTGGGAGGAGGAGAGGGGATTATTAACAAGATAATGACCTAGGAGGAGCCAAAGGGCCCTGTAAAATGTCTCAACTTAAAAAATTTGAAAAAGCAAAAATTAAAAAAAAAGAGAGAGAGAGAGAGAGGACAGAGGCAGAGGTAGAGAGAGACATATAGTGATATAGAGACAGAAGACTTGTAAGTGGTTTTCCTACCATGCGAGTTTTGTATGCTGGAGGCCCAGTTATCAGGGGGATATCTTCCTTTTTCTCAGAATGTCTAAATCACAGGAACCACAGAGCTGTCTGTCTCTTGAAGAAGTGCTGTTCTGGGAGGAGGAGAGGGTATTATTAGCAAGATCATGACCTAGGATGAGCTAATGGGTCCTGTAAAATGCCTCACCATACAAAATTCAAAAAAGAAAAAATTTAAAACAAAATTGAGAGAGAGAGAGAGAGAAAGAGAGGACAGAGATAGAGGTAGAGAGAGACAAAGAGTGATACAGAGACAGGAGACTTGTAAGTGGTCTTCCTACCACGCGAGTTTTGTATGCTGGAGGCCCAGGTATCAGTGGGACATCTTCCTTTTGAGGCCCAGTTATCAGGGGGATATCTTCCTTTTTCTCAGAATGTCTAAATCACAGGAACCACAGAGCTGTCTGTCTCTTGAAGAAGAGCTGTTCTGGGAGGAGGAGAGGGGATTATTAACAAGATAATGACCTTGGATGAGTGAAAGGGCCCTGTAAAATGCCTCACCTTAAAAAATTTGAAAAGGAAATAAATTAAAAAAAAAGACAGAGAGAGAGAGAGGACAGAGACAGAGGTAGAGAGAGAGACAAAAAGTGATATGGAGACAGGAGACGTGTAAGTGGTCTTCCTACCACGTGAGTTTTGTATGCTGGAGGCCCAGGTATCAGTGGGACATCTTCCTTTTTCCCAGAATGTCTAGATCACAGGAGCCACGGAGCTGTCTGTCTCTTGAAGAAGGGCTGTTCTGGGAGGAAGAGAGTGGATTATTAACAAGATAATGACCTAGGAGGTGCAAAAGGGTCCTGTAAAATGCCTCAACTTAAAAAATTCGAAAAAGCAAAAATTAAAAACAAAAAGACAGAGAGAGACAGGACAGAGACAGAGGTAGAGTGAGACGATGAGAGATACAGAGACAGGAGACTTGTAAGTGGTTTTCGTACCTCGCAAGTTTTGTATGCTGGAGGCCCAGTTGTAAGTGGGACATCTTCCTTTTTCCCAGAATGTCTAGATCACAGGAGCCACGGATTTGCCTGTCTCTTGAAGAAGGGCTGTTCTGGGAGGAGGAGAGGGGATTATTAACAAGATAATGACCTAGGAGGAGCCAAAGGGCCCTGTAAAATGTCTCAACTTAAAAAATTTGAAAAAGCAAAAATTAAAAAAAAAGAGAGAGAGAGAGAGAGGACAGAGGCAGAGGTAGAGAGAGACATATAGTGATATAGAGACAGAAGACTTGTAAGTGGTTTTCCTACCATGCGAGTTTTGTATGCTGGAGGCCCAGTTATCAGGGGGATATCTTCCTTTTTCTCAGAATGTCTAAATCACAGGAACCACAGAGCTGTCTGTCTCTTGAAGAAGTGCTGTTCTGGGAGGAGGAGAGGGTATTATTAGCAAGATCATGACCTAGGATGAGCTAATGGGTCCTGTAAAATGCCTCACCATACAAAATTCAAAAAAGAAAAAATTTAAAACAAAATTGAGAGAGAGAGAGAGAGAAAGAGAGGACAGAGATAGAGGTAGAGAGAGACAAAGAGTGATACAGAGACAGGAGACTTGTAAGTGGTCTTCCTACCACGCGAGTTTTGTATGCTGGAGGCCCAGTTATCAGTGGGACACCTTCCTTTTTCCCAGAATGTCTAGATCAGAAGAGCCACGGAGCTGTCTGTCTCTTGAAGAAGGGCTGTTCTTGGGGGACAACCTTCTGTTTCCCAGAATGTCTAGATCACAGGAGCCACCAAGCTGCCTGTCTCTTGAAGAAGGGCTGTTCTGGGAGGGGGAGAGAGGATTATTAACAAGATAATGACCTAGGAGGAGCCAAAGGGCCCTGTAAAATGACTCACCTTAAAAAATTCAAAAAAGCAAAAATTGAAAATATAAAAGACAGAGAGAGAGTGAGAGAGGACAGAGACAGAGTTAGTGGGAGACAAATTGTGATACAGAGCCAAGAGACTTCTAAGTGGTCTTCCTACCACGCGAGTTTTGTATGCTGGACACCCAGTTATCAGTGGGACATCTTCTTTTTTCCCAGAATGTCTAGATCACAGGAGCCATGGAGCTGTGTGTCTCTTGAAGAAGGGTTGTTCACGCAATTAGTGCTAATATTGACTATGTGTAGTTTTTTATATCTTATTTAATCTATTCTCACCCAGGCATTTTTATTGCTGCTAGATTTAGCTCTTTTAATCTGCTCTTTTTGTTGTTGTATGATATATCAACTAGTATTGTTTTGATATCTTTCATAAGTTTTTAAAGAAGCCTGTTTCAAATTTACATATCTCTCTATGTGAATTTTCTGTAGGATCCCA
>NW_006204747.1:0-887 GCF_000334495.1 Tupaia belangeri chinensis | reverse complement strand
TCTAACCTACTTTTAATGCTTTCAATGGAGGCCCTGGATGGCCCAACGTCCTCACTGTTTTTAAGAAGTGGTGAGCCTTCAACTGACCAAATAAGCAACACCCCAAGAGCAAAGAAAAACAAAACAGAAAACAGAAATTGCGCAGTGCGCACGCGTGCCGTGTGCTACTCAAATCACCAAAATTCAAACCATACAAAGGCTAGTGGAAAAGGATCAGACGATGAGTGACAGTACCAGGTTGGTCAGGTCTGTAGTCTCAGTCCACATGGTGTCCGGAACTGCTGGCCGGCTCGATCCGGATTGCAGGTGGGGTGGGGTGGGGGTTCGCCTTAAAGTCCCAGGCCACCAACCTGGGGTCCAAGGAGGAAGAATGGTGGGGGTGCGAGTACGTTCAGAAGGTTTGGGCCTGCAGCCTCAGTCTGCGTCAGTAATAATTCTATTTTAACATGTCTATTTACATGTTTACTTTTTGGTAGGGACTTAGTTTGGTTTGCGTGGTCAGCAGTTCAGGGCTCATGAGAGATTAATTATTTTAAAAAAAAACACATGGAGCAGTGGCTGTTGCTCATCAGAAAATTTTCAGTATATTTCCTAGAGTGTAGCACACAGACTCTCATAAAATCCAGACAATCTGGTTTGGACTAACTAGAGGCTAATCTTGTTCATTCATAAAGGGCACAACATGGGGTGAGACAGTGGAGTAGTTAAGGTGTCTGAGTCACATATGGCCAACCCAGCAACTTGAGTCCTGTACCATAGCTTACAAAATACAATGGGTGGGGCCAAAGGTGGCAATGGTGATAAGGTGATGGACTCCCACATGGTTGATTGTGGTTCATATCCAACACCAGAGGGGTTGCTTTCTGACTTTCCCTTTCTCTTTCTCT
>NW_006204746.1:39980-41302 GCF_000334495.1 Tupaia belangeri chinensis | reverse complement strand
CACCCTGAACCACCACTCCACCTGCTGACCCCACTATTTCTTCTTAAGGCATTATTTCTTTTCATATATATTTTAGCATCAAGGTATTGACACATACACAACAATATTTCCTCTAATTGCTAGCATATCTTTTCATGATACATGTTTTCAATTTCCATAAATTTAATTTGAGCTATAAACTATGAAGTTTTCCAATTTTTGTCCTTAGTCATTCTGAACTCTATCGTCAATTTCAGTGACCCATTTCATTTTTGTTTTATGATTTAGATGAATTTAGACAAGAAAAAAAATCCCATTAATGTCTTTTACTATGCACCTAGTCTTGTAACTTTTTTTCCAGTTTCAATTATCTTCCTCATCCTCAGCACAGACACATTATTTGACATTAATTTACCTTTTTAATAACCATTCCAACTAAGTTCGTCACTATTATTTGTTATTTCATTTGCCCAATTTTTACCTTTTTCATTTTTTTCCGATTATAGTCAACAAAGACGTATATCTTATTTCATATCATTACTATGAACAGTATAATTTTGAATGTTTGGTACATTTATAATTTTCTCCAAGAAAAGTTCAGATCATTTAATTAAGAAATCTCTTTTCTGGGGAACCAGCAGTTAGCGTAATGGCTATGTCGCTGGACTCCCACGTAGTTGACCGCGGTTGGCGTCCCGGACCTGGTGGCTTAAAACTCATGCCGAGCGCGTGTGCGTGTGTGCCCAAGATCCAGAGATGAGAAGAGAGGAGAAGGGATTGCGGCATGACCATCCCCTCTGGGGGGTGGTTTCTCGCTTTCTGTCTCTCTGTCTCTCTCTGTTTAAAAAAAAAAAAAAAAAATCTCTCCCTCCCAAAAAAAGAACTCTCTTTTCTGCCATTTAACACCTCATTTCCCTTCTTTTCAATGTTTTAGATAAGTTACCAGTTATAAGAAGTTATAAGTAGTTGGAGAATAGACTGTTGGGAAGGAAACAACCCAGGAACATACTTCATATTTCTCATAGTACCAAAGGCTTCATATATTTTAAATCAATGTTTTTGGCAATATTAAACAACATAGCCACCACGCTAACAGTAGTTACGATATAGTTCTAATACTATGTATATATTTAAGAAACTACCTACTATGGGTAAATAATATGAAATAATTTAAAAACATCAAGAATGGTTTAAAAGTTGTTACTAGAAAATATAAAAAGTAGTTCTCATAAATAAAACTACAAAATGCTCAGTTGAGTAAATTCACTCCTTTTAGCCTCATTTTAAATTTTTTATAGAATATATTCTTTTTTTTTTTTTGTGAGATTTTCGCTATAGGGCGC
>NW_006204746.1:19852-22714 GCF_000334495.1 Tupaia belangeri chinensis | reverse complement strand
ATCACCCCCCAAGGGGGATGGTCACGCCTCAATCCCTTCTCCTCCATTCTCCTCTCGGGATCTTGGGCACACACGCACACGCACCCGGCGTGAGTTTTAAGCCACCGGGTCCGGGACGCGAACCGCGGTCGACTACGTGGGAGTCCAGCGACATAGCCATTATGCTAACTGCTGGTTCCCCTAGAATATATTCTTGACAAAAGTGAATTCTCAGCCACATTTTGTGTTTTCGGTCTCTGTTGTAAGTTTTCTGTATTTATCTGAATCTTGTTAGATTTAATTTAAATTATAAGATTTTCAATAAACTTGAATTTTCTATTTATTTCCTTTGATATTTACATTGATATTTTTGTTTTACTTTCAGAGGCAGTTCAAAGAAAAAACGGTAAATTTTTTGACATTTTCATTACTCTCAAACTCATTTTAAATGACTGTTTTCTTTAGGTGTTTAAGTTTCCCTGCATTTTAAAAGAAAGTGGTATTTGTTTTGTTTATTTAGGGGATACAGACAGAGGGGACAAGTGCCCTCTGTGGAGTCTCATACTGTTAAGCCTCTTTCAGCCAGCCTGGATCAACGTCTGTGTGGACACTGAGCATGTGCAGGAGACCCAACCTTGATCTCCCCTGTGGCCTCTAACACGGAGTGTTACACTACCACTGTTCCTCCCTGGTGGGGTCCACAGCACTTTAATCTAATATTTCCCTCCTTAGCTCTCTATTCTTCTGAATGTCTAACATTCAGTTCTGGATTTATTGGTTTTGAGATTCTTCCTTATTAAGTTCTATCAATTTCTCTTTTTTTCTGCCTTTTATCTGTTCAGTTTCCTCTCTTTATTCTTCTCTATGTACATTGACTTCTGTGATTTTCAGAGACACCCTAGAGTTTCATTAAGCAGTATGCTAGGTGAATGACTCCATACTAATAGGCTTATAACATACATTGGATTTAATGTTTTAAAAATTTCGACTTTGGATCTCTGTCCTATATTCCAAATTTGAGGGACCATTACTATGCATTTGATACTTCTCTAACAGTTTAAGGTTTTAGAGAGGATTCCATGTCACTGAGTAAATTTCTCCAGGTTTTGCCCTTTCAAGAATGTTGACATTCTGATGTCATCTTTGGTCAAGTGTGACCTCGTGGCTCATGTTTCCACTCCCTCTGTGACGCTGTCCAAAGATCGAACACACAGTTCTGCATGCTTTTCCTGGCATTCTATTCAAATAAGTTTTATAGTTCTTTTCTTTGGCATATTGGTGGAAACTAGAATTTGAATTTTCTTTCTTTTTTTTAGAAATAAATTTTTGCTATAGAGTGCAGGCACTTACCAGAGAGACAGACAGAAACAGAAAGTGAAAAATCACCCCCTGGGGGATGGCCATGCTACAGTCCCTTCTCATTCATTCTCATTCCCTTCTTGGGATTCTGGGTACACACGCACACACATGCCCTGCGTGGGTTTTAAGCCACTGGCTCCGGGACTCAATCTGCCTTAGACTACGTGTGAGTCCAGTGACATAACCTTTACACCACCTCTGGTCCCATCTTTCTGTATCTTTTCTATGGCTTTTACATTGATCTTTTCACTTTATTTTCAGAGGGGTCTACAAAAAGTATTGGTTAATTTTCTGACAATATATTATTCCCAGTCTCCATCGAAATGACTTTTTCTTGGTGTCTAAGTATCCCTGATTTTCTTCTTTAGGTTTTTGTCATTGGGTCCCTGTGCTCACTGCAGAGAGACAGAGATGGGGTGAGAGAGAGAGAGACAGAAATGAGGGGGAGTGAAAAACCATTTCCCAGGGGTGTGGACATGCCACAATTTTATCTCCTATGTCAACTTCTCAGAATTCTGGACATACAGGTACACACACCCAGCATAATTTTAAACTCAGTGAGTCTGGGACTCAAGCTGTGTTTGGCCATTTGGGAATCCAGCACCTTAACCGTCATGTCACCTGTTGACTCAAGTTTCCCTGAATTATTAAAAAATAAAATGTATGTCTTTGACTTATCAGAGAGAGACGGAGACATAGAGAGAAAGAGAAATAGACAAGCACAAAACATTTGGCCAGTTTTCTGAGAGATTAATATCACAGAAAAGATCAGTGATAATATGCCTGCGAAATTTACATTTTTCATGTGAACGATACAGCAAGCTAGACCTTAGTATGTTGCTACATGAGTTTTTTCATTAAATACTAATATGTACATTCAAAGTGTAACATATTCTTTTTCTGCTAATATTCCTTCTATTTATCCTTTAATGAACCCATTCCTTCTTTCTTTATTTTACAGATGACTTTGATAAGAAAAATGGTGAGTTCCCATGATATATTTTGTCTTAATCCCAGTCATTCTTTCATTTATCCTTCTATATTGTTGTCAGACCTTGACAATTATCTTCCTCAACTCTGACATACTTTTATATTTTCACATGATTTAGCCTCAGGTTTGTCATCTTCATTTGTTATTTAGTTTCCCTGTTGTCATATCCTTCATCTGCCCTGTAATTATAATCAATGAGGACAGATTCCTTAGTCAGATAAGTCTTATTAATTATGTCCCTTGAAATGTAAGTATTTTAAAGTTTCTGATCCATAAGATTTTCCAAGAAAGCTTAGGTCACTTAAGTTAGAGTCCTCTTCGGTAACATTTATTAGTTATTCCCCTTCCTTTCACATAATTTAGTTAAGATGATTTTCACTTGTGGGCAGCAGGTGGCATGGTGGTTAAGACCCTGGACTCCCATAAGGCCGACCACAGTTTAAGTCCTGGAACTGATGGTTTGAAAATCACACCAAGTGTGTGTTTGTGTGTGTGTGTGTGTGTGTGTGTGTGTGTGTGTGTGTGTGTGCAAG